>NC_133455.1:26333792-26651125 GCF_048565385.1 Saimiri boliviensis | reverse complement strand
AACTTTGGTTCATATATGCTTAGTCTCTGAGAATATCAAGTCTTCAAGCATGCAACAGGAAGAATAATAGAATGAGACAAAAGCAATTAAGTAATATGACAATATGTGGAGCCTTTAGATAACTTAAACAATATATTGCATCTAGAAGTTATTCGCAGATACGTGTTAAAATATGGCTTCAGGCATATGTAGCGTGACTTAGTGAAAGTAACATAAGCTTTGCCATAAGACAAGGTTCAAATCCTAGATCGTTTACATTCTTGCTGTGTGACCCAGGGCAAATTACTTTACTTCTCTAAGCCTCAGTTTTCTTCTTTGTGAAAATGTCTCCTCACCACCTTCTAGGGTGGCTATGAAAATTCAGTGAGACTGTACATGTTAAGTATTTGATTTAATGCCTGACTCCTGAAAGTTGCTCAGTAAATGGCAGATATTATTATCATTAAAGATAATTATCTGGCCTTCCTATACTTTATTCTAGGTATTTAGTTGGGAAAGGGATAAGAACTGAAAAAAATTGTAGACTGTTTTTAGAATACCTAGATGTTCTTGTACTGTGTAGATACAACCCCAGTTTTAATGTTGAGATAAGTCATTTTTTTCTCAAGGATTGAGACCAGAAGACTAATTTTATTTTCATTTCTCCACCTTTCCTATGATGAGGTATTTTATGTGCCCCTGTTTGCCATTAGTTCATCCTTGTGTTTTCCAGTCTGTTAAAGGAAGTGGGAAATGTGTCTTTGTAGAGGTAACACCTGTGGGCTTGAGTGTAAATCCTGGAAGAGAGATCTGTGCCATACACAGAGACAACATATGTTGCACATCCTTGATGAAGGCCCCTCTACAACTCCCGATGCCCTTCTAGTTCTGGAATGTGATGGCCCACATTTTTCATTCCTCTTTTCCTCTTGCCTTCCCCGCCCCCCACCCCCAGCCCAGCCACCTTGACCACCCAGCCCTCTTATGTTTGTAGGCATAGCTGTTTTAAGGATTGAAACATTTTACGCTTGGTTTTCAGGAAGTGAAAAACTCAGTTTCAAGTGAGCCATTCTCTGGAACTCATTTTAGCAGGATGCAGAGAGAGTTTGGTTCTTTTGCCTTTCTTGCATTTGTATGTATGTTACTGTGAGGATAAGATGTTCATTTGTTCTGTTCTTGTCTTTATAATTTGATGTTTACTTCCATTGTAGTTTTTGAGTTCTTGAAATATTTACAAGAGGGAAAGATATAAAAAATAGAAAAGAATGAAATGCAACCATTTTGCTTTCAGTGGAATTGGGTCTAAATTTCAGCAACTAGGGCTGGATTGACCTGTGCCTGTAGATTATGGGGTTTATGTGTGTCATATCCCACCCTCAAGGCAGGAACTCTTCAAAAGATGTCTATCATTTCCACTTTTGTGGTTGGTTATTCTTCCATAGAACATAAAAGCATAATTCTACCTCTGAGCAATCAATATTTATTCATAGACAGGCAAACCTGGATATGTTGTATTTGTATTTTTGTAGTTGTTTTAATTTTAAAAAACAATGAGAAAGCCTTTGAAGAGGCTGCGACCCGGTGAAGGTTATTTAGCACTTTATGTCCTGTGTGTTTTCCAGCTACCCAATAATTGTGCTAAAGACCAGTGTTTAGACATACCTAAAGTGAGACTGCTGAATGTGCAGATATTTATTTAATCGGAATGGAAAATTGTCACTTCAGAAGCACTGATGTCCTGAATCCATCATGGTGGAGAAAATGCAGTATCAGTCAATGCAAGCAAAATAGTCTTTGAACTAGATTTTGAATGGTCATTTGGATAATCAATCTAATGAGAGATTAGTGATTGACAATTATACTTCCAAGCCAGCATCTAATTTTTGAGACACAAATGCATTTTGTGAATAAAATGATGTCAGCGTCTTTGTTTTGAATCTTGGTACTGCCATGAAATCATCGCAAGTTACATTAGACTTTTGAAGAAGGAAATGTTTCTTTGAATGTTGCAATTACAGAATTTATAATTTTTTAAAGTGAGCATGAGTGACTTTTTTGAGTTCTACATTATCTTTTTCTGAATGTGATATGTCTAAATTCAGGATGTCCATACATAGAAAATATTTATGATTTGTATACTGAATCTAAATGCTCATGAGTAAGTCAAGTTTCTATTGAAGTTATTTGGAATTTATAAAGTTCCAGAATTGGGTCCATGGCATAAACTCAAACCTATTTATGGTGGAACTGATCGACTATTCTAAACATTTTGCCAAGTTTTCTTCATGGTGTTCACTTCCACTGCTGACAATCAGTCTATGGGGAGGGGAGAATCAGGGTGCCTGTATCAAGTTATTTGCTTCACCAAAAAGAAATTCAACAAATTTTGTTTCATTTTTAAATGACTACTAACTGGGCTAAAACTTCTTTTACTTTTGTTTCTTTTACTCAGTGACTCCTTTTTCAAAAGCAAAATAATTTCACCACCAAGCATTACTGGACATCATAGAAAATAAATAAGTCTGGCTCAGAAAGCTCTGGGAGTTTACAAGGAAGAAAGATTTCAGAGGGCTTGAGGCCCTCCGTTAAAACATTACAACTTACAAGCATTGGAGAGAAGATTTCTAAAGCGTCGAGCGGTTGTTGTGAGAGGGCCTTTGGTCTCCGTGAACTTTTATTTTCAACTCAGTAGGCAGAGTTTTTGAGGTTGCTGTGGTTTGGGTAGGGGACCTTTTCAGAAATGCCAGGCTTTTAGAAAAAACACAGCTTTTCTTCTAATCAAGGCTGCGTTTTAAAGTTTGAAAACTTTGGTGTGATGACAAGAATAAATTATTTCTCTGTTACGTTGGGGTTTCCTCTGGGTGCCCAGGCTGCAGGGCATTCTTGCCTCGGCTACCTCACAGGGCACAGCTGAGGAGGCGCTGGGAGTGAAAGCGCCGTCCACCCAGACCTCGCCTTGCTGTACTGGGCAGCCTTGCACAGAGGCCAGCTGAGCCTTGAGCGCCGCTGGGAAAGCCTGCAGAGCTGAGCGGTCCATTGGGATCCAAGCCACGGAGGACCTACGCAAGGATGCCCCACGGAGCCCGTGTTCTGTTCAAAGCTTTTTTTGGCATTGAGAGTGATTTTTTTAAAAAAAGAAATGAAAACACCAAAGCTGTATGCTGAAGATGGATTCCCTGATGATAAACAGCATTTTGAGAAGGAAGGGAGAAAAGAGGGAGGGGACCCTAAGGGGAGGATGGGAGGCAAGGAAGAGACTACATCAGAATCATTTCTGTAATTGATGGCAGGTTGACTTAGTGAGGTTTTTTTTCCCAAAATTTTTAGTTTTCTTTTTAATACAACTGAGTTCATTTTCAAAATTGAGAGGCAGATTAATAAAACTTGTAATTTTTTCCAGGCACTGTGCTGAACACACAGGCATGTTACTTCATTTAACTTGCATATTGAATCTACGGTATTATTATCCCCAGTTTACAGATGAGGAAACTGAGATTCAGAGAGCTTAGTTAACAGCGTGTCCAGGCTAAACCCCTAGTGTCAAACCGGGATTTAAACATGGATTACCGAGATTCCAAAGTCAGGCTGTCTCCTTGCCTCCTCAAATTAGAGCTAGAAGGAAGACCTACATTCTAGCTCACCTTCTCTACTACATAAAGTTCAGGAGCTCAGGTCACTCCCGCATCCTGGTGGGAGACAGCAGCTCACACTGCCGTTCTTTGGAGTGCACTGTCGTGGGTGTCAGTGGCCGACCAGCTGCCACTGGCATTGAGATGTGACTCTAGCGGCAGGCTGCTGAGGACGCCCACGGGGACCCCTCCCTGAGTGGGTGCCTCTGTGCAGCATGTGCCTTTCATCTCAAATCATTCTCAGAGCTTCTAAGTTCAACCTGACACCACCACTAAGTCGGTATCTTCCCACCTGCTAGTGACTTTGGCAAAATTGACATCTTACACACATGATCAAGGGCTTCCTATTTACTTACAGACATGATTTCACTTAGAATAGGTTCAACATGAAAACCTTGCTGTTAAAATAATGACACCTTCCATTTGTATAGCCTGTTGCCATCTATAATCACTGGATAGAATCATTAACAGTGCGGGCTCTGGAATCCAGCAGGCTTCATGAGAATTGGTTTTGCCATGGGCTGGATATATGAACTCGGCAACTTAGGTAACCTCTCTGAGCCTCAGTTTGCTTTTCAGTAAAATGTGGCTATTCGAATACCCACCTCATGGAGTATTGTGAGGATTAAATAAAGTAATATGTAAAGGAACTAGCACAGGCCTTGGCACATTGTAAAAACTCAATAAACAGAAGCTGCTTTGAGCACCACTTACAAAGAGAACCTTGTGGTACTCTAGTGGCTTCCAAAACTTTTTCTCCCAACCCTCACACACAAAGACCACACAGGATGATATGGTTTGGCTCTGTGTCCCCATTCCAAATCTCATCTTGTAGCTCCTATAATTCCCACATGTTGTGGGAGGGTCCTGATGGGAGATGACTGAATCGGGGAGCAGGTCTTTCCTGTGCTGTTCTTGTGATAGTGAACGGGTCTCATGAAATCTGACGGTTTTAAAAATGGTAGTTTCTCTGTGCAAGCTCTCTGTTTGCCTGCTGCTATCCACATAAGATGTGATTTGCTCCTCCTTGTCTTCTGCCGTGATTGTGAGGCCTCCCCAGCCATGTGGAACTGTGAGTCCAATCAAACTTCTTTCTTTTGTAAATTGCCCAGTCTCGAGTATGTCTTTATCAGCAGCATTAAAACACACTAATACATAGGAAAAGAAAACAAAATTTTATAGAGTTTGTTCTTCTGCTATGTTCGGTCTTTTGAGACAATATCTCATAAACCTGTGAATTGGAATGATCATTCATTCCCATTGTACCCCTGGTAAAACCAGTAAGATTCAGGCACATGCATTGGTCTGTATGGCAAATGAATATCCAAACTGAGGTTTGTGGTTCCAAAGCTGATCCTGCTTTGTTTAAACCAGGCCACCTGCATCCCAGTTAAAAAACTTATGTTCATAAGGAAGTGTATTTTTCATTCTGATTTTATATGTTTACTTGAGGCTTCTTCCTTTGTTTTTCAAGAGTTTCACTTGTGTTGTTGTTATCTGTGTTTAGCACAGGGCATAGCATCGCTAGAGTGGCTTGTACATAGCGCTTAATAAATGTTTACTTAATGTGTAAATCGGTCCACTTTTTTTTTTTTTTTTTTTTTTTTGAGACGGAGTTTCACTTTTGTTACCCAGGCTGGAGTGCAATGGCGTGGTCTCTGCTCACCGCAACCTCCGCCTCCTGGGTTCAGGCAATTCTCCTGCCTCAGCCTCCTGAGTAGCTGGGATTACAGGCACGTGCCACCATGCCCAGCTAATGTTTTGTATTTTTAGTAGAGACGGGGTTTCACCATGTTGACCAGGATGGTCTCGATCTCTTGACCTCATGATCCACCCACCTCGGCCTCCCAAAGTGCTAGGATTACAGGCTTGAGCCACTGCGCCTGGCCAAATCAGTCCATTTTTAATATTACAAAGGATGCTGCATCTCTCTCCTTGCTTTCTAGGAAGCCTGGCTCAAGGCCCCCTGTACCTGATAAATCATAAACTTGTTTATACCTGATAAATTATAGATTAACTAACACTCTTTGGATCCCCCTACTATGTGCCAGGCATGGTGTTAGTGCTACATTCATTCGTTTCCCTCCCTCTCTTCTGTCCTTTCTTCCACTTCTATCGATCTGCTATTCTGAGCCAAGCACTGCCCTAAATACAGAGAATAGTGGGGAAATAAGTACAATCAGCTCTTAAGGAGCTTATATTATTTCTCCTAATCCTCATAATAACTTCATGGGATAGTTTTTTTTTTAAATAGGAAGGAAATTGAGGCCTACGAGGCTAAGTATTTTGCCTAGGGTTGCAGAACTTACTTAGTCAATCGTAAGGGGAATATTAGAATTAGTGTCTTTCTGGTTTCTAAGGCCGTGTTCTTTTAATTGTATCAGGAGATCCAACATTCAAACACGAAAGGTGATTCCAGGTAAAGACTAAGTGGGATGCCTTAGGGGTGTGCATGATACATTAGCGGAGACATACAGTGCTTATCATGTAGGCACTTGATGTACCTTATTCACTCAGTTCTTACATAAACCCCGTGAGCTGTGATTGGTACTACTCCACTTTGCAGATGAAGAACCCGAAGCTCGAGGAGGTTAAGTTACTTGCTTAAGTTCACAGAGCAAAGAAGTCAGACTTGAATCTAACAGTGTGGCTCCAGAGTCTATGGTCTTAACTATTATACTGCCATTAAAAAGAACAGCAACAAGGCCAGGTGCAGTGGCTGAAGCCTACAATCCCAGTGCTTTGGAAGACTGAGGTGGAAGCAACACTTGAACCCTGGAATTTGAAGCTGCAGTGAAGCTATGATGGTGCCACTGCATTTCAGCCTGGGCAACAGAGCAAGATCCCATCTCTAAAAAAGGGCTGGGGTGGAGGCCGAAAATAAAAAGGAAAAGAGGAAAAAAGTTGCCTCTGTCAAAAACAAACTCTTGGGAACTGGGATTACAGTTGTTCTGTGTGACTAGAACTTGCTCTGGTCCAGGCAGTATTCTAAGTGCTTTCTGTGCACCTGTTCACTTAAATCTCACACCATGAAGGTGGGGTAGGCAGATTATTATTATCTGTATTATGTATAAGGGAACACTGAGGTTTGGAGAAGTTAATTTGTCTCAATTCATTGCATGAGTAAGTATTAAGCCTGGAATTCAGACCATTCATTGTAGTTAGTCACTAATCCCACCTGCTTGCTAACTTTCTCTTCTTCTAAGTGACTCTCAGGAAATGACTCAAAACAAAGAAAAAATGATATACACCAAATTGTTTATTAAAACAGTATGGAAAACAGAAACGCTTGCTCAATGGAACACTGGGCATCTTTCAAACAATGATGATTATGAAGACTGTACTGACATGAAAAATCTGCATAATAATAGAACTTTAGGAGAAAAATGAATAGAAATGCTGTGTTTGCTGGGGTTACAGTCTCTTATGTGCACTTAAAGATATTGCAACAATATACACAAAGAAAGAAAAGAAAGGTCGTTCCCAGGTTAGAGTGGTGGGATTATGGGAAAATGTTTCTCTTTCCAACATTTTTTTTTTTTTTTTTTGAGACGGAGTTTCGCTCTTGTTACTCAGGCTGGAGTGCAATGGCGCGATCTCGGCTCACCGCAACCTCCGTCTCCTGGGTTCAAGCAATTCTCCTGCCTCAGCCTTCCAGGTAGCTGGGACTACAGGTGTGTGCCACCATGCCCAGCTAATTTTTGTATTTTTTTTAGTAGAGACGGAGTTTTACCATGTTGACCAGGATGGTCTCGATCTCGTGACCTCGTGATCCACCCGTCTCAGCCTCCCAAAGTGCTGGAATTATAGGCGTGAGCCACCGCGCCCGGCTTTTCTTTCCAACATTTTAACATGTAATTTTTATGATAGACTTAAAGGAAAGAGAAAAGCATTGCCTAGGAAGGTTGTTTTGGTGGCTTACCTCAAAAGTTCAGGCTAGGTTAAAATATATTCTGTTTCTGTAGCCAGGATGGTTCCGGAGGTTTTGGGGGAATCCACATCCCCAAACAGAGCAAGAGAGGTAAAAGTAAAAACCCAAAACTAGAAAAGGCGATGATGTCGAGAATGAAATAATATCAGATGCTATGCAGAGCAAGTAGCCTTGGCTTCAGTGCTTCTTTTCATAATTTTATGTTTTCATAATACTATTATAGCAGAAATAGAAACAAAGAAAAAAGTCTGCTAACATTAAGTAGTAGTAGGTACACCCTTCCCCAGAAGTTGAGGGAAAATGAAAATTTTACCACCCGGTTATGCAATAATGTATGTTAATTCTGGTGTTCCCAGGGATATTTTCAGAGCCGAGATCTGCTCTTACATTGATTTTATCTTCGACAGGAGATGGCACTGAACACCTTAGGGTGAATTTTCTCTAGTGTCTGAAGACTCTTGGTGAGTTCATGATCTCTGAACAAACAGCATTGGTGCATCTTTGGGAGTTTCCTCGTTAATTCTTTTTTTTTTTTTTTTTTTCTTGTACATTGCAAATACTGACCCCTTAGTTAATTTCCTTGCCTGCTTTAGAGTTTTACATATTGAGTTTTCCTAAAGTGGGAAAGGGCAATCACATTATTGAGCACCTATTATACGTGTGGTATTATGTTAAACACAACTTAGTACTCACAATGAGACTTCAATGTATATATAATTACAAGTATCATAACATAGGTTAGTGGTTAGGTTCAAGTTGGATTCAGATCCCTGCTCAGCAGCTTAACAACTGTGTGATCTTGGGCAAGTCACCACTGTGATGATGATGATGATGAAGGTGATGGTGCTTGTGTTGAGAGGCCATATTCCAGGAGATTGATGTTAGGTTCACCTGCGTCTTGCTGTGCTTGAGACTCCAGCTGATGAGGAAGAGACATAGAGCCCTGATCACATGGATTGGCTGGGGAGTGAACACATTTAACTGGAAGGAGTTCCTATATTTTCTTCACTACACTTGAGCCACCATGCTCGGCCAGTTTTTTTTTTTTTCTTTAAAAAACAAACAAACAAACAAAAAACTGACCGGGCATGATGGCTCACGTCTGTAATCCCAGCACTTTGGGAGGCTGAGGCAGGCAGATCACAAGATCAGGAGTTAGAGACCAGCCTGACCAACATGGTGAAACCACATCTCTACTAAAAAGACAAAAAAAAATTAGCCAGGCGTGGTGGCGAGTGCCTGTAGTCCCAGCTACTCGGGAGGCTGAGGCAGGAGAATCACTTGAACCTGGGAGGCTGAGGTTGCAGTGAGCCAAGATCACGCCACTGCACTCCAGCCTGGGTGACAGAGGGAGACTCTGACTCAAAAAAGAAAAAAGAAAAAAAAAATTACTGCATCCATCCAGTTCAGGTCTCTAAGACATAATTAGCCTCTAGCAGCCTCCTACAGAGGGGAGCCCGTAAGTCTTGGTTTGCCTGGCTCAATCCTGATGTATGCATATGATCCTGGCAAAATTACTAATAATGTGGCTTTTCAATCTCAAAAGTAGTCAGGTTTGGATGATAAGTGATTTTGTAACCCTTACTCCATGGTTTCCTCTTCAATTCTCTCCCCTCTAAAATGTATTTGGCAGCACCAGACAGAGCTGCCCACAGGACTGCTTTTCTTGTGACCCACTCTACTCAAAAACTTTTTGAGGTTCCCAACCACCTATTGAATACAGTCCAGACTCCCTAACCCAGCACTGAGTACAGATGCAAGGATTATGTATGTGCATCCCCTGCAGCACCTCTTAACGTGTTCATCAGGCAGGATAGTCTCAGGAAACACGTGTTGATACCTGAATCAATGTGTGTAGTCGTGCTCAGGCTGCTTGTCAGTTTCTTGAATGCATCTTTCTTCTGCCTGCTTTAAGAACTTCGCACATGCTGTTCCTTCTGCCAGGAACACGCTTCCTCCCTCTCTACCTGGTTCATGCCTTCACATTCTTTAGCTGCCAGTTTAATGCTGCTTCCTCCAAGAAGCTTCCTAACTCCCCCGAGATTAGACCCGACCCCCCTTTTTTCTCTCGCTCAGCATTCTTGGTAATTGTGTCTCTGTTTGTGTGATTGCTGCCCACACTAAATTCTAACTTTCTAAAAAGTTGGAACTGTCTATCGAGGCTGTGTCCCTCCTGTGTAGCCAGCCCCTGCCCCATGGTACCCCATAAATAGTTGCCAAATGAAGACAGGGATGAATGAATGTCGGCTGACCTTTCTGAGCCAGTGCAGTCCGTGTCACCTGTTAAAAGTGCTCCAATAGCTTCTTAGCGCACTTGGAATAAATGTGAAGTTCTTAGGAGGGTCTGCAAGTCCCTACATATTTTGGGTTCTTCCTAACTTTCTACCTCACTTCCTGCTGCTCTCCCTGCCTCCTGCTTCGCCATGTGGGTCTCCCGGCTCCTCCTCACCCACCAAAACCCACCCAGGCCCTTGCACCCCAACGTCACCTTCTTAGAGAGGCCTTCAGTGTCCCCACTGCCCAGAACAGCACCCCGATCTCTCTCTCTCCCCCCCCTTTTTTTTTGAGACAGAGTCTGGATCTGCCACCAGGCTGGAGTGCAGTCACATGATCTTGACTTACTGCAACCTCCGCCTCCCAGTTTCAAGCGATTCTCCCTCCTCAGCCTCCCGAGTAGCTGGGATTACACAGATATGCCACTAAACCCAGATAATTTTTGTATTTTTAGTAAAGATGGGGTTTCACCATGTTGGCCAGGATGGTCTCGATCTCTTGACCTCATGATCCACCCACCTCGGCCTCCCAAAGTGCTGAGATCACAGTTGTGGGCCACCACACCCAGCCACCCCCACCTCTCTTGATCCCCCATTCTATGGCTTTATTTCTTCATAACACTCACTGTCTGCTGGCTTCTTGCTAATTTGTCTCTGTCTCTACCGCAGAATGTAAGTTTTCTGAGAGTAGGGACCTTCTCTGCCATGTTCATCACTAGCTGCTCAGAGCCTGGCAAACAGTAGGTGCTAAATCAATGTTTGGTAAATGAGGGAGGGAATGAAAGCAGAGGCAGGACAGGTCCCCTTCCTGGAACCCAGCAGCCCCTGGGGCAGGGCCTGTGGCGTTGCCATGGCAACCCACTGACCTGAGACACCCCCTGGAGAGGCCACAGCTGCCAGCTTCCTGGGCTTCTCCGAACTCCTGCCTGTCGCCACTGCCAGCAGCAGGGAGCCAGGAGAGAGAGAGAGAAAGGGGCTGAAAGAGAATGATCAAGAGGAGAGCACACCCTGGTGCGGGAGGCGACAGAAGCAGGCCTCGACGGCGGCGCTGGTCTGCTGGTAATGACCAGGGCCCAGGGAGAGGAAACTGGGGCGCGCCTGGAACCCTCAGGGGGAACTGGGGCCAGGCCCGCCCTTAGTAGCTGTGAGTGTGGCATGTCAACTCTTTTACGTAGCATTTCTGGAGCTGCAAGTTCCTAAAATAGGCCCCAGCACAGTGCCCTGAGAGACTGTTGATACAGTGTGAATAACACCCTCTGTTCAATCCCGGTGACACTTAGAAGTCAGGTGGCATTTTCCGCAGGTATTGCATAAGTCAGAACCTCCCTGTTCTCATCCAGTGCCTCAGGAACAAAACTCAGCGTGTTCTCTTCCCCACTGCTTGAACACCACGGCTGGCTCCCAGCTGCCCGCAGGCTTCACGGGCTGGTGGTCCCTGCGGGCAGGGCCTTTGCAATCTGCTCCTAACGGATTCTTCCACCTGTCTCCCACCACTGGGAGTCACAGGTCGGTGAACCCTTCACCTTTCCCAGAACCGCCAGGCCTTTCACAGCTTTGTGCCTTTGTCCTGAAGGCAGCCCTCCTGCCTGAAATGCCCTGCTTCCCTCCTTGCTCTGGCAGGTGCTGAATCCTTTAAGGACCAGCTGAAATGCCACCCGCTCTGTGAAGCAGCCAGGCTTGCCTCTCCTCTCTGTGCCCACAGCACCTTATTATAATACCAATATACTCCTGATACTTGCTTGCAGAGGCAGTGTGTGCAGAGAGCACAGCCCAGCCTTGGAGTCAGACAGACCTGACCTACCTCAGCCACCAACTAGCTTCTCTGGGTCTCAGTTGCATCCTTGTATATCAGAGTTAGTCAAGTCTCTGCTTCAGTTGCTGTGAGCAACAGAGATGAGGCACGTGGAGCAGAGCAACCAGCACGGAGGTCATGCAATAAATGCCAGACATCACCATTAGGCATCTGTCCCTGTCGCTCAGCTGTGAGTTCCTGGTGGATAGAAACCATGCCTTCCTCATTTTTCTATGGCCCTTAAAGCCAAACACGCTAAGTGCTTTACCTTTGTAATTCCAGTTAATCTTTGAAGAAATCAGGTAGGTAGGGATTTAGGAAGGTTTAGGAACTGTCCCAATGTTACATAACTGGTAAGTGGCCAGGCTGGGATTTGAAATCCAGTTGGATTTGAGCTCCAAACCCTATATTCTCCCAAGCCCGTCTCTGTCTTCTATTTCATCTTGGACCACCTGCCCCTTGGTCACGCTGCATCCTTCTTGCCATTCCTCAAACAAGCCAAGCATGATCTTACCTGGCTTTGGGGAGACTGTCACGCTTGTGGTCCCCTCTCTCTCAATCTTGAAAACCTTGCTCCCTCACTAAACTCTGTCTGCTCACAAGCTGTTTCTTCCCAGAGGCCTTTCTGGAGAGGAACCTATCTCCTCGTCTATCATCCTCTGTTCTTTTGTTCCTTTACTTTTCTTCATCACAAGCATCACTACAGCTATGTGCCCAATACTGTGCTAGGCTCTTGGGGACAAGGTACTAAACAAGATAGACAGGTCATTAGAACTTACATGTTAAGCATGGGAAAAATAAGTGACTTTAAAAAAGGGAATAAACAAAAAAACCAAGATACTTTTAGCTCTTGAGACGCTAGTCCACCAGATATATCCTATGTAATGTATGTGTGTCCTGTTGAATAGCGTTTGTTCATCTCTTCTGTTCGAACATTGAAGGCACTTGGTAACTATTTGGAAAATGAATAAATGGATGCATGGACAATCTAAGAGATTCCTGGCTGGGCACAGTGGCTCACATCTATAATCCCAGCACTTTGGGAGGCCGAGGTGGGTGGATCACGAGGTCAGGAGATCGAAACCATCCTGGTTAACACAGTGAAACCCCATCTCTACTAAAAATATAAAAATTAGCTGAGTGTGGTGGCACGGACCTGTAATCCCAGCTACTCAGGAGGCTGAGGTAGGAGAATAGCTGGAACCAGGGAGGCAGAGGTTACAGTGAGCAGAGATCGCACAACTGCATTCCAGCCTGGGTGACAGAGCGAGACTCTGTCTCAAAGAGGGAGACGGAGAAGGGAGAGGGGAGAGGGGAGAGAAGAGAGGGGAGAAAGGAGAGGGGAGAGGGGAGACGGGAGAGGGGAGAGAGGAGAAAGGAGAGGGGAGAGGGAGAGATTCCTGTCAATGTGTTCTCTACTGGCCGTTGATCACCATCTTAATAGACCCTCCCCACCAGATCAGTATGTATTTGTGAAGCACCAGTCTGAACCTTACGCTGCCTTGGACGTGCCGTGTCCCCAGTGCAGCTACTTCTAAGTTATTCTTTGCTGCTGTAAAGAGAAACCCTGATAACCCTATATGGCTCTGCTCAACCTCATTATATGTACCCAAGAAAATAACTTCACATTGGGGTTTCCAAATCTTCAGTCCAAAGTGACAAAGTGAAGAGGCATAAAGATCTTCCTCTAAGGAATGTGGGCTGAACTCCTTGAAAGTGAAAATCCATAGGCATTATTTCCTCCTTCCTGCCCATAATCCCAGATGAATCAGGGAAAGGGATGCTTCACAGCCTGGGAGCCTCTGCTCACAGCTGTAGGTAAATCCTGCTGGGCATTTAACAGAAGCGTGGTCCTTACTAACAGGTCAGATGATTTTGATAGATGAAGAATGAGGCAATTGGGAACAGGAAGTTAACCCGGGGTGGACGGAACTCTCTTTCTCCTTTGTGCCATGCAGTCCCCAGAACTCAGTTCCAGTATTGCAGCATTGATCACAGTCTGTCTTCCTTTAGAAATTTTGCTTCAAGTCTACCTTCCATATCTATAAATAGAGATATGAAAACGTAACATGTAATATTGTTCTGGGTCCAATTTAGACAACATATGTGAAACTGCCTTCTGTAGTTGCAATTGCACACAATGGGAACTTAATATCATTTTTAGAAAAAAGTAACACATTCAACAACATCTATTTATTGTGCAACATCTATGGAGCTAGGCAGAGGGCTAGCCACTGGGTGCAAGATGATGGACAAAAACGACAGGGTCCCGCACTCTTTGTTTTCTTTTTCTTTTTCTTTTTTTTGAGATGGAGTCTCGCTCTGTCATCCAGGCTAGAGTGCAGTGGCGCAATCTTGGCTCACTGTAACCTCCGCCTCCTGGGTTCAAGCAATTCTCCTGCTTCAACCTCCTGAGTAGCTGGGACTACAGGCGCATGCCACTATGCCCAACTAATGTTTTTGTATTTTTAGTAGAGATGGGGTTTCACCATGTTAGCCAAGATGATCTCGATCTCCTGACCTCATGATCCGCCCTCCTTGGCCTCCCAAAGTGCTGGGTTTATAGGCATGAGCCACCATACCTGGCCATGTGCCTTACTATCTGCTGGGTAATTAGAGGGCAGAAGCCAGTCTTATTCACGTTCATATCACTACAGCTTCTCTCTCTCTCTCTCTCTTTCTTTCTTTTTTTGAGATGCAGTTTTACTCTGTCACCTAGGCTGGAATGCAGTGGTGTGATCTCGGCTCACTGCAACCTCTACCTCCCAGGTTCAAGTGATTCTCCTGTCTCAGGCTCCTGAGTAGCTGGGATTTCAGGCTCATGCCACCCACACCTGGCTAATTTTTGTATTTTTAGTAGAGATGGGGTTTTGCCATTTTGGGCGGGCTGGTCTTGAACTCCTGACCTCAGGTGATCCACCCGCCTCAGCCTCCCAAAGTGGTGGCTCACAGGTGTGAGCCACTGGGCCCGGCCACTACAGCTTCTCTTTAGCACAGCTTCTTGCGTCTAGAAGGCACAAAATAACTGTATGTTGAATTTGGCCTTATTTGGAAAATCACCTTTGATGTGTTGTACTTTTCCATGCCTTATGTGGTTAAAAAAAGAGAAAATGATTAGGAAATTTTATAGATATGTGAATGTATCTATTTATATGCTATGCATTCTTTGACATGTGTGTCACTAATATAAGTTATTAAGGCCAGACTACAGGAAAAATTTTATAACGGCTACGGAGAGTCAAAAGAAAGAGAATAAAATAGGGCTCCATTCTTAAGAGGTTTAAATTCTAAACCGAAGAGGCTGCTGTGACAAAGGCTGACAAAGAATAGGTAAATGAATTTAGCAAACATTATATAAGTAGAGTTTTAGCAAAAGTTCGAATACAAAGCAGACTGAGAAAAAATGTGGCAGTATTGGCACTTTCTTCTGGGGACTAAATGAGACATAGGAGACAGAGAAAGCTCAGTTCCCATTTGAAGAGAGCATTGTGATTATGACCGAGTTTGAATGCTGGTCCTTCCTCTTACTAGCCAGATGACTTTTGATGAGTCACTGAATCTCTCTGAGCCTTAGTTTTCTTATCTCTAAAATGGGCCCATTAATTACACCCACCTCTAGGACTGTGATGAGTATTAAGTATGATGACGTATGTAATGCAGTTGTATGATACCAGGCTCATGGTAATAGCTAAATATAGCGAACTTTATTATTATAAAATCACATCATCTACAAATCAGTAAGGTGGAAGACCCCAGTGTTTTATTAAAAGTTCAGTATACATGTCATTCTGGTCAAATAATTCTTGACCTCTGCAAGACTGAAATCCATTGTTAAAAGTAATTTTAAAGTATATAACGTTGACTTCAGTTGACCTAAATAGAGGCCTTCCAGTCATAGGAAGCTACCTGGCTTATGAGACATGAATTGGAGATGCTACTCCTAAGGGCTCCACTAGGGAAGAAAACATAGGTCAAAGTGTACCTGTAGATCCAAGGCCCATATCGGGTTTGGATATTTCAGAGTGTTGCATCCACAGAGACTGGAATGCAAGACTCTTGAATGCGCGAGAACTCCAAGTGTCCGAAACAACATAGGTGATGGTTCTTTGACTGCCCAGACCAAGTTCTGAACCCTGAGTCTGTCCTAAGTGCCATGTGTTCACCTGGACGTCGAGTAACTAGAAGACACCCAGAAGCAGGTGAAGTGGATGCCAAAGAAATGGAAACAGTTTCTTCCAAGAAAGACCTGAAACAAATGGAGTTCTCTGATGGGGGTACTTCAGCCAGCAATACGGGGAAATGATGATTGTCTTCCCATATCTGCCATGTGCCAGTGAGACCCGACTTATTCTGGGTTGCCTCAGGGAGCAAAGTCGGCTACAGGCGTAGACTATGGGGTTGGAGAGATCTGAATGGGTGCAGTGGGTGAGATGCTGCCTCTTTTGTTTTCATGGCACCGCTCACCCTCTCCCACTTCTTGTAGCCTCGCTTTCATCTCTCTCCAGGATGGGATTGCACACTATGGAGGACAGGTGCTGCCGTCAGAAAAGTTCTTTCTTCACTCAAGCTCTTGTGGGTGGGCGCTGTGCTCCCTTGGCTTACCTGGTTATTAGAACCAGCTCCTCTCGGAAATGTTGCTGCTTCTTCAGAGAACACACCACCAATCACGGGGTGTTCTCACCTGCAAGAACAGGCCCTTCTAGGGACTCTGATGTGAACAGGCCTGACTCCAGCGTAGGCAAATGGGTGAGAGGGAGAGTGTTTCCCTTATTTCCTGTTTCTGATGAAAGGGGGTTTGGGGTACAGCTGTGAGTGTGTGTGAAAGTGATTGGGTGTGTATACCTATCTAGGAGGACCAGGGGTTGGCCCAGAACTATAGACATTGCTTTTGGTGGTATGGTTTGGTCCAGGTAGGGGACTGCAAATTTCAGCTGATGCCATCTAAATGTAGCCATGGCTGTTGCCAGGGAAAATGTGCCAGGACTTGAAAGCATGAGAAGATCTGAGTGGAGACATTCTGGAAAATCTTGAAAAGGATTCTGGAGATTTGTAAGCGGATGTGCTTTTGGATACAATGTGATGACAGACACCTACCTTGTGCTTCCCAGCTTTGAAAACATTACAAGCTGTCTGTCTCCACATTGTGCATTTGATATCTGGAAGGGATAGTCTTTTAATGTTTTGAATTTCTCTGCTCCTCAATATTTCCTCGGAAATACCAGATTTCCATATCCTTCCAACAAGCTGGCCCTTGTTCCTCCCCTCAGATATTTTCCCCCTACTTATTCACAATTTTGGAAGCAGCTTTTAAAAGAGCAGTTTGTTGGGGCATAAAATACAAAACAAAACAAAAATCTGATATTTCTCTCAGCTGTTGGCATTGATTTCCCCTCTCCACATAGCTTACTTGTCCACGTGGCTTCTTTTTACAGTGTGTAGCCTAAGGTATTGACTAATGATCTTTCCCATGATTCTTTGAATTATGAGGAGTCACATTACTTAATCCTTCTAAATCCCAATTGCTTTCTAGGAAAAATAAGAGATTAAAATCCTTGCTTCAGAGAGTTGTCATGAGAACTCAATGAAATAACTTATGGAGAGGGCCTGGCATGTTCAAATAGGTGTTCAATAAATACCAGCTCTTAGATCATAAAGAAGGCAATGGGAAACCACATTGGTCAAAAACCTGCAGCCATAGGGTAGTCACTTCTGGTATAACACCCCACATGCCTTCCTAAAAATCACCGTATTATACAGAATCGGCCAATAAAGACCACTGAGTTTACTGGAAAAATAAGTTCAGGGGCACAATACTGAAACACTTTGTCAGTGACACATAATGAAAGAAACCTAATAAAAATGGTAGGACAGTTTTGCACATGTTAAATGGTTTAGAAATACACAAGTACAATAAATATGGCGCTTCACCTTGGAAAAGACCTGAAGAGTGCTTTTAGAGGTGGGTATCGGAAGGTTATAGCCTGTGAGTTATTATGAAGTGAGCAGGTGTGACTCATAACACAATGTGAAGTGAAGTAGCTGGTAGATGTCTGAGGTGTGAATGTGTGTGTTTTCTGCATATTTCTATGGTGCTCAGTACAACAAGGTGGGGGCGTGGAGTTTTGGCATTCACCTAATTTTTTTATGGAATAAATGGAGCATACAGAGACACAACATTTGCGCTATGCTCAAATTGTTCCCCCAGTATATCACTTACAGTGGGACACATTGGTTTTTCTCAAGGCAAGTGTTACAGTACAGCTGACTGTACTTAGCTGATGTTGTTGACGGAATGAGTGAATGAATGAATGATTGGGGGGTGGTCTAGAAAATAGAGTAAGTATCACAGTACGTTGTGAAAAATGCATTTGTAGCCTTTGAAATTGGATTAAAAAAACACATAGTCTTGGATTTTAAAAGGGCTACATAGCGGCTAGGCACAGTGGCTCATGCCTGTAATCCCAGCACTTTGGGAGGCCAAGGCAGGCAGATCGCCTGAGGTCAGGAGTTTGAGACCAGCCTGGCCAACATGGTGAAACCCCATCTCTCCTAAAAATACAAACATTAGCCAGGCATGGTGGCAGGTGCCTGTAATCCCAGCTACTTGGGAGGCTGAGGCAAGAGACTCACTTGAGCCTAGGAGGCGGAGATTGCAGTGAACTGAGATCGCACCATTGCACTCCAACCTGGGCTACAAGAGTGAAACTCCATTGAAAAAAAAAACGGAGAGGCTACATAATCACCATAGTGCTTTTGATTTCTCCTCCTGCTATGGCTTCGAGTCTGTGCTTCAGAGAGCCTTGTGAGGGGTCCCTGTGCGAAGGAGGCAAGCTACAAGGTTCCCTGCCCTCTTTCAACCAAAGTCCCTAAGGTTTTACCTGCTTTTCTTTTTGCTTCACTTGAAGAAAAGTTCTGCTGCTAATTCACAAATTTACAAACCACCACCACTGATTCAGTTGGCCAAGTTTTGTTTTACAAACTACTAGTCAGGAACATACCTTCTTTGCTCAGAAAGATAATCCTCAGTTGGTAGTATTGTGCTATAACTGCTCCAGAATTCGTAGAATCTGACCAAGAAATACTCAAGTGAGGTTTCAAAGAGTCATTTTGCATCCAAGCTACTCAGCAGTCTCATCATGATCAGCAATGGTACACATGGAACTCTATGTAAAATTCCATTCCAATCTGGGCAGATGCCACATGAAAGTTGATGAGCATTTAAATCTAATGCATTTATGATGTTCTGTCTCTTCACAAACACCCACAGCAATTCTGTGATTTTCTTTTTCTTTTTCTTTTCTTTCTTTCTTTCTTTCTTTTTTTTAGAGAGCTGGATTGAAAGATGTCTCAACGAAAGTGAAAACAAACGTTATTCCAGCCACACATCTCTGGGGAATGTTTCTAATGATGAAAGTAAGTGCTTGAAATTCATTCTTCCATGACATTCCAGACATGGCCAATGTCCTGATAGGAGGATAGTACCTCTAGATTGCTAGGCTGGGCCACATCACCTGGAACAAGACACTCTCCAGCCATTTATGAAATATCCCAGGCCCTCTCTGTAATATTCCACAACAGGGAGTGGAATCCATTCAGGTAGGCCTGGAAACTGAGGCCACACCAAAAACTTGCTGTTTACAGTGTCATCTTCTGCAGGGGACTTGCTAGCCTGCATTCCCACAGACCTTGTTAGAGCGATGTTTGGTAAAGTGTATCTCCTTAGTCCAGTTTTCTGAACACATAAACCTCGGCCATCCACAATCCCCTAGGACGTTTGCTAGATCTACTCAAGAGCCCCCCTCCGGAGTCTTATCTGACATTGTCATTCTGCCATCGCCATGTCACTTCATTTTACAAAACTGAGCTACACCGAACGTAAAGTACACAAATCTCATGTGAGTAGTTTGAGTTTTTTGTGTCCGCTGGTGTCATTATCACTCAGATATAGAACCTTTCTTGTCCCCCAGGAGGCTTCGTCATGTCTCCTCCCTGTCAATTTCTACAGTCCTGACTTATCACTGTAGACTGTTTGTGCCTGTTTTTGAAATTTCATATAAATGGGATAATGGACTCTGTATGGTTTTGCGTGTAACTTTTCTCAGTCAATATATTGTTTGTGAGATTTATCCATGTTGTCTGCAGCAGTAGTTCTTTCTTTTTTATTGCTAGACAGTATTTCACTGTCTGAGTATAACACAGTTTACAGATCCATTTAAGTGTTGATGAATATTTAGTTGTTTCAAGTTTTTGATTATTAAGAATAAAGCAGGCCAGGTGCGGTGGCTCACACCTGTAATCCCAGCACTTTGGGAGGCTGAGGCGGACAGATCACCTGAGGTTGGGAGTTTAAGACCAGCCTGATGAACATGGAGAAATTCTGTCTCTACTAAAAATACAAAATTAGCTGGGTGTGGTTGGTGAGTGCCTATAATCCCAGCTACTTGGGAGGCTAAGATAGGCAAATCACTTGAGCCTGGGAGGCAGAGGTTGCAGTGAGCTGAGATCATGCCATTCTACTCCAGCCTGGGCAACAAGAGCAAAACTCCATCTCAAAAAATAAAATATAAAACAAAAAAGAATAAATCATGTCTGAACATTCTTTTTTAAGTTTTATTTAATTTTGGTGAAATATACCTAACATAAAATTTAGCATTTAATCATTTGAAATGTACAATTCATTGACATTAAGTACATTCATCTTGTGCAACCATCTACACCATTCATTTCCAGAGCTTTTCTCATCTTCCCAAAATGAAATTCTGTACCCATTAAACAGTAACTCCTCATTCTCCTTTTCCCTCAGTCTCTTGACAACTACCATTCTACTTTCTGCCTCTGTGCTCTAAGCATCTTATATAAGTGGAGTCACAGTATTTGTCTTTTTATAACTGGCATATTTCACTTAGCATAATGCCATCAAGGTTAATCCATTTTGTAGCATGTCAGAATTTTCTTCCTTTTGAAGGCTGAGTAATATTCCACTGTATGGATACGTCACATTTTTCTTTATCCATTTAGTCACTGATGGACAATTGAGTTGTTTCTATTTTTTGGTCATTGTAAATAATGCTGTTGTGAACACAGGCATACAAAAATATCTTTTCAAGTCTCTGCATCTAATTCTTTTGGCGGTATATGCCCAGAAATGAAATTGCTGGATCATATAGCAACTCTGTGTTTAATTTTTTGAGAAACCACAAAACTGGTTTTCATAGTGGTTGCATCATTTTACATTCCCACTAGCAAGGCAGAAGAGTTCCAGTTTTGTCACTTGCTAGTCATCATTTGTTATTTTCTGTTTTTTTTAAATTTTATTTTATTTTTTAATTTTATTCATTTTTTGAGATGGAGTTTCGCTCTTGTTACCCAGGCTGGAGTGCAATGGCGTGATCTCGGCTCACCGCAACCTCCACCTCCTGGGTTCAGGCAATTCTCCTGCCTCAGCCTCCTGAGTGGCTGGGATTACAGGCACGTGCCACCATGCCCAGCTAATTTTTTTGTATTTTTAGTAGAGACGGGGTTTCACCATGTTGACCAGGATGGTCTCGATCTCTTGATCTCATGATCCACCCGCCTCGGCCTCCCAAAGTGCTGGGATTACAGGCATGAGCCACCACGCCCAGCCCCCCCCTTTTTTTTTTAAATAATAGCCATCTTAATGAATATAAAATGGTATCTCATTGTGGTTTTCATCTGCAATTCCCTAATGATTTGTGATGTTGAACATCTTTTCATGTACCTATTCACCATTTGCATATCTTCTTTGGAGAAATGTCTAAGTCCTTTGCTCATTTTTAAATCAGATTGTTTTCTGTTGTTAAGTTATAGGATCCTTTATATATTCTGGATATTAACTTCTTATCAGTTATATGACTTACAAATATTTCCTCCTATTCCAAGAGTTGCCTTTTCACTCTGTTGATTATGTTCTTTAATACACAGAAATTTTTATTTTGATGCATCCAGTTTACCTATATTTACCTATATTCACCAGTCTATGCCTTTAGTGTCCTATCTAAGAAATAATTGTCAGAGCCAATGTTGTGAAGCTTTTGCCTTTTATTTTTTCTCTGAAAGTTTTACCGTTTCAGACCTTGCATGTAGATTTTTTATCTGTTTTGAGCTAATATTTCTATATGGTTTTAGGTAAGAGTCCAGCTTTATTCTTTTTTTTTTTTTTTTTTTTTGAGACGGAGTCTCACTCTGTTGCCCAAGTTGGAGTGCATGCAGTGGTGCTATCTTGGCTTACTGCAACCTCTGCCTCCCAGGTTCATACAGTTCTCCTGCCTCAGACTCCTAGCTGGGATTGTAGGCGTGTGCCACCACACCTAGCTAATTTTTGTATGTTTTTAGTAGAGATTGGGTTTCACCATGTTGGTCAGGCTGGTCTCGAACTCCTGATCTTGTGATCTGCCTGCCTTGGCCTCCCAAAATGCTGGGATTACAGGCCTGACCCACCATGCTTGGCTAAGTCCAGTTTTATTCTTTTGCATATTGGTTTCCAAGTTTCCCTGCATCATTTGTTGAAAAGACTGTTCTTTCCGCCATTAAATGGTCTTGGCACCATTCTCACAAAACAAGACAAAACAAAAAAAAACATTTGATCATGTATGTGGAGGTTTATTTCTGGGTTTTCCATATTATTCCATTGATTTATATGTCTGTCTTTATGCTGGAACCAGACTGTAGCTTTATAGTAAGTTTAGAAATAAAAAACTGTGTGACCTCTTATGTTCTTCTTTTTCAAGATTGTTTTGGCTGTTCAAAGTCCCTTGATATTCCATATGAATTTTTGAATGGATTTTTTCTATTTCTGCAAAAGAATGCCACTGGGGTTTTGATAGGTGTTGCATTGAATCTGTAGATTGCTTTGTTTCTTAATATTAAGTCTTCTGATCCATGAACACAGAATGTCTTTCCATTTATTTGGTGTCTTTAGTTTATTTCAGCAACACTGTATAGTTTTCAGTGTACAAGTGTTTTGCTTCCTTGGTTAAGTTTATTCATAAGTATTTTATTCTTCTTGATGCTATTGTACATGTAATTTTCTTAATTTTCTTTTCAGATTGCTTATTCTTGGTGTATAGAAATTATTGTATGCTGATTTTGTGTCCTGCAACTTTCCTGAATTCATTTATTAGTTCTAAAAGTACTTTTGAATTGGGGTATGTGTGAAGTCTTTGGGGTTTTCTACATAAAGGATCATTTAAGCTGGGTGTGGTGGCTTACACCTATAATCCCAACACTTTAGGAGATGGAGATGGGTGGATCACTTGAGGTCAGGAGTTCGAAACCAGCCTGGCCAACATGGCAAAACCCCATCTCTACTAAAAAGATAAAAATTTGGTGGGGATGGTGGCAGGCACCTGTAATCCCAGTTACCTGGGAGACCGAGGCATGAGAAGAGCCTGAACCCAGGAGGTGGAGGTTGCAATGAGCCAAGATTGTGCCACTGCACTCTAGCCTGGGCGACAGAGTGAGACTACATCTCAAAAAACCCCAAAAAGGCAATTTCGTCTGTGAAAGGAGATAACTTCCTTCTAATTAATTTGGAATGCTTTTATTTCTTTTTCTCACCAAATTGCTGTGGCTAGGACTTCCAGTACTGTTTTGAATAGAAGTGGTGAATGCAGGCAACCTTGTTTTTTTTCTGATCCTAGAGAAAAAGCTTTCAATCTTTTACCATCGTTAGCTGTTAGTTTTTTTATATATGATGACCTTTATTATGTTGAGGTAGTAGTCTTCTATTCTTAGTTTACTGAGTGCTTTTATCAGAAAATAGTAAAAGTACTCAATATAATGGTTGAATTTTGTCATATGTTTTTTTCTGCATCAGTTGTGATGGATACGTAGTTTTCCCTCATTTTGTTAAGGTGATACATTATATTAATTGATTTTTGTATGCTAGATCATCCTTTCATTCAAGAAATATGTCCCATTTGGTCATGATATGTAATCCTTCTACTATGCTGCTGAATTCTGTTAGTATTTTGCTGAGGATTTTTGCATCAGTATTTATAAGGGATATTAGTCTGTAGTATCCTTTTCTTGTAGTATCTTCGGCTTTCATATCATGATAATGCTGGCCTCACAGAATAAATCTGAATGTGTTCCCTCTTCTTTCATTATTTTGAAGGAGTTTGAGGATTGAGGTTCTGAATATTCTTGTATGTCTTTTGGTGAACATGAGCACTTGCTTTTGTTGGTATGTTCCTAGGAGTAGAATTGCTAGATCATAATGTCTATGTATATTTAGCTTTAGTAGATGCTGCTGAAACAGTTTTCTGAAGTAGTTGTACCAGTTTAGACTCCCACTATCAATTTATAAAACTTTCAGTGTTTCACTTCCTTGCCAACATTTGAGATAGCCATTCCTTCTAATTTTAGCTATTTTTATGGGTGTATAGTGTATGCAATTTTGGTTGTATTTTTTCTGATAAACAATGATTGTAGCATCTTATTATATACTTATTAGACATTCGTATATCTTTTTGAATTATCTCTTCATGTCTTTTGCCTGTGTGTTTTTAAAAAATTATGTTATTGGTTTTCCCCTTAAGGACGTGTAAGAGTTGTTTTTACATCCTAAATAGGAGATAGTAATATTTGTCAAGTAAAAGT
Source organism: Saimiri boliviensis (assembly GCF_048565385.1). Taxonomy (NCBI): domain Eukaryota; kingdom Metazoa; phylum Chordata; class Mammalia; order Primates; family Cebidae; genus Saimiri; species Saimiri boliviensis. The sequence goes on along the minus strand of NC_133455.1, from coordinate 26,626,900 downwards.
ATTACAAATATCTTCTCTTGGTTTGTGGATTGCCTTTTTATTCTCATAATGGTAACTTTTTATGAACACAAGTTTTTAATTCTAATAAAATTCAATTTATTAATGTTTTTCTTTTATAGTTAGTGCTTTGGTATCCTATTAAGAAATTTTTGCCTACCTCAAGTTCATGAAGATCTTTTTAATGTTATCATCCAGAAGCTTTACTATTTTACCTTTCGTTTTTATATCAATAATTCATCTGGAATTTTTGTGTATGGTGTGAAGGAGTCATCAAAATTCTCTTTTTTTTTTCTTATTAATTTTCAACTGATAGAGCACCATTTCTTGAAAAGGTCACCCTTTACCCATTGAGTTCCAGTGGTGCCTTTGTCATAAATTGGCAGAGTATATATATTTGGATCTGTGTCTGGACCTTTATTCTGAACTATTGGTTTTACTGTTTTATTGTCTATTTGGGGGCTAATACTACAGTCTTCATTATTGCACCTGTACAATAAGTCGTGGTATCTGTTGGCATAAGACCTCCTGTTCTTCTTTACTTCTTCTGCAGTATTGTATTGTTTTGGTTAATCTGCATTCTTAACAATTCCATACTGACTTTAGAATTAGTTGTCATTTTGCACATATGCAAAATATCTGCCAGGATTTTTGATGGGGATTGCATTGAATCTATAATAAATTTGGGAAGAATACCTTAACAACATTAAATTTTCAATTAATATATGTTGTATTAGGCCTCCATGTATTTAGATCATCTTTAATTATTCCCAGCAGTGTCTTGCAGATTTCACTGGAGAGGTTTTACACATCTTTCTTTAGACTTATTTCTAGATAATTGATGTTTTCCAATGCTAATGTAATTAGTAATAACATTTTTTCTGATTATTAGTTGCTAGCATATGAAAATGCAATTGATTATTTAGATAATAACTTTGTATTTAGCCACTTTACTAAATTTGCTTATTAATTAGAACTTTGTATTTTTTGAACATTCTATGAACATCATTATGTCACCTGAGAATAATGACAGTTTTGCATGTTCCTTTATAATTTTTGTGTTTTCATATCTTTTGTGTGCCTTATGCACTGGCAGGAACCTCTAGTGCAATTTTGAGGTGACATGGTGATAGTGGACATCATTGCCTTTTTCCCAACCTAAGTGGTGAAAGCATTTAATGTTTCACCATTCGGTATAATATTTGCTGTGGATTTTTGTAGCTACTCATTATCAGACTGAGAAAATTTCTTTCTATCCTTGGTTTTCTGAGAGATTTTTCTTAAATGGGTATTGAATTTTTATCAAACACTTTTTCTACATCTGTTTTGATGACCGTATGTTTTTCTCTTTTATTCTATTAATATTGTGAATTAACATTGGTTGAGTTTTGAATGTTAAGCCAATCTTACATTCCTGGAATAAATCACACTTGATCAGAAGTATTATCTTTTTTATATACTTCTGTGTGTGATTTTTATATATTTCGGCCTGGATTTTCTTAAGGATTTTGGCATCTATGTTCATGAGATTTGTGGCCTATGATATTTCTTTCTTATGATGTTCTCCAACTTTTGGCTTTGTTTTCTCAATTTATATCTTTTACAAATTGCTTTCATGTCTGCTTTTATCTTTCTTCCTTCCTTCTACTTTATTTGAGTTTAATATGCTGTCTTTTTCCAGCTTTTGAGATAGATGCTTAGATTATTGATTTTCAACCTTTTGTAAGATATGCATTTAAAGTCATAAATTTTCCTCTAAACATTGCTTAATTAATCCCAAAATTTTTCTGATGTCATACTTTCATTATTATTCATTTAAATATATTTTCAACTTATTGTGATTTCTTCTTTTCTTATGGTTTATTTAAAAAGCTGTTGCTTAACATCCAAACATTTGTAGATTTCCTAATTGTCTTTCTGTTGTTGATATGTCTTTTAGTTCCACTGAGTATTTTGCATTTCGAATGTACATTTTGAATGTATACTGGAGTGTTTTATAGAAATCAGTTATGTGAAGCTGGTTAATTGTGTTATTTAAATATTCCATATTCTTATTGTTTTATTGTTGTTATTGTTTGTTCTCTCAGTTACTGCAACAGGTATGTTAATATCTCTAGCTCTGATTATGGTTATAGTTATCTTTTTAGTTTTGTTAATTTTTACTTTATATATTTTGAAGTATTAGTTTCTTAGAAATGTAGGATTGCTATGTCCTCTTATTGAAATGACTTTTATTATTATTATTATTAAATATTTATACCTTATCTCTAGTAATACTTTTTGCCTTAAAGCCTGTTTGTCTGATATTAATACAGCTATGCCAGTTTTCTTTATACATGGGTTGCTACTGTATGTTTTTATTTTCAATCTTAACTATATTAGTTTAGTAAGGTTTTTAAACATAGCTTTTTTGAAAAAACAAAAACAAAAACAAAAAAAAACCCAGTCTGATAATCTTTGAATTTAGACCATTTAAATTTAATATTGTTACTGACATTGAGTTTAAGTCAACAAACTTACTATTTATTTTTTATTTGTTCCATGTGTCTTTATTTCTTCATTCTTACATTTTAGCTTTTTGGGGAGGGATTAATAGAGCTTTTAAAAATATTTGATGTTTTCTTCTGCTAGCTTTTCAATAATACATTCTTTTAGGGTGGTACTATTAGGGATTACAGTATGCATTCTTCCCTTATTACTAATACATCTACCTCACATTATTCCTTCATCTACTTCAAGCACAGTGGAAGAGCACCATCACAGTTTAACCTCATTTTCCTCTTTCTCACCCTCTGAGCTCTGGTTTCAATGTATACATCTTGTACATATGTTATACACCCCACAAGGCATAATTATTATTATTTTAAGCAGTCAATATTTATTTTTATTTATTCACACATTTACCCTTTCCAGGGTTCTTTCTTCCTGTCAGCAGTTTCATGCTTCCATCTGGAATCATTTTTTCTTTAACTCAGAGAAATTCCTTGCAGATTTATTATCGTACTATGTAGTATGGTGTAGATCATGAAACACATCTTTATTTCACATGTATTTTTGAAGGATATTTTTGCTGGTGATAAAATTCTAGGTTGGTGAATTCTTTTTTAAATTTTAATTTTCCTTTCAACACTTTAAAGTTATCATTCCATTGTCTTCTGGGGCCCAAAAATATCTGTTGAAAAGTTAGTCATCAGATGTATTTTTACTTCTTTGAATGTAATGTGTCTTTTTGTCTCTGGCTGGTTAAAATTTTTTTTCTTGTCTTTGATTTTCAGTAGTGTGACTATGATGTACATATAGATATGGCTTTCTTGTTTTTATTCTTCTTGGGGATCACTAAGCTTCTTCTTGGAGATAGTGCATTAAGTGTGTTGTCTTTCATCAGATTTGTAGATTCTTGGCCACTGTCTCTTCAAATATTTTGTCTTCCTCTTCTTCTCATCTCCTTCTGGAGCTACAGTAACATGAATATTAGACCTTTTGATTATACCTCATTTCTTAGTGTTTTGCTCTGGTTTGCCCATCTTTATCCCTTTGTACATCAGTTTTGTATTTTTTTTTTTTTTTTTTTTTTTTTGAGACGGAGTTTCACTCTTGTTACCCAGACTGGAGTGCAATGGCGCGATCTCGGCTCACCGCAACCTCCGCCTCCTGGGTTCAGGCAATTCTCCTGCCTCAGCCTCCTGAGTAGCTGGAATTACAGGCACGTGCCACCATGCCCAGCTAATTTTTTGTATTTTTAGTAGAGACGGGGTTTCACCATGTTGACCAGGATGGTCTCGATCTCTCGACCTCGTGATCCACCTGCCTCGGCCTCCCAAAGTGCTGGGATTACAGGCTTGAGCCACCGCGCCCAGCCTATAGTTTTGTATTTTTTTAATTGGCCTGCTTTTCAGTTCTAAATCCCCATTTTCTATCATGACTCGTCTGCTATTAAGCCCATCCAAGTGATCTTAATTTCAGATAATTGTATTCTTTTGTGGTAGATGGTCCAGTTGATTCTTTTCTCATAGTTTCTAAATATTGGTTGATATTCTCCATTTTTTCATCTGCTTTGTCCATCATTTCCTCTAATTTGACCATCTTTTTCTCTATCTCCTCAAACATATTAACTCTAGTTATTTTAAAGTTCCTGTCTGATAAGTCTAGTATCTGAATTATCTCTGGATCTATTTCCATTATCTGGCTTCTTTCTTGGATTTCAGGTATTTTTGGTTCTTTTGAGGTTTTTAAATAATACCCCATAGTTTTTTATCCAGTGCTGGACATTATGGATGCAACCTGGAAGAGCCTTTGGGTGAAGGATGTTAACTTTCTCCAACAAGTGTTGAGTTTTGTTGAGAGAGAGAGCTAGGCAGTTCTTAATCTTGTCAACCCTTGGTTAAGTCTAGTCTATTTCACTTTTGTCTATACTACTGGGGTGTGGTTTTTATTCCTAAAGCATGGCCTTTCTAGGTTCACAACTGAAAGCTCTGGGTGATTACCAACTTCCCTTTACATTGACCCAGCTTGTACTCCAACCCTAATCAATTAACGATTGGCTCTTTAGTCCCTAAACTGCTGTTTTCCCCTTAGTTTCTTGGTTTCTCACTCTCTGCATGTATAGCTTAGGAGTAGGCTAAGGACTTGAGGGGTAATTTGAACACAAGTACATTTGTCTCTTTCTTTAAAGTTTTCTTCTTTTTGTGATTTTGCTCCTCAGACATTAAATACTCTGAATACTCTGTCATCCCCAAACTCTTCTTAGCTCAATAGACTATACTCTTTGCTTGGTTTCTATTTCCCAGTGTAGCAATTGGGAAACATCTTTAGGGAAAACATCAAGGTGACTGTAGAGCTTACTTCTGGTGCTTCCTTTCTTTTAAGGCTTGTAGTTCTTCTAGTCCTGTCTGCATTTATTGCTCTCCAGTGTTTTCAAATAACTACGTGTATATTTTGTCTATCTTTTACAATTTGGTGGGTGAGTTAATCTAGTGCAAGCTACTTTATTTTTAGTTAATATGTATATGTAGCTATCATTTATTGAGCAATGAGAAGTGCTTTAATTCCATGACCTCATTTCTTTCTCACAATAGTCCAAAGAGGTGGCTTATGATTATGAGCTTTAACTTACATATGTAGAAATTAAAGCTCAAACATACTTGCATCCAAATTCCCCTCAAGTCCTTAGCCCACTCCAAATTGCATTTCTTTTCCCTAGCAGATGTCAAGAATCTTGCCCAAAGTCACATAGCTGATAAGTGGAAGAGTTGGGATTTGAACTCAGGTCTGTATGTCTGCCTTTCAGCATTAGTCTTTTATAATGGTTTTTGCACTTGTCTGCCTCTCAGAAAGTAATGAACCCTCATGTTTCAAAGACTTGACATTGGTGATTTTATAATTTGCCAGTAGGAACACTAAGAGTAGAGCTCATCATCCCCTCTTAGTGACTGATCTGGTGTGTCAATATTTGATTGTGCCTTGTCATCTCCTTTATTAGACTAGAAAGCCTCAAGAAGGCAGGAATGTTGTATGGCTCAGTGTTGTAACCCCAGTGCTTGGCACAGGTCATGGTTGAAGTTTTAAAAATTACTTGCAAGGAAAAAAACCCTCTGATTTAGCATGTTAAGAATGCTTTGACCTGTGATCCCAGCTACTTGAGAGGCTGTGGTGGGAGGATCACTTGATCTTGCGGGGTGGAGGTTGCAGTGAGCCAAGATCATGCCACTGCGTACCAGCCTGGGTGAGAGAATGAGGCCCCATCTCAAAGAAAAAAAAATTCAAAAGAATGCTTTGGATTTTAAGAGACAGAAACCTGATGATTTAAATGATGTAGATATTTATTATTTTATTTAACCAAAAATGGAAAGGAGGAGGTTCCAGGGTTTATTCAACAGCTCTGCATCCTCCAGGACCCAGGCTCTATATGTCTCTCTGCTGAGTCCCCTACATTGTTGGTGTTTGTCCCCATGTTAGTACCTCATAATCACAAGGGAGCTGCTGCAGGTCCAGGCGTCAGGGCCACATTTCAGACAGGAAAATGAAACAAGTGGAGACACCAGTTAGTTTTCTTCTTGTCTGTCTTTCTTTTATCAGAAAACAACAAAATCTTTCCCAGAAGCCCCCAGTAGACTTATTTTACTTTGTTTTTGTCCAGAATGCTATCATTTATAGCTGAAAGAGAGGATGAAAGAGGATTTGTCCCAAGAATAAGATTATGACAGTTGGACTGACCACAGGTCAAATCTAGCCTGTGGGCTCTTTTTATACATCCCACGATCTAATAATTTTTTTCATTTTTAAAGAGTTGGGGAGGAGGAGAAGAAGAAAAGCAATAGATCATATGTGGCCCATAGAGCCTAAAATATTTACTATCTGGCTCTTTGCAGAAAACCAACCCTTGGCTTAGAAAAATCATGATTTACTTCTGGGGCTATCATAATATTGCCTTGGATAAAACGGGTTTGATTAGCAAGCAGGAAAAAATGAAGGACTGGCTATTGGGTGGCCTGCCATAGAGTGTATCTCTGGACCAGGTCAAGTGAAAAAAATGCCTTCTCTGGATGATTTGAGAGAGGTCAAGATTCTACTGACTGAGAGGACTTCTTTTACTGGCCCTTTCAGTATTAGCATCAGGGACCTGGTCAAAATAAAAATGTGTAGCTTGGAACGGAAGACTATTCACTCAGTTCGTTAGCCTAGAATAAAAGAGTATGAGATTTTATGGATCATCTTGGCCCAAATCTCCTGTTTTACAGATAAGGACACTGAGACTCAGAGATGGGACAGGATTTGCCCGAGATAACACTCCTAGTCAGTGGCAGAATCAGGACTGTTACTGAGGTGTTCTGATATCTGTCTAATGCTCTGTTATGTCCCTTTAGCAACCCAAAAAAGATTGATTTGGTTGATTAGAGATTCAGTGAGTATGAGGAAGTGTGATATGGGACTAATATATATATTTTTCTTTCTTTTATTTTGGGTGGGTACTGATATTTTTTAATGGAATGCAGTTGGAAAGAAAACCCTGCACCAGTGGAGTCAAGTCCTAAATGCCTGATGGGTGAAGGGACAGTGCAAGAGTGGATGGGTTATTTACCATAATGCAGGTCTCATGAATTCTCACTTCCAATCTAGGCAAATTGCATTTTTCCCCTGGCAGATGTCAGTAGATATTTATGCTTCTGACAGCATACTCACCAACAAACAGGAGGATTGTGACTGTAAAATATTAAGAAGTACGTGACTGTTGGAGCATCACATACAGAGAGGAAAGCCTCAGCAGTGTGGATTAGACACAGTTGTATGGGTAGAACAGAAATTTCTGCAAAAATTGGGCCCAGAAGATTCCCTTAGCACCTACTACATGCTAGACTCTATGGAAATCCCAAAATATATATAAGGAAAGAAAGTGTAGGGAGCCAATATTAACATCTATTACACATCAGCCAGTATGCTAGGCGTAATCACAATCATGATTTCTTTTAATTCTCTGGAGGGAAAGTATTTTTATCCCCATTTTACAGATGAAGAAACAGCTTCAGAGGTTGTGTGACTTATCCAATGTCATAGCAAGTAAGTGGTAGAGTTAAGACTTAAATTTAGAGTGATCTGATTTTATTGCTGGCTCTTTTTCCACTATGTAAGCTGTCTCTTCCATGGATCCCTGCTCTCAATGAATTTTCAATCTAGAAGAGAAGTTAAGGCACATGCTTGAATATTAATAATGCAGGGACATATGTGATCAGCTTCATTCAAATGATATGAGGTGATCTTAAGACCTTGCCACACCAAGTGTGGTCCTGGAGTATAGCATAGACCTCCATGGAAGCTTGTGAGAAATGCAGTGTTTCAGGCCCATTCCAGACTCACTGAAAAATGCTCTACATTTTAACAGTACTTTCAGGTGATTTACTAATTATGCATGCTAAAGTTTGAGGGAGGTCACAGATTGGAAGGTGACTGGGAGGGCATCTTGGAGGAGGTGGCATTTGCCTTGGGCCTCAAAGGATCCATGTGGCTCCTGCAATGATGGTAAAGAGGCGAGAGGCAGAACGCTGCAAGACTGGTCTTGAGCTTGGAGAGTTTTCCAGGTTGACTTGAGTAGAGAGGTTGAAGAATCATGAGAAACAGGTCTAGGAATGAGTTTGGGCCACATGTAGTGGCAGGCACCTATAATTCCAGCTACTTGAGAGGCTGAGGCAGAAGGATTGCTCAAACCTGGGAGGTGGAGAAGTTGCAGTGAGCCGAGACCACGTCACTGCGCTCCAGACAACAAGAGTGAAACTCTGTCTCAAAAATAAATAAATAAATAAAAAAATTTAAAAATCACATTTCAAGACTATGTAAGTGAAAGATATATATCTCTCTCTCACTCCACTCAGCATGTCTTACTTGATTATCCAGTTTGGTGTCTTATAACTTCATAAAAAGATTTCCAGAGAAGAGGAAATGTCGTTAAACCTCATTTGAAATTCTTTACTAAAAAGGATGCAAGGAACTGCTCAGCCTTATCTCTTGTGGAGAGGAGAAGACTGTGGCGAGATGGAATGTCTCCAGGAGAAGAAGGAAGTTCAGGGTGGTCAGGAGCTGTTTTATATTTCCATTGAGGTGTGAGCCGAATGCCCTGCCAATAGCAGAAAGGCTTTCAGGCAGCTCCTAGCGCTAGGGCAAGACTAACATCCAGGACAGGGTTCAACGGCAGAGACCTCCTGGGATGCCTGCAAAGAATTGGGTTGCCTCCAGAGGGTGTCTGCTGCAGTTTTAGTGCTGGCTTCCAGACTGCTAGCTTGCTGGCACAGCCCCAGTATTTAGGCTATGACTTAAGATGACCTCCTTGGCTCTTCCACATCCTCACATCTGTGCCCACGGTGTCATCAAGGGCTGCCCATTCTGCCCACAATGTCAGTCTGTCTGTCCTCTCTTCTCCAGAGGATCTTCTCCACTCCCCTGGGGAAGAAGAACGTACTGTTTCCTCTGGGCTTCCAGGACACTACCAGGCCAGGGCCCCTCCACCCTCCACTTAGCTCTCCATGGGGCCAAAACATCTCACCAGCACTTAACATAGTAGGGGCTGGTACATAGGTGCTCAGTAAGCATATGGATATTAGGAAAACAAAATAGACATAAAGCCTCACTAGATTATGGGTGTTTATAATTTGCTTTCAGTTTTCGGCACTCCAGGACCACTTACCCATTTGACTAGATTCTTCCTTCAGATCCCCCTCCCCTATAGGGTCTTTTTAATTTGTTAATGCTTAGAAATTAGACTAGTTTTGAATACATAATACAGCCATGTAGTCCAACAATCAAAATGCTTTAAAAGGTACTCATTGAGCAGTCTTGGTCTCACCTCCATCTTCCCTTTGCAACCTTCTACGGCTTCCTAGTAATAAATACTTTGTTTTTTAATGTATTCTTCAAATATTTCCTTCTGCAAATAAAAATTCAAATATATGTTCTTCTTCTTTTTTTTTTTTTTTTGACAGTCTTGCTCTGTCATGCAGGCTGGAGTGCAGTGGCACCGTCTTGGCTCACTGCAGCCTCCACCTCCCAGGTTCAAGCGATTCTCCTGTCTCATCTCCTGAGTAGCTAGGATTACAGGCATGCACCACCATACCTGGCTAATGTTTGTGTTTTTGTAGAGGCAAGGTCTTGCCATGTTGGTCAGGCAGGTCTCGAACTCCTTATCTCAAGTCATCCACCCATCAAAGTGGTGGGATTGCAGGCATGAGCTACCATGCCTGGCCATTTGTCACTTTTTTTAACACGAAAAAGTAGCATACTATATGCACTGTGCTGTGACTTGCTTTTTTCACTTAATAATAAAAACAAGGGTGTTCCATATCAGTAAGAACATAGAAAGCATCCTCGTTCTTTTTTGGTTTTCATCTTTAAAAAAAAATACTTGTATAGTATCCCATTGTGAGGATGCATCCTAATTTAGTTACCCACATGAACACCTGGGCTGTTTCCAAACTTTTGCTGTTACAGACAAGCTGCAACAAATAACCTTGTGTATGTGTCGTTTCGATGTGTCCAGGTATAACTGTAAGATCGGTTCACAGACCTGGGGCTGCTGGATTAAGAGAACGTGGGATTTCAGTAGATTCTGCCAAATGACCTTCCATATAGGGAGACACTGAGTTCTTTTATGTTTTTTTGTTTTGTTTTTGTTTTTGAGATAGGGTCTTGCTCTGTCACCCAGGCTGGAGCACAGTGGTGCAATCACGGCTCACTGCAGCTTTGATCTCCTGGGCTCAGGTGATGGCTCCCCCCTCAGCCTCCTGAGTAGCTAAGGGTACAGGTGGGCACCACCATGCCTGGCTAATTTTTTTTGTAGAGGTGGAGTTTTATCACGTTGCCAAGGCTGGTCGAACTCTTGAGTTCAAGCAGTTTGCCCACCTTGGCCTCTCAAAATGCTGAAATTACAGGCATGAGCGACCATGCCCAGTCTTCCCAGCTAATTTAAAAAATTTTTTTGTAGAGATGGGGTCTCACTATGATCCTCCTGCCTCAGGCTCCCAAAGTGCTGGGATTATAGGTGTGAGCCACTATGTCTGTTCGAGAGGCACCGTTCACTCTCCCCCTGTAGAGTCTAAGGGTACCCATTTCCCATAAGTTCACAGCAGAGTTGTGTGGCTGTGATTTGGATTTTTGCCAACCTGATAAGTAAGAAATGCCATCTTGGTGTAATTTCTATGTTCATTGATTAAAAATGATCATCTTTTCACCTTTTAAGAGCATTTGTATTTTTTCCATTAACTGTGTGTCATGTGCATCGCCCATTTTTTCTCTTGGTTCTTGGTCTTTTTCCTGCTAGTTTTATGAGAACTGCTTTCTATGGTGAGCAGATGAGACCATTGTCTATGGAATGATTGCAGTTTTCCTGAGTGAGTCATTATCTTTGTACTCATGTTGCACTTTTTTTTCCCCTCACAGAGAAGTTTTGGATTTTTTTATTTCGTAAAATTTATCAATCTTTCCTTTTATGGCTTTTAGATTTTGTATCAAAGTTAGCCCCTTTCCCACTCCAAGATTATGAAGGAATTCACCCAGAGGAGGCGAGAGGAAGCAGGTGTGGGCCCCTCAGAGCAAATGCTGCCAACATCACAGTTTTGTTTGGGATTTAGCCCCGTTCTCACGGGGAGAAAGATTTGCTGCCAGAGGCTGATGCCCACTGCCAAAGGCCTGGGTGCCAGGCACCCTGCTCATCAGCTGGTGCCCTTTGCAGGGGCTGGAAAGGAGGTGAATGAGGGGAAATGAAACGTTTGGCAACCTCGTGTTCCCAACAGGTGAGGTCTTGCCAGGTGCAGCCAGGTCAGTATAATGAAAGGAAATAGAATTAGAACTTTGAAGTGAAACTTGAAGCTCACATAAACTTGAACCTTTCCTGGGATTTGAAAAGAAGTAATTAATTTAGAAATGTGCTTCCTCAATATTAAATTCTGCCACACTGGCTCCAGGCAGGAAATATTCTAGAATAGATTCCCAAATGTGAATTCATTTGACATGGAGGCAGAAAAGAAATGATGAAGCAGATAACTTCTCTAAAATCTTCAGTACAGTACTACGAGGTTGAAGGGAGAATGAAGCTCATAAATGCTTGGGTCTGGGGAGGCTTTGACATCAACTAGCCTGGGTCCTTGTCTTCACTCTGCCACTCACTGTGTGACCTCAGACAAATTGCTTCACTTCTCTGAGCCTTAGTTTCTTCCTCTGTAAATGGGGATAATGCTAATAATTAGGCCTAACATTGATTAAGTGCTAAGTACACGCAGGCACTGTATTTGATGCTTCACATGCGTGAAACTGTTCACTTTCTAGGGCAGCTGTGAAAATTAAATGCAATACCATGAAGAGCTTTGCACAGTGCCTGACACATGATAAGTCTTCAATAAATATTCCCCGGTAGTACTGCTATTCTGTATGCTTACTGAAATCAGATGGGAAGGCTCCACTTTTAATTGTGGTGTCATTTCATACATTCATTCATTCCGCAAATACTTCCTGAGCCCCTGCCGCATGTGGGTGCTGGAGACACAACAGTGAGCAAGGTCTGCGCCCCGCAGTGCTTACAGACTAACAAGGCAGACACAGTAGCCAGTGCTGCAGACTCAATGTCCATGTCCCGCCAAATTAATATGTTGAAACATTAACCCCCAATGTGATGGTATTTGGAGATGAGGCTTTGGGGAAATGTTACGTCATGAGGGTTCAGCCCTCATGAATGGGATTAGTGTCTTCTTATAAAAGAGACCCCAGAGAGCTCCCTCACCCTTTCTGCCATGTGTGAACACAGTGTGAGAAGACAGCTGTCTTTGAAGCAGGAAGCAGAGCCTCCCCAGACACCAAACCACTGTTGCCCTCATCGTGGACCTCCAAAACTCTAAAACTCTGAGAAATCAATTTCTGTGTTTAAAAACCATCCATTCTATGGTATTTTATTACTGCAGCCTGAGTGGATTAAAACAATCCGTGGGCAGCGACCACACTCTGCAATGGGGACTTTGCTGGGGCGCAGTCAGGGTGCTGAAGGAGCACACAGCATGAATAACTCTGTCCCAGCTGCAGGGCTTGCCACACCCAGCCCTGCGGACAGGGTGGGGATCCAGGGGCAGGGTCCCTCTGGAGAGGGGATAACCATTATAGGAACAGGGAACACTTACATAGCAAGTCTTTGAGCCAGAAGTGGTTTAATTAATACTCACAATAGCTGTATGTGCTTAGTACTGTTATTATCCCTAGTTTATAGACAATGAAACTGAGGAACCAAAATGTTGTTCAAGGTCACATGGCTCATAAGTAGTGGAGCTGGGATTTGAGCCTGGACATTTGGCCCCGGAGTTTACATCAGGAGGTGGTTGCGGACAGGAGTGCAGAGATGCTCACTACTGGGAGCTGGGCTGAGACCGCTGCACCGTTAGGAATCATAACTGCAAAGTGGGAGCAGAACAGAGTGGCAAGAAGACCAGGAGCCAGGGCAGCATCTTGGCAGGAGTTTTCTTTAAGCAGACCGCCCTTTTCCAGCTGTGGCAGGACAAGCCAGGGGGCACTGGAGGTGTGCCTACAAATGGCTCCAGGAATCTTGCTGGCCTGAAATGATACTTTACAAGTTGAATCTTGTTTGGTTCAAGGCGTTTCTCCCAGTGAAAATGAAAAGACATTTGGCAGAACCAGTTCCTAAAGTCTCTATCAACTATGGCTATTTCCATTTACCTAAAATGTGCTCTCCTCCTTTCTACTCTCTTCGCCTAGGTAAGGTTCCTGCTCCTCAGATCCCCAAACCAGGCTTGCACCCCACTTTTGGGGCTGCCACAGCACCCTGGACCAGCACTTCACAGCTCTTGCCCAGGACTTATTTTCATTTTTTTTTTTTTTTTTTTGAGACAGAGTCTCATTCTGTTGCCAGGCTGGAGTGCAGTGGCGTGATCTCCGCTCAGTGTAACCTCTACTGCTCAGGTTCAAGCAATTCTCCTGCCTCAGCCTCCTGAGTAGCTGGGACTGCAGGCACGTGCCACCATGGCTGTCTAATTTTTGTACGTTTAGTAGAGACATGGTTTCACCATGTTAGCCAGGATGGTCTCCATCTCCTGACCTCATGATCTGCCTGCCTCAGCCTCCCAAAGTGCTGGGATTACAGGTGTGAGCCACCATGCCTGGCCAATGACTTACTTTTAAAGTTTTTTTTTTTCTTTAGTTCAATTTAACTTTACTTTTGAGAGGGGGCAACCCATGTTGCCCAGGCTGGCCTTGAACTCCTGGACTCAAGTGGTCCTCCCAGCTCAGCTCCCGAGTAGCTGGGACTACAGATGCATGCCACCATACTTGGCTGGGACTTACATTTTATTGGCTGATAATTTATGACCTCAGGAGAGCAGTGACTATGTCTGTTTTTTCTTACTCTTTAGCACCTGTCATGGGGCTGGCATGTAGTCACTCAATAAATATCTGATGAATGAGTAAATAAATAGCCAGCACTTCAGGAGAACTAAGATAGAGAACCATCAAATAGGAAGGTCAGGCCTGGGTGTGGCACACCACTCACTTTAGAAGAAAAGGGCTGGGCATTCAGACCCTGGGCACAAAGTCACCGGTGATCTAAGGAAAGGAGCCAGCAGAGGTGGACAGTATCTGTTTGGTGACTAAGCTGGAGGGTCCACACTGGCTTTGGAGTAGACCAGTTCTCTTCTAAATACTATCAGTAGCCACCATATTGCTGAGCATGTGGTGAGGTCCTGTCTCCATTTAGCACCTGCATGGCCTCATGTAATTATTCAGCCTCACCAAGACTCCCTTTCCTTATTTATAAAATAGGGATATAAAACTTCTTCATAGCAATATTTGGAGGAATAAAATGAGATAGCATATGAAAAGTGATGTGCAACATGGCAAGACCCCATCTCAAAGTAAAATAAAATTAAAAAAAAAAAAAAAAAAACTTAAAAAGTAAGTCCTTGGCTAGACATGGTGGCTCATACCTGTAATCCCGGCACTTTGGGAGGCTAAGGTGGGTGGATCACGAGGTCAGGAGATGGAGATCTTCCTGGCTAACATGGTGAAACCCCATCTCTACTAAACATAGAAAAAATTAGCCAGACATGGTGGTACATACCTGTAGTCCCAGTTACTCGGGAGGCTGAGGCAGGAGAATCACTTGAACCCAGGAGGTAGAGATTATGTTGAGCTGAGATCGCGCCACTGCACTCCAGCCTGGGTGGCAAGCGAGACTGCATGCAGTGCCTGGCTTAAGGACTTGACCAATGAATGCTATTATTAGTATGATAGTTTTTAAAAATGTATCTAGTCCTTAATGTATTATATTTAATCCTCAAAACATCCTTGTGTCATAGGTTATGATTCACATTTTTTTAGATAAGGGCCTTTAGTCTTGGATGAGCCAAGTTGCTGCTCAGAGTTCACATAGTTGGGAGCAATGCTGAAATTTAAACTCATTTCTGCCTGTCCTCAAAGCCAAGTTCTTTTCATTCACTGATACTCAGAAATGGGGCCATAACAAAGTTTAGTTGGGAAAACAATCTGATATAATAAAGGCAGTACTGCTTGAGCAGGAGACACTGTGAGGGAATCCCAGAACAGGGAACTTCCCTGGCTCTACCAATGGAACCCGTGCATCTTCCCTGGGCCCTAGGTCCCAGTTCAATGCCTTTCCTCCTGCTGCTTCTGCTTCTTGGAGCACCCTCTTCCTTGGTGGCCTCCTCCCACAGTGTGATGTGTCTTCTTCAAGATGAACAGGGCAGGTTACAATCTAGGATGGACTGCATGACCCTCACATATTTTAAGTGTAGATATGTGTATGCTTGCATGTGAAAGAACCCTGAAAAAGGCCAGGTGGGGTGGTTCACGCTGGTAATCCCAGCACTTTGGGAGGTCAAGGTAGGTAGATCACGAGGTCAAGAGATCAAGACCATACCCTGGCCAACAAGATGAAACCCTGTCACTACTAAAAATACAAAAATTAGCCAGGCATGGTGGTAGACGCCTGTAGTCCCAGCTACTTGGGAGGCTGAGGCAAAAGCATCTCATGAACCCAGGAGGCAGAGGTTGCAGTGAGCCGAGATCGTGCCACTGCACTCCAGCATGGTGACAGAGCGAGACTCCGTCTCCCCAGAAAAAAGAAAAGAAAAGAAAAAAAGAACCCTAAACATAGATGAGGCATATAGGATAAAAAGTTAAGAGTCATATCCTATAGATGAGGCATATAGGATAAAAAGTTAAGAGAGGAGCTTGGATACTGAGATATTTTCTCCACACTTTCTTAATTAAAAAATGAACATGCATAACTTTTGTGAATATAAAACAATGTTATTTTTTAAAAACCTCAACCATCCCTTCAAGGCTCAGCTGAAGTGCCATCTCCTATATGGAGCTGTGACATCCCCTGGTGTGTGTTTGCCTTGTAAGGTCCTTGGCAATGCTGTTGTCTTTGCCCCTGTGAATCTTCCCCAGCAGCAGATCCTGGCAGACAGAATTGCTCCAAATGCCTCTGGCCAGCCAGCCACAGCCAAGGGCAATCTTTCCCCACAGTGGCTGCAGAGGGTGCTTTTGAACTCTTACCCTTTGTTAAGCTCATTTCACTTAATCCTCCCAACAATCTTTTGAGGTAGGGATTATTATTATCCTCCATTTAGAGACAACTGTCTTAAGACTTACACGGGATAATTAGATTGTTAAACATCTAGTTCCATGCTCACCTGGATCTACTCTGCCACATCCAGCAAAGACTCTGTCACTGGGAAAGTGACATAATCTGTCAGGTGCCCTTCTCTTTATCTGCTCTAACCTTCTCCACCCTACTCTTGACTTCCACGTCTGGGGCGCCCCAGGACACAGTTCACCTATCACTTCTTCCAGGGAGCCTTCTCTGATAAGCTCTGCTTTTTCATGCAGTCTGGGTTGGCGGACTCCTCTGTGCTTGCCTGTATCACAGAACTTAACTCTTCTTGCAGAACTCATCCTTTCTCTCCTCTGCTTTTCTCTTTCTCCAACCAAACTCAAAGGCAAGAGTTTAATTTCTTTCTCCCCAGTGCCTAGTTGGTACAAATAGGATTCAGTAAATATTTGTTGAACAAATTAATAGGATTTTTATAATTGCCATAGAAGATGACTTTTTTACAAATGAGGAAAAATGAAGCTCAAGTAAGTTGAGTGGTTTGCTCAGTTCTGGCCAGTAAGTGTTAGGATTATTATTATTCAGACCAAAATGCTGAAATTTAAAGAAATAAAATTTAAAACTCAGCCAGTTTTACGGGGAACAAAAATATTAACCATGTGCCAGTCCAAGCTAGGTAGAGGTGTATTTAGGTTGTTTGTGTGGTTTTTCTTGCTTTAAAAAAATACAGTTGAAATTTGTTGTCATTGTTGTTTGATTTTGAGACAGGGTTTCACTCCTGTCACCCAGGCTGGAGTATAGTGGTGTGATCTCTCTGCAACCTCTGCCTCCTGAGCTCAAGAGACTTGTGCCTTAGCCATCTGAGTAGCTGGAATTATAGGAATGCGCCATGATGCCTGGCTAATTTTTGTATTTTTAGTAGAGACAGAGTTTCACCGTGTTAGCCAGGCTGGTCTCAAACTCCTGGCCTGAAGTGATCTGCCCACCTCTGCCTCCCAAAGTGCTGGGATTACAGGCTTGAGCCACCATGCCCAGCCCCATGCTTTTTATATAGCCTTCTCTTTATTTTCAGTTATTTGCTTAGTATAATAATTGCTTAGTATGATAATTTTGGGTTGTGAGGCCAAGCAGCTGAATATTTTAGATGGTTCTCAATATTACTGCCAAATTGCATACTAAAAACATTAACACTACCTTCAGGTATAAAGAACTCTCAGAGTGTCAATTTTACCATGAATACACCAGCATCAAAAATTGTCATTATTTAAATTTGCTTTTCTCTCAGAGATATAAGTACTGCCTCATTATTTGTTTCCTTTTCGTGTCTTTGTGAACAACAGAGGTTGAGTATTGTTCTGTGTGTTTAGGGGTTCATTTGCGCACGTTCTTGTGAGACCCACATGTTCATGCTCTTTACTGTGCTATTAAGACTGGAGAAGGCGCACTTAACTATGTAAGTACTAAGTGGAAGGTACTGTGCTAGGTCCTGCAGGAGGTAATGCAGATGACTGAGGTACCACCCCTGCCTTCTTACTGAGTTTACGCTTGAGCAGAAGGGACAGATGTGTACAGAAATAATGATCCAGTCACCTGAGATCAGGAGTTCAGTACCAGCCTGACCAACATGGTGAAACCCTGTCTCCACTAAAAAATACAAAAATTAGCTGGGCATGGTTGTGGACACCTGTAATCCCAGCTACTCCGGGGGCTGAGCCAGGAGAATCATCTGAACTCGGGAGGTGGAGGTTGCAGTGAGTGAGCTGAAATCACGCCATTACACTCCAGCCTGGGCAACAAAAGCAAAACTCTGTCGCAGAAAAAAAAAAAAAGAAGAGGAAGAAATGATCCAGGTGGCTACACTGGGCAGTTGAGAGGTGAATAATGTGTTATAGAAGCACAGAGTTAGGATCAATGATTGATTTTTGACTAAGAGAGTATCAAGGAAGGTTTCAAAAGGTTGGTGGCATTTAGTCCAGGCTGGAAAGGATGAGAAACATCTATTTAGAAGAACTCCAGGTTGACAAAGCATCATGAACAAGTGTTCAGTCTATGGTGTATTTTACATTCTGTTCCTGGGTAGCGTTAGTATGGTTTGTATTCTAAACATCAGTTAGAATGGTTTTGGTGGCAGGGAAGAGAATCCAAATGAAAGGAGGTTTCATCAACCGAAGAACTGTGCTATCTCACAGAACAGGAGGCAGCCATTGTTTTGGTGGGTTCATCAGAGGCGCCACATGATAATCAGAGCCTCGGGCTTTTCCTTTTTTCTTTGCCTTCCTAGGTTTTGATTTTGCGTTTTACCCCATCCCAAGTTTGCTGCTTTCATCTAGTTACTGTGCCATCTCATAGCCACACTCAAAAGTAGAACAGGCCAGAATCTCTCACTCCTTCCATTTTATTAGGAAAAAATAATAAAATGGAAGAAGCCTGAGAGAACATCTCCTGAAATGTCATGTTACATGCTCTGCCTAATCCAATCAGTGGCTAGATGACATAAAGTTAATTACCATGGTTGTTGTAAATGAATCCACATTTACCTTTCTGGAATTTGAAAGGGGGTCACTCTCCTTGAACACACAGTCCCCTCTAAACTGGGGTTCTATAAATAAGGAAGAAGGTGAGTGCATGTAGGTTTTGATTAAGCAACAACCGTATTGCCCCAGTGCTTATAAGCAGACATTTAAGTCAGAAGTATACCAATATTGATAAATTTTCATTGAGAAGATATTTTCTGGGTTCACCTTTGATGAGCTCATTTAATTTTAGAAAAATTTTTCTGTATATCATATGACATTTTCATTTTTGTTTTACTTAAACTATTTTCATGGATACTAATTCTTTTCCATATAAATTTTATGCCACAAATTGATTTCATTCATCTTTTTAATGTCTATATTAAATTTTAATGATAATGTTTGTAGACTCTGACCATATTAGTTTTCTTCTTGAGACTGTTATTTGTCCTAATTACTTTCAGCCAAATTTTGTGGGTCAAGGAATTTTATGTTGACTGTTCCTATCAATAATCTTCATCAGGAATTGGATAAGAGACTGATTATATGTATTTCTCAGTAAATCCATGAGAAAATTGTGACTAATTCTTTTTAGATATGCTAAAAATTAATCTGTTGTTCATATTGTGGTACTGCAGGGGTCAGCAAATTAGGGTCATGTGAGCCTAATCTGGCCTGATGCTTGTAGGGCTGCAAGTTAAAAATGGTCTTTACAGATCAACTTTTGCAATCTATTTAATACTAGGCAACACTAACTTTAATCCTAATTAGGAGAATGTTACCCACACCCCCAAAATTATTTTAGTTCTTCTTATTAGTAGACATATATTATAAAAACTATATTCAGTTATTACTATTACATTGGATGTCTCTTTTTGTTTTTGAGACAGAGTCTTGCTCTGCTGCCCAGACTGGAGTGCAGTGGCATGATCTCAGCTCACTGCAACCTCCACCTCCTAGGTTCAAGCAATTTTCCTGTTTCAGCCTCCTGAGTACTGGGATTACAGGTGCACATCACCACTTCTGGCTAATTTTTGTATTTTTAGTAGAGATGGGGTTTCACCATGTTGGCCAGGCTGGTCTTGAACTGCTGACCTCAAGTGATCCACTTGTCTTGGCCTCCCAAAGTACTGGGATTACAGGTGTGAGCCACTGTGCCTGGTCTTACATTGAATTTTATCAATTAATATTTCATGGAAACTTGTTTTCTCCCATGTCATATAAATTCTGTGTAATATTCTTTATGTTTACTATTGATCAACAAACCCGAAAATATTTATTATCAGGTTCTTTACAGAAAATGTGTTCTAAACCCTGCTCTATTGGACTGCTAACCTGATTCTTCTGAACACTTTTACTTTCCCTATCCTACATTAAGGATCTGCTTCATTGGGGTTACA
The DNA here is from genome assembly GCF_048565385.1 of Saimiri boliviensis. Classification (NCBI taxonomy): domain Eukaryota; kingdom Metazoa; phylum Chordata; class Mammalia; order Primates; family Cebidae; genus Saimiri; species Saimiri boliviensis. Next base: position 26,606,879 of record NC_133455.1, on the reverse strand, counting down.
AAGAACAAATGGTGAATAGTTCAGTCTGTTCAGGCTTTCACAACAAAGTGGCATAAACTTGGTGGGTTATGAACAACAGAGATTTATTTCTCTGTTGTTTATTCTCAAAGATTTATCAATGAACAGAGATTTATTCTCCCAGTTCTAGAGGCTGGGAAGTCTGAGAGCAAGGCAATAGCAGATTTGGGCATGGTGAGGGCCCACTTCCTGGTTCGTAGATGGCTGTCTTCTTGCTATCTTCTCTCTGTCTTCTCAGAGGGGTCGAAGGGGTAATGGTGAGCTCTGTGGGATCTCTTTCATAAAGATACTAATTCTATTCACAAGACTCATGACTGATCACTTCCTAAAGGCCCCACCTTCAAATATCTTCATCTGGGGATTATGTTTCAACAAATAAATTTTGGGGGTGGACACAAATATTCAGTCCACAGCAGTGAGTAAGGCCCCTGTGTTTTTAGGGCTGAAATTGTAATCTGTCCTGCTTCAGTTAGGAAAATAGTAAGTGGATGAGTGTGATCACATCGTTCAGTGATAAAGAGAAATGTCTTCAAACTCTAACACATTGTGTCAAATAAAAATAAAATTGACATAAGAGTTTTAAAATAAATGTTTCCCTTTTTTACGTATTAAAGTATGATGAGTCTAACATGTTGGAAAAGACAACATATTGTTTCAAAGCATCAACATTTGAGAGAAACATAGTCATTTGAAACTTGGGAGAGTCAAGAGGACTTTTACTTTTTCCTACTGTTTCCTACTGAAGTTAGCTTCTTTTTCTTTCCTTTAACAGATGAGGAAAAAGAAAATAATAGAGCATCCAAGCCCCACTCCACTCCTGCTACTCTGCAATGGTAAGTTTCCATTTTTCGCAAATTCTCTCTTCAGAGGATGCTCACATCTTCCTAACCACAGGATGGGATATCACTTGGATATTTTAACATTGTTATGATAACCTGACATCCAATAACCAACACAAAATCTATTTAATTTACAGGTATATGTAAAGTGCTCAACTAGTCTTTAATCTAGCCTGGAGATTGGAATTTTCATATTTTGTTTTAGGGTAGATGTTTTTTCTGTTATCCAAACACTGGCAAGGACTGGACTCCCCATGGGTGTTATTAGTTGATTTTAATAGAATCCATTATTACAATTTATAATAGAAACAGAGGTCTGTTCACTCTTACCAATGAATCCTTAATGAATTCATAATTAATTGCGACTATATATAATTATTTTAACAATAACACCAATGAGAGCGATCTACTAGAATGGCTTTCTCTTTAATATATGGAATTCCTGGGCTTGATGAAATATTTAATGATGTTTAAGTGATTGCACTTGCACTTGTGTTTGATATTTACAGATACATTCTCCTCTAAAGAGCTTTATTTGGAAATTATGTTGTAGCTTTGAACACTAGCGCTCTCTATGCCTGAGATTCACTCCATAGAGAATCTTGGCCATTGAAGGTGGTTATTCCCCTCGCAGTGCAGTCCAGCAAATATGAAGGAATTAAGGAATGAAGGGGAAGGAAAGAGAAATGGGGAAAAGAAAGGAACTAAAATCCACTATGTGCACCCCTCCCTGCTAGCCTCTTTATATATATGCCTCATTTCATTCTAACAATTCTGTGGAGTTGCTATTGTTGTGCCCGTTTTACTGATGAGGAAAATAAAGCTGAAGCAGTCAAATCATTTGCCTGAACAGGTACACAGCTATTCAGTGACAGAGGCAGGAACCTGGCTGGGTATCTTTAACTTCCAAGCTCATTCTTGGGAAGAAAGGAAAAGAAACCTCAGGAAGGATAGAGAAGAGAGGCCAGATCAGCAAAGGAAGCAGATGGGCTTTAATGAGGAAATCATATTAGATTCTCTAGTCTAATCCACCCAGAGGTGAGAGGAAAAACAACACTGGGAGAAAGCATCCAGGAACGTAACTCAATCTTCTCTAACAAGAGCCTCAGCAGTTAGCTTGTTTTGCTTCAAGGATAGCAAAGATTGTTTTCAAGAGCTCTATTTCCAGCCTTTGGCTTCTTTCCACCATTTGTTCCTATAGACTTTTTCTCATTGCATTTGCTGTTTTTTGCTTTATTAAAAATTCTACTTTGCTTCTCAGATCAAATCTCCCCCTTCACCCTTCCCTAAGTATTATGGCCACGCAAGTTCCCATAGTGCCAAGACATCAAATGAGGCATCGATGTAAAGGACTTTGGGAATGGAAATTTCTAGAAGTACACGGAATTGACATTCTTGTGTGTGTGTGTGTGTGTGTGTGTATGTGTGTGTGTGTGTGATCTCACTTTGTTGCCCAGGCTGGAGTGCAGTGGTACAATCTTGGTTCACTGAAACCTCCACCTTCTGAATTCAATCAATTCTTCTGCCTCAGCCTCCTGACAGCTGGGATTACAGGCACCCACCACCAGGCCCTGCTCATTTTTGTACTTTTCATAGAGATGGGGTTTCACTATGTTGGCTAGGCTGGTCTTGAACTCCCAACCTCAGGTGATCCTCCTGCCCTGTCCTCTCAAAGTAGTGGGATTACAGGCGTGAGCCACTGCACCCGGCCAACAGACATTCTTGCTTTAACAACCTGAACATGTATGTCATATGTTTCAGAGTACGAAATTGGAAAAACACTAGAAGAAAATCACCTTGTTCATGTCTAGTTTTCTATGATCCCAGGACATCTGCCTGACAAGTGAGGCTGTCAATGGTGCCGTCTCTGAAATCAAACTGCCACAGCTTAGCTCCCAGCTCTGCCATTTACAAGCTGTGAAATCTTGGGCAAGGTCCTTAACCTCTCTGGGCCTCAGTCTACTCATCTATAAAATGGGGATGGCAATAGTACCTAGCTCATAGGGTAGTTATGATGATAAGATGAATTGTTCTATAGAAGGTGCTTGCACAGCACCTGGGATAGGGTAGAGGCTCAGTCATTCCCTCAGCACACTCCTTCCGAGTCCCACAAGGACAACCTTCCTGGCATAGGCATGGGCAGCTCTCCTTCTATGGTACCTAATTCTGTACAAAATATCCATTCTTCTAAATAAAGGGTCACATAGATCATTTCAGGAGAAATTTCACCCTCTAAGTCACAAGTTCGGGCAGTGAATTTTTTTTTTAATGATACAGCTATTTTCAAAGCCAAACCAAATTTGAGAACTTGTACATTTTAGTCTTATTCTCAAAAGGCATCAAGTTGTTCAAAGAACATCGTTTCCTCTAATTTTCTGTATATGTTTAAGATAGAATTTGTGTCATTAACTCATTCGAAAAATGTTTACTGAGCCACTGCCATTTGCTAGGTCCTTGTTCTAGGCCCTGGAAATGCAATGGTGGATAAGGTAGACCAAGAAGAGGAACTGATGATGGCGGGAAATAAATAGGAATGGGAAATAAATAGGTTTTAAATGAATAACACTCAGGGTGCAGTGGCTTACGCCTGTAATCCCAGCACTTTGAGAGGCTGAGGTGGTGGATTGCCTGAAGCAGGAGCTCAAGACTAGCCTGGGAAACAGAGTGAGACCCTGTCTCTGCTAAAAAACAAAAAACCTATCTGGGCATGGTGACATAAACCAGTGATCCTACTTATTCTGGAGGCTGAGTCTGGAATATCACTTGAGCCTGGGAGTTCAAGACCATAATGGACTATGATCCTGCCACTGTAGTCCAGTCTGGGTGACAGAGCAAGACCCTGTCTCCATTTAAAAAAACAACTAATGCTAGATAAACCAGGAATGTATTAGATAGTGATAAGTGCTGTGCAGAGACTTTGACTTGGCTAGTAGATGGTATCGGAGAGGCTATTTCAGGTTGAGCAGTAAGGGCAGGTTTCTCTGAGAAGGTAACATTTCAGTGGATAGATGTATGACACCATGACAGTGTGAAAACCAGGGACAGGGGAATGTTCCAGGTGGAAAGAACAGCTTCTACAAAGGCCCCACTGTTGTAGGTGGGCTCTCCAGATAGAGCTGAGTTGTGCATACAGGTGGTTTATTAGGGCGTGGGCCCAGCCTCCACACCCATGAAGGTGTGAGGAATAGACAGAGGGGTGATGGGCAGTGAAGAGGTTATCACAGAGCTTCAGTCAGTCCTGCAGGGAGTTCTGAGGTGGGGTTGGCCAGTTAAACATGACCCAAATCAAAGCAACAGATCCAAGCCTTTATCCCCCACCCCATTGTCCATCATTGGATGGAGGCTGCCCCCAGGGCTCATGTAACTTGGAGAGGAAGTTCCCTTCATGTTAGGCTGAGGGTCACTCCTTGGAAGGACTCAGCCTCCCAGCAGGGGGAACAATGTCTCAGTGCCCCAGGGCAGTCCGGGCACACACAGCGTCCACCACTCCTTCCTGGGATGGCAGCAGGCTGAGCTTGCTGAAGGACCAACAAGAAGGTGGCCCGTGTGGTTGGAATATAGCACACAAGGAGGAGAGTGACACAGTGGAGGGGGAGAGGTGCGCAGGGGAGAGGGCACATAAGCAGTAGGGACGAGAAAGGAGGATATAAAACTTAGGAACAGGCATGCCTAAACAGTGGTGGAGAACATGTGATCACATTATCGGTAAGGTTCCGGTCCATTTCTCATCGTAGTTCTTTGCCTTCTCCTCAAAAGCAACCTGTTATCAGTGAGACATGTGTGTGCACATGTATCATTTTTTTAAAAAAAATGTGTTTTCAGTAGAAAACTTTAATCTCTTAAAAGAGACTGGATGCACCCTCCATTTTAGAAGGAAAAGTGACATAAATTACAATGTGTCCCCTTTTTGCTCTGGCTGCCACGGGGTTGAGAGTTAAAGCTGGTGCTTACATATTTTTTCAATTTCTTTTATCTTTGTCTAATTTTCTTCTTCTTTTGTTAGCTTAAAAAAAAAAAAAAACTTAGGATAGGCCAGGCGCGGTGGTTCATGCCTGTAATCCCAGGAATTTGGGAGGCCAAGGCAGGCAGATCATGAGGTCAAGAGATTGAGACCATCCTGGCCAACGTGGTGAAACCCCATCTCTACTAAAAATACAAATTAGCTAGGTGTGGTGTCACACGCTTGTAGTCTCAGCTACTCGAGAGGCTGAGGTAGGAGAATCACTTGAACCCGGGAGGTGGAGGTTGCAATGAGCCGAGATCGTGCCACTGCACTCCAGCCTGGTGACAGAGTGAGACTCCATCACAAAAAGAACCAAACAAAACCCCAGGATATAAGCAAATTTAACAAATATATATTTGCTTTAATTTTATTTTATTTACAGAAGAAATATATTTCCTTGTTAAAAAACTAAAAACATTATCGGTAAGGTTCCGGTCCATTTCTCATCGTAGTTCTTTGCCTTCTCCTCAGAAGCAACCTGTTACCAGTGAGACATGTGTGTGCATGTGTATAGTTGTGTGTATACATATGGGTAGATGTGTATTATAGACCCTTCCCTGTGCATTTACATGCATATGTGTCTGTAGAGGTTTCTGAATGATGGCTTTTTATTTAGCATTGCCTCCTTTATAAAAAGCATGCAGATGTATCACACTAAAAAACTGACCCACAACCTGTTGTGCTGTATTAATCCACTGCTTGCTTTCTTCCTCAGTAGAAGGTCCTGAAGCTACACCCATGGTTCATAAAGAACAACCCAATTTTAACTGCAGCGCAGTATTCAGCATAAGACAACGGCAGAATTAATGCTGCCACTTCCTTTTTTGGTTTGTTTTTTTGAAACAAAGTCTTGCTCTGTCACCCAGGCTAGAGTACAGAGGCGTGATCTTGGCTCACTGCAACCTTTGCCTCCCAGGTTCAAGCAATTCTCCTGCCTCAGCCTCCTGCATAGCTGGGATTATAGGCATACACCACCACATCCAGCTCATTTTTGTATTTTGGTAGAGATGAGCCTTCACCATGTTGACCAGGCTAGTCTTGAACTCCTGACCTCAAGGGATCCACTGGTCTCAGCTTCCCAAAGTGCTGGGATTACAGGTGTGAGCCACCATGCCCAGTGTCATTTCCCTTTTGAGGAACCTTTAGGTTGTGTTCAAATCTCATCCTTGTCATTACAAAGAGGGCCTCACAGAACATCTTCCTGTATGGCCCCTTGAACACCGTGGGAATATTTCTTCGTGTCTGTATCAAGAAGCAGAATTGCTCCATTAACACTTAAAGTGTTGATGGATTGCAAAATTGACCATTTACCACTTTATATCTTCATCCACACTGCAAAATACTTACAAAACAGGAACCTAAAGCTAGGACAAGCATCTCATTCTCTGAGGCATTTATATCCTTCATGCTGTGCCCTCTCTCCAGCGGCAGCAGGCAGCCCCTGAGGACAGAGAGGAGGGAGGCCCAGGGAAGGACACTGGCCTCAACACCAAGGCGCCTGCCACCTGCCCGACAGTGCTGAGCTCTCCTGGGACATTTGGCTTGTTATTGGAATTGGGTTAGAGCTATTTGCTTCTCCTTCTTCCCCTTCCTTGCCACAAGCCCCCTCCCCATCACCCTAGAACAAATAACACCGCTCTAAGAACAAATAACACAGCAGCCAAGCAGCCTAAAATAATTGGGGCCACGTGATCTGGAGGCAACTCCCAGCAGAAAACAGGCAAATATTGTCAAATGCCTTCTGCCAAACACTTTCCAGCATCCTCGGTCACGAGGATTAGTAAATCCCAACTCACTGGGGATGGTGAGCGCTGCTGGAATCCCGGCCGCACAATAACCTCTATTCATGCAGAGAATTTCGAAATGGAAAGCAGCCTGTTCCGCAGTCCCGGCCTACTTGCTGCCAACACATGCCCCCGCCGTGCCCCACCCTCGCCTGCCACCCTTGCTGCCCTTACCCAGAGCTCCTTGTGCGCCTTCTGGGTAGGGACGTTTTCCCTTCCAGCAATTTACTGAAGAAATGAGGCTCTTCCAAAAAGGAGGAGGACCGAAGATCAAATTGTCACTTTCAGGGAAAGTTGTGGTGAGATTTTCCTTTCTTTTGAAAAAAAGTAAATAGAGGACTTGGGTGGTTGACAAGCTATCAATATTCCAAATTAATATGAAACAAAAATTAATTTCTCTTTAGAATGTTCTGGAAGGTCATAGGTATGAAATTGGGTTTGACACTGTTCCAAAGAAGAAATACATTGAAGTTTTAGACCAGATCACAGCTGCTAGACCAGACTCATTTGCTGTCACTGATAACCGACGTTTTGCTCCTGTTTGTGACTTGATTCTTACTCAACAGTGATAGAACATTACTTTCATGACATGAGTTAGGTAACATGGTTCTGAAAAGGGAGGTTGAACATTTTTAGCTCTGAATGCAACCAATGTTGCTAGATAATGCCACTAGATGTGACTGTGTCCTTCCAGATGACCTCGGCTACAGATGAAGGAAGGTCAGTCAAGCTAGGCAACTCAGTGCCAAGGGCAGAAATGTCTCAGGGAATGAGATGCTGGGTTGTGGAACCACGACTTAAAAAAAAAACATATTTTTTGCTGTGGGTAAATATGTCAAATGGTAAAGCCATTTGATGGGCAATTTTGCAATCCCATTAGCATCTGAAGTACGTGCACCCAGCAGCTCTGCTTCTTGATGCTGGCAGGGAGAAACGCTCCCACGTGGGTGTGTAAGGGAGCATGTAAGAAGATGTTCTGCAGGGCCCTATTTGTAATGGCAAAGTGCAGTAGAGATGAGTAGAGACTGGTATAGGTGGAAAGGGACCACTGAGGAGGTAGCTTCTGGTAGCGGGTGGTGCCAGAATGACCTCAGCTACTGTCCAGGACCACCAGGCTCTGGGCTGCAAGCCGGTAGCCTAGACCTCAAGAGAAGCATTGGCAACATCATGGAAATTTCAACACTGTGCTTTATACACTGCCTAGTTTTATCCAAAGAAAAAAGAGGGGACTTGAATAACCAAAAACTGGGCTGAGAGATTCTAGAAGCTGCCTAAGCTCAGGCCTTACTGGAACACTAATTCAGTAGGTTGTAGGTCAAACCCAGGATAGGAATTTGATGGCTACTTTAGACCACCTAGATCCAGTTTAGACATTACAATGGCAGAAATAAGTCTCTCATTCAGTCCTTTGCCCCACATCAACCAGACCTACAGGTTCAGCAATCACCCGTGGGATGCCAGGCTTGTGAGGTGATGTCACTGCTGAGCATACCTAATCCTCATGAAAATCCCATAGAGAAGGCAGGACAGTTACCTGTATTTAAAGAGGAGGAAACCAAGGTAGGTGACTCAACACAATGGAGTGTCATTGTCTCTTTCTACACAGAGAAGGGGACATACCTGACTCCCCAAGCAAATCCTCAGTAAGGTGGGAGCTGGGCCAGCTGAGGTCCCCTGAGAAATGTCAGGGTCCACGCAAACGTTTGTTTCTTTTTTTTTTTTTTTTGAGGTGGAGTTTCGCTCTTGTTACCCAGGCTGGAGTGCAATGGCGCGATCTCGGCTCACCGCAACCTCCGCCTCCTGGGTTCAGGCAATTCTCCTGTCTCAGCCTCCTGAGTAGCTGGGATTACAGGCACGCACCACCATGCCCAGCTAACTTTTTGTATTTTTAGTAGAGACGAGGTTTCACCTTGCTGACCAGGATGGTCTTGATCTCTTGACCTCGTGATCCACCCGCCTCGGCCTCCCAAAGTGCTGGGATTACAGGCTTGAGCCACCGCGCCCGGCCCAAACGTTTGTTTCTTATTGGCTCGTCTACTCAGCAGCAAAGCATGGCTTACTTGTTGTTTAATGAAATAGATTGGTTTTTTGTTTGTTTGTTTTATTTTGCTTTGGATTTTTCTAGACTTAGCCTCAGTCCTAACCAGAGCCCATATAAGCCAAAGCCCACCGTTTTCTATTCATTTGCTGTCTGGTGGTGTTATCTCCCTAGCTCCCGTCGTCCTTCTGGTAAACTGATGGCTTCTTGAAGGCTGGGGCAAGAGTAGTGTCTTCTTGTTCATGGCTGTATTCTATGGTGCCTGGCACATAGTAGGTGCTCAATAAATATATGCTGACTGCCTGACCAAATGAACGTCAGTCTCTAGCACACAGTGAGAACTTTAGAAGCATCATACCCGAGTTCATCCATTTTTGTTTTTGTCGTTTTGTTTTGTTGAGACGGAGTCTCACTTTGTCACCAGGCTGGAGTGCAGTGGCACGATCTCGGCTCACTGCAACCTCCACCTCTTGGGTTCAAGTGATTCTCCTGCCTCAGCCTCCTGAGTAGCCAGGACTACAGGCGCGCACCACCCTGCCCAGCTAATATTTGTATTTATAGGAAAGATGGGGTTTCACCATGTTGACCAGGATGGTCTCGATCTCTTGACCTCATAATCCACCCACCTTGGCCTCCCAAAGTGCTGGGATTACAGGTGTGAGCCACCGTGCCTGGCCCATGCTTTTAAAGCCTAACTTTGTCCAGATGAGTCACTATGGACAAGCCACTACTTCGTTGACCCTCCATTTCTTCCTCTATGTGATAGGGGATAGTGTTACTCATCTTGTGGGGTAGTGATAGCAAATCTGAACATCCCTGGTGCAGAGTAGGCAGTTGAAAATATAAATCAAATGTGTTAATATTAACCATGCTTTTCCTTTAACCACTCAGATATCAAGATTAATAAACTACCAGAGTCCTTTGACCTGTGCAAAAGCCTGCCTTCCTTCTTGGCCTTTTCTCCTCTCCCCTCCTTCCTCCTGCAGTGTTCACTGACTGTGTTCAGGATACAGTGCCAAGAACTATGTTAACATCCGTAGGAATTTGCTCTGGTCCCTGCCCTCAAAGGACAGTCAGTTTAAGATATAAAACATTGTGCCAGGCACGGTGGCTCATGCCTGTAATCCCAGCACTTTGGGAGGCTGAGGTGGGTGGATCACGAGGTCAAGAGATCGAGACCATCCTGGTCAACGTGGTGAAACCCCGTCTCTACTAAAAATACAAAACATTAGCTGGGCATGGTGGCGCGTGCCTGTAATCCCAGCTACTCAGGAGGCTGAAGCAGGAGAATTGCCTGAACCCAGGAGGTGGAGGTTGCGGTGAGCTGAGATTGCGCCATTGCACTCCAGCCTGGGTAACAAGAGCAAAACTCCGTCTCAAAAAAAAAAAAAGGAAAAAAAAATATATAAAACATTACCTGAATATTCTACAATATTATAAAATAATGCTGATCATTAGTCTTAATTGAGTGTTCCCTACAGTAAAGGGCCTCAGGCTGCGTGTGGATTCTTGTCCTCACAGCAAGCTTGGTAGATGAGTACAGTTTCTCTCATTTTACGGATGAATGGAGAGAGTTCAAGTAACATGCCCCAGGCTATATAGCTTGCAAGTGGTGGAGACAGGTTTCAAACTCAGTGATCTCAAACTCTAAAACCAGTGTCACCCGATGAAAGCTATTTGAGCCATCAGCTATAAGGAACTATGGCCATCCCTGGGAAGTAGTGAGAGCTTTAAGAGCAGAGGATGTGGCTTTTCTACAAACATAACAGTACCTGGCATTTAGACCATTGCAGCATTCTGCACTCTACATGTTATTGAAGGAATAAATGAATTTGGCAAAAGAGGAAAGGATTAAGAAGTGGTTAGCAGATGGGGTGGGTTGTACATTGAATGTAGTTCCATGGAAAGGAAATGTGAGTTGAGCCTTGATGCGTGGAGCATGGTGGAAGAGGTCATCCCTTGCGGTAGGAAGGTGATGAATCATGTGTGTGGGTGGAAGGTGACATGGTATCTCAGGAGCGGGAAATGGTCTAGTTTGCTGGAAAGAGGTATACCTGTGGAGAAGCAGGCCAGAGAAGGAGCCAGGGGCCTTGGATGCCATGGTCAGGAATGCGGACTTTCGTGGAGAGGGAACAGGGAGCCATTGATGGGTATAGACTACTGTCTTGTCCCAGTGGCTTGACAAGAGTTTTTTTTTTTTTTCTCTCTCACATAGTTTACAGTCTCAGATCTCTGTGACAACTTCAGTGATAAGTTATAATAGTTCATATTTTTTTAAAAATCCTGTTGTAAGGTCTGGAATTTCTGTAAAAAAAAAATCCTGTTGTCTTTTCTTTTGGTAAAAGAGAATTAAAAAGTTTTTGTTCTTGACATGCATGCAAGAACTTGAGAAGTGGGCACTTCGAACTAATGCAGAGCCACCTTTTGTAAGAATACATCGATCATGCTGCTCCCATGCTTATAAAACAATCGGTTTAAAAGATCTCTGTGTATACATGTAAGAAATCACAGGTTTAAAATGAGGACAGTGGGAAATTATGTCAGGTGCTGAAGCATTTGCTTTTCATTGTGAATTGCTGATACAAAGCTTCCTCCATGTGCCCTAGGAGGCCACATGCTGAAACCTTGTGAGGAGGTCTTCTTAAAAATATATAACTCAGATAATGACTCATGTTAGCTAGCAGACTGAGCTCATTATCTCTCCATAATAGGATAGGCTCAATTCAAATATAATCAAGTTGTTAAATAGAAGATAAGAAAATGGAAGAAGTGGGGATTTTTTTGTGATCATTAAAAAAAACCCAGGTATAATGGAGCATTGTTCACCATGTCAGACTAATGATGTCCTCTTAAAGAGAGAAGGAAACGAGAAAATTTCATCAGATATGAAGAGAAATAATTAACTGCCTTTCTTTCTGCTATGCCTTGGTCAGGGAAGTGGACATTCCAATTAGCAACTTTAGTACACAGGCAGAACCTCTGGATTTTGTGAGGTTTGGGCAAAGGTGTCATGATGCTATTCCTGTAGAAACTCATCAAGCATCAAAGGAACCCTTCCGTGCCAATTACATCCATTTGTTCATAGAGCTTATTAAAATGCTTCGTAGTTATAAGCCACCTAGTTACTTTGAGGCTCAGAAGCTCCGGAAAGAGGAACAAAAACGTGGGCTGAAATGTAGTTACTTAGGAGGCTCTGGCCTTTGACAGGTAACCGTTTAATTAGCTCAGCCTGTGTGAACCGTGACTTACATCCATCTGATTTGAATAGTTTGTTGCTGCTATGGGTTCATTTGATGGGATGTATCTTAACCACAATCTTGTATTTTCATCTTGACCTCTTGGTCAGATTTAGTGAGTACACAGCCACAAGATCAGCAAATAGAAACTGAGGCACCGGGAGCTTACATAAAGTAATCAGTGAAGGTACCAGGACTTTACTTGGAAACCCATGCTGTTTAATGCTGCATTTGAAAGCATAATTTTCACCTTTACCTCTCCTCTCCTTCTGCATTTCTGACTGTGGGGAATGGAACCCCCATTCATTCATTCTGTCCAGTTAGGAACCTGAGAGTTTGCTTGGTTGCTCCTGCCCCCCCTCACATCTGGCAACATGAGGCCCACACCCTAAGTGTTATCTCTGCCTCCACAACCACTGCTTCAGTTCATGCCCCAGCATTTCCTGCCGGAACTATTATAGTAGCTCCTAATTGGTCTCCTGTGTTCATTCATTCATTCAACAAGTCCTAATTAATCAGCCACTATGTGCCAGGCTTTGATCGTCCTCCATGGCCACCTCCCCTAGAGGTGCAGAGCAAATTTTCCAAAGATTGCATTGATCGTGCCACTCCCATGCTTAAAAAAATCTAATTGGTATTAAAGGATCTCTATTAATTTAAATAATAATATGCAAGATGAATTCTGAATGGTTTGAAATGCACCTTCGTTTAGGATGCTCAGAGATTTTTTTGGCCTAAATAAATTCTAGGAAGTCATTAATGAAAATAAGCAAAAAGGAATACTTTTATCTTCCCCACAGCTTGTCATACACAAAATTGCATTAATGACTAGGAAGTCATTAATGAAAATAAGCAAAAAGGAATGCTTTTATCTTCCCCACAGCTTGTCATACACCCAAATTGTTCATAGGTATGCATGAGACTGGAAAATGTTCCACTGCAAGTGTTAAAGTCAAATCTCTTTTAAAAATTGCTTAATGGAACTCTCAAAAGTCTAAGATAGCCAGGCGTGGTGGCTCACACCTGTAATCCAAGCACTTTGGGAAGCCGAGGTGGGTGGATCACCTGAGGTCAGGAGTTTGAGACCAGCCTGGCCAACAAGGAGAAACCCTGTCTTAACTAAAAATATATAAATTAGCCGGGTGTGGTGGTGGGCACCTGTAATCCCAGCTACTCAGGAGGCTGAGGCAGGAGAATCGCTTGAACCTGGGAGGCGGAGGTTGCAGTGAACCCAGATGGCACTACTGAAATCCAGCCTGGGTGACAGAGCAAGACTCTCTCAAAAGAAAAAAAAAAAGTCTAAGATGATACCTGTGAGACAGGTGTTTCATTCTTGTTTTTGTTGTTTGACATTCTTTTATTATACTCAAGCCATTCCTGGCAAATAGAACATATTTAAATTAATGTCAGTTATTGTTGTTATTGATGATATTATTATTATTATTCCTATAGCATCCTAGAAGCACTCGGGTCTTCCTGTCTCCTCTGAGTCTTTGTTTCTTTCAGTCCTCCTGAGTACAATTCTAATGCCTTTTTCTGAAAATAACATTTTTATAGTAACTCTTCAACTCCAAAGGGGTGCTAAATTCTTAAGCCAAATCATATCCATTTGTGTGGCATTTAAAGACCCCCTCCACCTGCCATGGTTCTTCCCTTTAGAGACCCCTTCACTCTCTCCACTGGGATCAGCATCTGCCATCGTTCAAAGCACATGGCATGTCCATCTCCCATCCTTGCTGTTCTGCTTGCCTGAAATGGTCCTCCCTCCCCCAACTACCATGGCAGAATACCAGAGAGGTTTGGAGTGAGACAAACCCTCCTACTTACTAGCTGCATGACTGGGCAAATGAGCTACACTCCCTGAGTCTCAAATTCGTATCCTGAAACATACGTGTAAATACCTACCTCGTACCGTACAGTTATTGTGAGATCAAATGAGACCGTGGATACCCAGCGCCCAGCACCTAGGAAGAGCTCAAGAGATGGTAGCTATTGTTGTTTTTTGTTGTGACACAATTCCAAACCCAATTCTTCCATGAGACTTTAATTATCTACTCTCATCTGCATGTCAGTCTCTCTGCTTTCCCACCTTCAACTGCACCTGTGGTCAGGAGTTTATCGTAATTAAATATTATTTTTTGTGTTGTGCATACTTCTCTCCAAATAGACTGCAAAGTTAACTAGGATGGATCATGTCTTATGCCAACACAAGTGCCTACAGGAGCCAGACAAGGACCAGAAAACAGACAGGGCACAAAAAAAAAAAAAAAAAAATAGGGAGGAGTGAGGACTCTGGCCAACTCCAGGGCACATGTAGCTCTGGCCAATTGTTGTCATGCGGGAATATGGGCCCAGTGTTGCCAGATCTCGGCTTTTTCAAAAGAAGCCAAAAATCCAGATTCTTATGTGCAGTGTCCTGAATTTTAAAAATTGGGCCAACACTGTTCAGGCCAAAACAAAGCATGTCTGTGAGACCCCAGTTTGAGAAAGCTGTCTGATTCAGAGGGCCCCTGCAAGTTTGTACACGAGCTGGTTACTTGGACCTCTGAACTCACTTTTATAGAGAAACAATGCCATGAATGGTAGTTAGGGGTCCAGGCTAACCCCCCAGGCTGGTTTTCATTCATACTGGACTTGAAGCTTAGGACAGTCCTAAGCAATCTATTATTCATATGAAACCCTTTTCCTAGGAAAACACACTTAGAATTCCAATTTATGATCTCAAAGACATACATCAGAATGTAAGCCCATTTAGGACAGGACCATTATTTTGTTCACCACTGTTACTTAATATCTAGAACATCACCTGGCATTTAGTAAATATTTGTTGAGTTAAATGTTATCTGTGTCTTTTTCCATCTGACTACCATTAATCTGTTCACTGTATGCAAACAAGGACCAGCTTGCTCACTGTGATATCCCCAGTACCTGGCAAGTGATACGATCAATAAATATTTGTTGAATGAATAAATGACTGAAATAATCTATCCATAAGACCCTTATTGAGCACCCACTGTCTGCCAAGAAATACGCTGGACCTCGAGGATACAGAAGTGACTCAGACACCATCCCAGCCTCAAGGAATTTGATCACCTAGAAAGGATTACCTCAACTACATTTCTGGGAACATTTCTAAGAACCATCCCTAGTTACTCAGTGTTCCCCTTCCCAGAAGGGGGATGGATGAAATGATCAGGAACCATTCAGCACCAGCTTTCATCTTAGCGCTGACAGGTCTGTGTCCCTAGGGTTGTATCCCCCTCTACGGGGCTGGAATATGAAATGACTGAACTGATGTTCTTGTAGTCACATGTTGGAACGAGTTGAGTGAGCGCTGCCCTTTCAAGTGGGTACCTTGTGGGGCCGTGTCCTCATTCCACTTCACTTATGACAGCCCTGGGCCACTTCTTTGGCAAATGCTCTCAGAGGGAGTTTTGAAGCCACTCGAGGACATTTATTTCATCATTTTAGAATTACGCCTTATTTTGGACCAAAAATATTGGGATTGGGGGATGGCTCTCCAGTCACTTTATCCCCCAAACTTGCTTCCAAATGACTTTGGGTTGTTTCCTAAAATCTAGTTAATGATCAAAGGAGAAAAGTTTTCTCTTGGTGAGTTGGTTGAGCAGTAGATGCTCCAGGCTTCGAAGGCATGACCCAAAAGAGAAGTTTCCAAATTGTGCCACAGCAGTTTTCTTGGGAAAGGTGTTTAACCTTCCAGAATGCCTAGGACAATGGAGGCATGATTCATTTGGATGCCTACATTCTGGTATTTGGGTTAAAGAATAATAAAATTTTTAAAACCCTGTCTCTGATTTTTGTTTATGTCTCCAATAACTAGCAGAGAGTCAGGAGATATAGTGCCCAAAAATGTTTTCTGGAGAGGAAGAATGAATGATGAGGAGGTCTGATGTCTACTCAGTGCTTACCAGGCACGTGCCAGGCACCATGCAGATGCTTATCACACGTTACCTCATCTGATCATCATAACCACTTTAGGAGGCACTTATAAATCAATCCCTCCAAAGGGAAACTGAGGCCTGAGCTTAAGTAACTTGCCCAAGGTCACCAAGCCAGCAAGTGACAAGGCTAGGTCTGTAAACTCAGTTGTAAAAAATCTCTCCTACAGAATCCCTAACCTAGACTCGCCAAGAAGGTAAGGAATGGGTATAGAATCATTCCTCCTAGCACAGCAGAGTAGAAGAGGATCCTAAAGTAATCATGGGCCAACTTCCTCCTCTGGTCATGAGACCTCCCTTCAGTCAGCAGATTAGTGGCTGTACGGCTGCATAAGTCTCTCCTTGGGTGTTGGTTTTCCCAGACGATCCCCCTCCATTGAGTTTGTTAGCCAAGGAGCTCCAAGATATTAACATCCTCGTTTGGCTTTTAGCTATTACAAAGGGCTCCTCAAGTGGGTCTGTGGTTCCAATCCTGGCTGACTGGGGCCCCCACAAGACCCTAAGTAGTTTTTGGAGTTTGAAAGTATCTGATCTACCCAGAACAAGGCCAGGCCAATGACAGTACAACGTAGAGAGTCTGGGAATTTGGGCTGAAAAAGTAGCCTGGAGTCATACCCAAAGGGGCCAGGATTCTGACAGTGTCAACTCACTAATGCCAGGCATGACCTTGGGCAGCTTGCTTTGTCTTCCTGGGCCCCAGTTTCTCCACCTGTAGAAAGAATGTTATTTCTAAGGTCTGCTCATCTCTAGAAGACTAGAAAAAAACAGATCGTTCTTGCTTGGGGCAGGTAACACATTTTTTGCTCATTGGGCATTTATTTCCCTAGGCTGGAGGAGAACTATGAGATTGCAGAGGGGGTCTGCATCCCTCGCAGTGCCCTCTATATGCATTACCTGGATTTCTGCGAGAAGAATGATACCCAACCTGTCAATGCTGCCAGCTTTGGAAAGGTAAGTCCAGCCTCACCAGGCTTATTCTCCCCATGACCCCAACTTTAAGTAATTTATGCACAGCTTTAAAGCATTTTAGTTTGTTTTTTTTTTTTTTAAGTTATCAAAGATCTTACTTTGGTACTTTGACAACTTCAACTTCACTGTGATACTTTGCTATCAAAATTTCAAACAGTTCAAAAACATTATAAAGTAAGAAGGGACTGTCTCACCTGAATTTCCTCAGTACTTAATTTTCACAAAGTAACATCTTTTCTCTGAGAGGCAAATATTGAACTCACAAATGTGTTACATGGATGTCAATCAGCCTGGAACAGGCAACCTTCTTGGCTTAGTCATGTGGATGCTTGGAGGAACTGGAAATGGCCCTGTATCCTTAGATTGGAGGGGTGGGGTCCTCTACAAGGAGTGATTCTATTTGCATTGTCACTGCAGTCCCGACTGTTCTCTTTACACTTTTTTTTTTTTTTTTTTTTTTTTTTTGAGATGGAGTTTCGCTCTTGTTACCCAGGCTGGAGTGCAATGGCACGGTCTCGGCTCACCGCAACCTCCGCCTCCTGGGTTCAGGCAATTCTCCTGCCTCAGCCTCCCTAGTAGCTGGGATTACAGGCGCGTGCCACCATGCCCAGCTAATTTTTTGTATTTTTAGTAGAGACGGGGTTTCACCATGTTGGCCAGGATGGTCTCGATCTCTTGACCTCGTGATCCACCCGCCTCGGCCTCCCAACGTGCTGGGATTACAGGCTTGAGCCACCGCGCCCGGCCCTCTTTACACCTTATAATAAAAATATAATCTACATTCAGAGCTATGTCTACAAAAAATTGTTAGCACTGATCATTCCCATTTAATAGGCCAAGGAAAGCTATTGGGGCATTCTTTAAGACTGATCATTTATTTATTTGATGGCTAAAAATCTATGTTTAACACCAAAAAATACCCAATTTGAGTCAATACATGTAAACTCTTCCTCCATTTGTTAACTTCCTTTTCCTATGTGTAATTTTTCCTGCATCTGCTTACAAAAATAAGCTTGTTCTCCACCACAATTCTTTACCAGTGTTCTGAGTGCAGGAATACCAAGGGCTGAAATGGCAGAAAGAGGTCCATGTATGAGTTTCAGGAATTCCCTTTTCAGATCCCCAACAGATAAATCATCTGCAGGAAAAAACAAAGAGCAGTTTTAGGCCTGAGCCAACCACCCTGGAGAGCCCAAAAACTGAGTGGCTGAGAAATGGCTGCATTCTAGAAATGGGAGGATGCTCTGCGGTGACTTTGGGAGGGTAAAGCGTTTTTGTGCTGCGTTAACACGATTTCCACAAAGTGAAAGAAATGTTTTTAGAAAGTCAGTGGAGAAACAACCTTTGGCTCTTCCGTTCATTCATTTCTTCAGTCCCTCAGTATTGATAGAGACTGGCTATGTCAGAGGCCCTGTGTTAAGTAGTGGCAATGGAGACCCAGAAAGGATCTCAGTATGACTCTGCTATGGAGGTGCCCCCCAGCAGGTGGGAGAAAGGAGGGCACACACTGTGAATGTGTGTGCTATGAGCTTGGCCAGGTGTTTGCAGTGTCATCTACAAACCCACTCGCAGAGGCCACAGTGGAGAGCCCAGATAAATCCTCTTACATACAGGTTGGGGGACAGGTTGGGTGAACCAAAAGACTGGGAATCCTGACTTTCCTGGACTTAACTATCTAACCTCTCTGAGCGTCAGCTGCTCCAGCTTCCTCAGGGGGATGTTGCCAGATTCAACTGAAATTATGTCAGTGGATGATGGAAGGTACTGTTTACTCAGTCATCCAGTAACTCAGACATATATTAAGCACCTACCATGTGCTATTATAACTGTTGCTGTTACGAATTCTGCATGAGATGTCTGTGCATAGATACAAATAGACATTTGTTATCTTATATTCTGCAAAACAAACAAAATCCCTCACCACTTTTAGAAACTCCAGTTTGCCTGCATAAGAACCCTCTATTCTCTCTTTCTCAAATACTTTTGTAACCCTATTAGCTTGTGGTTTTCTTGACCTCCTGATCTAGGTAAAATCAGTTTATACTCACGCCTTTACCTCAGCACCCCAGTCTCATTCTCATTTTAAGTCTCAAGCCTGCTCCAAGACTTTAGCAGCTCTAAAGGCATTTGCAATCTCAGGGTCACTTTGACTAGGGACACTTCCTTCTAGTCATGAGCCATGTGTGGCTGTTTAACTTAAACAAAATAAAAACTTCAGTTCATTAGCAGTTGCATTAACCACATTTCAAATATTCAAGAGCCACGTATGACTAGAAGCTACCATATTGGTCAGTGCAGAATGGAATGTTCCCAGCATCACAGAAAGTTCTGTCAGACAGTCCTGTGCTATACCACAGTGAGTCAAGGAGGAAACTGAGCACCCGCTTTGCTTTTCTCAAGACAGCCTGCAGGGAGCCTCTGTGATCCTAGTAGAGTGAGATTTGTAGGAGAGGTTTACATCCCAAACAGGGTCCCACTGAACAGGCATCACATCCCCCACTTCAAAATGCTCTTCAGCCTCTTCACCACAGTGGGGGCTTACTGGCCCTGCCCCTGCTGCTCCTATAACCAGTCCCAGCCCTTCTCCACCCTGCTATCTCCCTTTTCTCTACTTCCATCTCCCTTCTCATTCTCTCTTCCTCCTCCCTGAGACACCCCTTCCTCACTAAGTGTCATCTCTTCTTCGATCTTTGGCTTCTGCTGACATCTATGTCCATAGAGGTTATCTCACTCACCCTAAATGGCTTTTCAAAATATTTTACCAAATAATACATTTCCTCCCTAAGAATTACAGTGACAGCTGCTTCCAAAATAGTCATTTTTAAAAAACATCCAAATTCCGTCTTATCTTCAGCCTGAAAACAAGGAAATACTCTAATGGCATTAAAAGCACAAATGCAAATGCTCTGTGCAGCTGCCTTGCCATCAATTTCAAATGGACTGGGAATTGGGGCTGTCCTTCCAGCCACAGAGGACAGGAGCTGCCTGCTAAGGGTTTCTACACTGAGCTTGCTGGATTGAAATCCCAGACACATTTGCCTTTCCTGAGGACTCCAGCAAGCTGCAGCTGCCCTCTCCTTGAGAGAAAAAGACTAGTTGTTCTGTGAAACTTTGAGGTGAAATCGTGGACAGTCTTCCTTTGAGCAGATTCATCCAAACTTATGATTCATTGGTGAGCTATTACCTTAGAACAGGCAGGTTTAATATTTCAGTTTAGCTTTTAGAGAACAAATATATCAGTAGTAATCTCTACCCAGCTTGCAAGTAGGCTGAGGCAAAACAGACATCAATGCTGAAGCTGTCCCCCAGGGTGACCTGGTTGGGATACTCTTCTTCATAAAATGGATGGCAGTCATTGCTTCGCTGCAAGTAAGATCTGAAATGTAAATCCTCTTTCCAAGTCTGTGGCCAAGCCCCATAAGCACTGGCTTCCAGTAATGCTGTATTGACTTTGGGTCCCAGAATTAATTTAGGGAGTGTAGAGAATGTGAAAGCTTTCAACTGAAATGGTCTTGTGCCTGCTTTTGTTGTTAAGGGTAATGAAAGGTCACCTGACTTGGAGTCACTGAACTTTTCTGAGCTCACATTTCCTTATCTTTAGACAGGAATAATCCCTCACAAAACTAGGGATAAAATGAGACAGTGCTTATGAGGATGTTTTTTGAAACTGTAAAGTGTCTACCCAACAAATAAATCATCATTATCTAAATGATGGCCCCATTCCATCTCACCTCCCATATTTCTTTACCATGCTTTATTCTTCTTTATAGCATTTATCATGACTTGAAATAGATACATTTACACATTATAGTTCTCTCTCTATATATAGAGAGAGCTATTTTTCACTACTGCTCTTCTAGGCTTGCCAAATATACATATATATGTATGTGTGTGTATATATATATATATATATATATATATATATATATATATATATATGCACATACCATGTGAGTATAGAGAAACATTTTATGTACATAATGATTTTGTTTTATCTGTCTCCTCTAGAATGAAAGCCCTATGAGGACTTTGTTGTTCACTACTCATCCCATACAGCCAGAACAATGCCTGGCATGGAATAAGCCCTCAGATATTTGTTAAATGTTGTATGATTTATATTTACATTATTTGTCAGGGACCATGTGAATCATTTTTACATATGTGAACTCATTTAACCCTCATGATAATAGCCTTATGAAACTGGTGTTGTATCCATTTTCCATTAGCTCATTTACTGAGTAGGAATGAACTCATTGAGGTACACATAGAAGCTAGCTGTATTTTTACTTACTTTGAAGAATTGCCTGCAAAGCTTTCTGTCCAACTCTTCCTGTTCTGATGATGATGTCTTCAGAGGGAACTCCCATAGCATCTGGCCATGTTCACCCATCACATTGGTCTTGGTTTAATAATTACAGCTCAGTCTCAGCTATTAAAAAGTGCAATTCAGTCCAATTTAAAACTTCAATCTCACATCTAAGTCAGAGCTTCTTCCTCCCTGTGGCTCAGAATTTGCTCTGGGAAAGAGGAGTAGGGTCAGCCTTTTCTCCTTCCCTTTCTGGCTCCTCCAGGGTTGGGGTGGGAGACAGTAAAGGAGGAAAGGCAACAAGAGTCATTTGACCAACTGGTGCTCGCTGGGGCGTCTCTTAGTTATCAGTGCCTTCTGCTATGACTGCCACCCAAATGCTGGGGTCAGGTGTCCTGTTACAGGTTTTGGAGAGTCTCTGTGGGTCTCTGCATTAGCTGAGAGATGTGTTCTCCAGCCAACCTCCTACCACCTCCACTCACAGGCTGCTTTGACCTCTCCAGTAACCGAGTAGTCACTCTGTAGCTCTCTTATTTTGTTGGAAGCATCTGCCTAACTCACGGCACAGCGAGTTTTACACCCTGATTTTTTCTTTTCTTTTCTTTTTTTTTTTTTTTTTTGAGATGGAGTCTTGCTCTGTGACCAGGCTGGAGTGCAGTGATGCGATCTTGGCTCACTGCAACCTGTGCCTTTTGGGTTCAAGCGATTCTTCTGCCTCAGCCTCCTGAGTAGCTGGGACTACAGGCGCGTGCCACCATGTTTTTGTATTTGTTTCTTTTTAGTAGAAATGAAGTTTCACCATGTTGGCCAGGATGGTCTCGATCTCCTGACCTTGTAATTCGCCTCGGCCTCCAAAAGTGCTGGGATTACAGGTGTGAGCCACCGCGCCCAGCCGACACCCTGATTCTTAGAGATACCAAGAGGAGCCCCAGAAAAGCAGAATTGACAGATAGAACAGGCTGAACTCAATGAAACACAAACAAAAAATAGCTTTAGTTTGTTCTAAGTTTGTCTATGGCCTACTTCCTTCCCTGACCCCGATGGTTGCATGGCAGCTTTAATAGCTTTTGGGTTATTGATTATAAGAACAAACATCTTCTCAATAATTAAGACTGGTTTTTAGATGTTAAAAGTCCAATCCAGTCCAGTTCTTGAATTTAAAACTGCAGTCTCACATCCACTTCGAAACTCCTCCCTAGCTCAGCTTGGATCTGCCTATCTGTGGTTTGGGGACCCACAGTGAGGAAGGGAAGAGTGTGATCTGATCTTCTCCTCTTTCCTGACCTTTCCCTCCTGCTCCTGGTCCCTTTAGATGTGTTAGATTGAGAAAAAATTCTTCTGGAATATAACTCTAGCTCTCCAGGGAAATAGTAAAGTAAATTTTTAGAGAACAACAGAGCTATAAATTGAAACAAATATATGGTAATAGGGATCAGAATTGGCATACATATGACATTGTCCAAGTTTATCAATAGGCAATTTTTAACAGATGATAGAAGTGTCTGGCTCTGTCTAACTTAGAATGCAGCATTCAGTTTTCATACAATGAAATGGCAAACATTTATGTATGGCTTTCTGAATACGTGGTACTGTTCTAAGCACTTAATATGTATCGACCATGTCTAGTTCTCTAAATAACTCTATGAGGTAGATACTGTTACTATTGTCTGCATTACATGGATGGTAAACTGGGTCCCAGAGAAGTTTGGTGATTTGCCAAGTTCACACAGCCAGTAAGTGGTGGACTCAGGATGTGAACTGGGGAAATATGGCCCCAGAGCCCATGCCCTTAGCCACCTCATTTACACAGGATGAGTTATTGCAGGGCTAGGCTAGGTATGTGTGGAGGCAGGTTTTGTGCACACTGTTGTCCTTTTGACTTGGTTAGTCATCAGTAGTCATCTGGTAACCTCCTAGGTGATGGAATTTGGGAGAGATGTCTCAGCCTCTCTGTGTCTCAGGGGTCAAGTGTGCTGATCACTGCAGTTGAGAAATGGTTTCCCAAATCTTCACAGCTGAGGTGTTCTGGGTACTGTGAACTCTGGGGTACTGGGCACCACCTCCCTCAGCACCTGGGTTTATCCATTTATCTAATATTCATTTATCTCATGTCTGTGTGGGCCAAGCCCTGTGCTGGGAGATGGGATACAGAGTGAAGTCTACCTTCAAGGGATGACCCTGCAGAAGAGACATATGCACATGAGTTACTGCAAAACAAGATGGCAAATGCACCTCCTGAGTATGAATGCAAGATTGGAGGGACACAGGATTGGAGGGATGCTTCCTCCTTGTGGGGGTGAGGGGCAGCCTGAGAACCAGGCTGTTCACGGGAAAGCTTCAGGCACTGAGCATCCCCCTCCCTCAGCCACAACGCTGGTAGATCCATGGAAGCTGAAGTGGGTGTTTTAATTTCACCAGAAACCTCCTTCTCCTGCTTAACTATTGGTCTTTCAGAAACTCTAAAACAAAAACTCTACCCATATGAAGATGGAGCACCACTGCATTTGGCCAAGAAGCTAAATCTTTTCAGAAAAAAACTACTGAATCTCAGATTTTTGAGCCAAGAGAACATCTCTAACCTACAAATAGGTTGCTCTCTAAGCATTTGTAAGATGTATTTCAGTAGAGCAGAGGTCCACAACCCCTGATCTTTGGACTGGTACCAGTCCATGGTATGTTAGGAACTGGGCCACACAGCAGGAGGTGAGTGGGTGGGTGAGTGAGCAAGCATTACCTCCTGGGTTCTGCCTCCTATCAGATCAACAGTTGCATTAGATTCTCATAGAAGTGAGAACCCTATGGTGAACTGCGCTTGTGAGGGATCTAGGTTGCATGCTCCTTATGAAAATCTAATGCCTGATGATCTGAGGTGGAACAGTTTCATCCTGAAACCATTCCCCCAACCTATCCATGGAAAAGTTGTCTTCCATGAAACTGGTACCTGGTGCCAAAAAGGTTGAGGACGGCTGCAGTAGAGACCACAAAATGAAAGAATGTCTTCTTCAACTAACATTTATTGAGGGTCCACCATGTGCTGTAGCCAAGGAATTTCCAATAATGTCAGGTTTTGAGCCCTGAACTTGAGGATCTATCACCCTTACTTGCTATGTGATGATGGGCAGGTCCTTTTCCCTCTCTGAACCTTACCTCCTCCATCTATCAAACAGGAAAGTTAGTTTACAAGCATATGAGGATCCTTACCATATTGGCTCAAAACACTTTTCAACTACAAATCATAAAATAGCTAACAGTGACTCTGTGCCAGTTCCTGGGAAAATGCCTTTTCATAGATTATCTCATTTGCATACCTTTGCATACCATGCATGCAATCCTTGCATATCCTGTGAATGAAATGCTGTGATTTGGGTTTTTTATTTGTTTGCTTAAAACTTTTTAAAAGAGAAATTTTAGGTTAACAGTAAAGAATAAGTACAGAGATTTCCCATGTACCCCATCCCCACACTTGCACAGCCTCCCCCATTATCAACATCCCTCACCAGAGTAGTACATTTGTTACAGCTGATGAACCTACATTGACACATCATCACCCAAAGTCCATAGTTTACATTAGAATTCACTCTTGGTGACTTCACTCACATTGGTGAATTCACTCACATTCTATGAGTTTGGACAAATGTATAATGACATGTGTTCATTGTTATGGTATCATGCAGCATATTTTCACTTCCCTAAAAATCCTCTGTTCTCTGCCTAGTTCTCTCCCCCTGTCCCCTAACCCCTGGTAACTACTGATCTTTTCACTGTCTCCAGCTTTGCCTTCTCCAGAATTTCATTTAGTTGGAATCATACACTATGTACCCTTTTCAGATTTGCCTCTTTACATTCACAATATGTATTTAGGTTTCCTCCCTGTCTTTTATGGCTTGATAACACATTTCTTTTTAATGCTGAATAATATTTCATTGTCTGGATGTACCATGGTTTATTTATCCACTTACTTACTGAAGGATATTTTGGTTGCTTCCCATTTTGGCAATTATGAATACAGCTGCTATAAATATGCATGTGCAGGTTTTTGTGTGGACATAAATTTTCAACTCCTTTGGGTAAATACCAAGGAGTGTAATTGCTAGATTGTATGGTGAGATTTTGCTTAGTTTTGTAAGAAACTGCCAAGCTGTCTTCCAAAGTGGCTATACCATTTTGCATTCCCACAGCAATAAATGAGAGTTCCTGTTGTTCTACATCCTCACCAGCATTTGGTGTTGTCAGTGTTCCAGGTTTTGGCCATTCTAATAGGTATGTAGTGGTATGTCATCGTCATTTTAATTTGCATTTCCTTGAAGTCATATGATATGGAGCATCTTTGCATATGCTTATTTACCATCTGTATATCTCTTTGGTGAGGTATTTGTTGAGGTCTTTGGTCCATCTTTTAATTGGGTGGTTTGTTTTCTTGTTGAGTTTTTAAAGAGTTTTTTGTATCTTTTGGGCAATAGTCCTTTATTAGATGTGTCTTTTGCAAATATTTTCTCCCAGCCTGTGGCTTGTCTTCTCATTCTCTTGATGTTGTCTTTCACAGAGCATAAATTTTTAATTTTAATGAAGTCCAGCTTATCTATTATCTTTTTCATGGATTGTGCCTTTTATGTTGTATCTAAAAAGTCATCATCATAACCAAGGTCACCTAAGTTTTCTTCCATGTTGTCTTCTAGGTGTTTTACAGTTTTTGTGTTTTACTTAGATCTGTGATCCATTTTGAATTAATTTTTGGAATGGGTATAAGTTCTGTATCTAGATTCTTGGTCTTTTTTTTTTTTTTGGATGTTTATGTTCAGTTGTTCCAGCACCATTTTGTTTAAAAGATTGTATTTGCTTCATTTATTGCCTTTGCTCTTTGTCAAAGATGAGTTGACTATATTTATGTGAGTCTATTTCTGGGCTATCTATTCTGTTTTGTTCTATTTGTCTATTCTTTTGCCAATACCATACTGTCTTGATTACTGTAACTTTGTTGTATGTCTTGAAGATGGCTAGAATAAGTCCTCAATTTTTGTTCTTCTTCAGTATTGGGCCAGCTATTCTGAGTCTTTGGCCTTTCCATGGAAACATTAGAATCAATTTATTGAGAGACACAAAATAACTTGCTGGGATTCTGATTGGGATTGTATTGAATCTATTAATCAAGATGGGAAGAACTGACATATTGGCAATATTGCACCTTCCTATCCATGAGCATGGAACCTCTATTTTTATTTAATTCTTCTTTGATTTCATTCATCAGAATTTTGTGGTTTTCCTTGTATAGGTCTTATACATAGTGTGTTAGATTTCTACATAAGTATGTCATTTTGGGGGGATGCTAACATAAATAGTATTGTGTTTTCAACATCAAATACTACTTGTGTATTACCAGTATATAGGAAAGTATTTGATTTCCATATATTAACCTTGTGTCTTACAATCTTGCTTATTAGTTTCTGGAGGATTTTTTTTTTCTTTTGTAGAATCTTTTGGATTTTCTACTGGGACAATTATGTCATTTGTGAACAAAGAGTTTTATTTCTGACTTCTCAGTGTGCATACATTTTATTTCCTTTTCTTGTCTTATTGCATTGGCTAATGCAGTATGATATTGAAAAGGTGTGATGAAAGGGGACATCCTTGCCTTGATCTTGATCTTAGTGGGAAAACTTTGAGTTTCTTACTATTAAGTATAATGTTAGCTATAGGGTTTTTGTAGATATTCTTTATCAAATTGAAGAAGTTACCCTCTATTCCTAGTTTGCAGAGAGGGTTTTTGTTTGTTTGTTTGTTTGTTTCCAAATTATGAGTGGGTAGTGCAATTTGCCAAATGCTTTTTGGGCATCTATTAATATGATCATGTTTTTTTTAGCCTGTTCATATCATAGATTACATTAAGTGATTTTTGAATGCCAAACCAGCCTTGCATTTATCTGGGATAAATCCCACTTGATAATGGTGTATAATTACTTTTGTACATCATTTGATTTAATCTGCAAATATTCTGTTAAGGATTTTGGCATCTGTGTTTATGGGAGATTGGTCTGTAACTTATTTTTAATGTCTTTTTTCTGGTTTTGGTACTAGGTAACAGCTGACCTCATAGAAGAGTTAGGAAGATAGTCCTTCTGCTTCTGTCCTCTAAAAGAGATTGTAAATAATTGACAAAATTTCTTCTGTAAATGTTTGGTAGGATTCACCAGTGCACCCATCTGAACCTGGTGCTTTCTGTTTTGGGGGTTATTAATTATTGATTCAATATATTTAATAGCTATAGACCTATTCTGTCTGTTTCTTCTCATGTAAGTTTTGGCAAATCAAATCTTTCAAGAAACTAGTCCATTTCATCTGGATTATCAAATTTGTGGGCCTAGAGTTATTTATAGTATTCCTTTATTATCCTTACAATGGCCATAAGATCTGTAGTGGTGTCTCCTCTTTCATTTCTAATATTACTAATTTGGGTCTGCTCTCTTTTTTTCTTTGATATCCTTGCTAGAGGATTAACAATTTTATTACTTTTTTCAAAGAATCAGCTTTTTGTTTCATTGATTTTCTTTATTGATTTCCTCTTTTCAATTTCATTGATTTCTGCTCTAATTCTTATTGTTTCTTCTTCTAACTTCAGATTAAATTCACTCTTCTTTTTCTAGTTTCCTAAGGTGGAAACTTAGATTATTGATTTTATATCTTTTTTCTTTTTCAATATATGTATTCAGTGTGATAAATTTTCCTCTAGTCAATGCTTTCACTGCATCTCACAAATTTTAATGATGTGCTTTCATTTTCATTTGGTTCAAATATTTTTATTTCTCTGAGATTTCTTCTTTGCTCCATGAGTTATGTAGAATTGTTTTATTTCCACATATTTGAGGGTTTTCTAGTTATCTTTCTGTTATTGAATTCTAGCTTAATTCTATTGTGGCCTGAGAGCAGGCATTATATAATTTTTGTGTTTTATGACCCAGAATGTGATCTACCTTTATGAATGTGCCATGTAAGTTTGAGAATATATATTCTGCTGTTTTAGGATGAAGTCGTCTATTAATGTCAATTATATTGAATTGATTCATGTCCTTACTGATCTTCTACCTTACTGATTTCCATTTCTGATAGAGGGGTATTGAAGTTTCCAACTATGATAGTAGATTCATCAATTTTTTCTTGCAGTTCTATTAGTTTTTGCCTCATGTAGTTTGATGCTCTGTTGTTAAGCACATGTATATTAAGAACCACTGTGTCTTCTTGAAGATTGGATACCTTTACAATTATATAATTCCCTTCTTTATTCCTGATAAATTTCTTTGAAGTATGCTCCATATGAAATTAATACAGTTATTCCTGTTTCTTTTGATTAGTGTTTTCATAGTATATTTTTCTCCATCAGTTTACTTTTAGTCTATATGGGTCTTTATATCTAAAGTGGGTTTCTTATAGACAACATATGGTTGGGTCTTGTTTTCTGATTTGCTCAGGCAATCTTTGTGTTTTTTTTTGAGATGGAGTTTCGCTCTTGTTACCCAGGCTGGAGTGCAATGGCACGATCTTGGCTCACTGCAACCTCCGCCTCCTGGGTTCAAACAATTCTCCTGTCTCAGCCTCCCGAGTAGCTGGGACTACAGGCATGCGCCACCATGCTCGGCTAATTTTTTGTATGTTTAGTAGAGACAGGGTTTCACCATGTTGACCAGGATGGTCTTGATCTCTTGACCTCGTGATCCACTTGCCTCGGCCTCCCAAAGTGCTGGGATTATAGGCGTGAGCCACCACACCTGGCCAATCTTTGTTTTTTAATTGATGCATTTAGACCATGATCTTCAAAGTGATTATTGATAAAATTAGATTAATATTGACCATATTTGTTACTGTTTTCTATTTGTTGCCCTTGTTGTTACTGTTTTTGTCTTCCACTCTTCTGCTGCCCTTTGGAGTTTTAATTGAGCATTTCATATCATTCCATTTTTTCTCCTCTGTTAACATATCAGTTATACTTTAACATAAAAATACCTTTTAAATGGCTGTCCTAGAATTTGCAATATATATTTACAACTAATTCAAGACCCTTTTCATATAATGCTATACCATTTCACAAGAAGGGTGAGCACCTTATAATGAGAAAATCATAACTTTGCTGCCCTCTGTAAAAAAAAAAAAAGCAAAATTACCCTAATTCTTCCCTTCCCTTTCTCCTGTATTTTTGCTGTCATTCATTTCACTTTACATAAGCCTACATGAGCATGTGTAAATGTATGTAATTATGTATCTGATCATATATATAATCAAATATTTTGTTGATATTACTATTTTGAAATAAACTGTTGGGTTTGTTAGATCAATTAAAAACAAATATATATTCACATACACACATACTTCAGTAAATGTTTTAATTAATATACACATCAAATATTTTGTTGCCATTATTATTTTGAATAAACTGTCATCTGTTAGATCAGTTAAAAAAGAAGAAGAATATGTTTTTATTTTACTTTGCTTATTCCTCTTCCTTTCTTTGTGTAGATCTGAGTTTCTAACCTATATCAATTTCCTTCTCCCTAAAGAATTTCTTTTAACATTTCTTGCAAGTCAGGTTTACTGAAAACAAATTCCCTTAATTTTCGTTTGTCTGGGAAAGTCTTTACTACACTTCAGATTTGAAGGATAATTTCTCAGTGTACAGAAACCTAGGTCCATAGGTTTTTTCTCTCAGTACTTTAAATATTTCATTTCACTCTCTTCTTGTTTACATGATTTCCAAGCAGAAATCAGAAGATGGTCTTATCTTTGTCCTGTATAGGTAATGTGGGTTGTTTTTCTCTCTGGCTTTTTTTGGGATTTTTTTTTTAATCTTTGATTTTCTATAGTTTGAAAATGATATGCCTTGATGTTGCTTTCCTATGGTTTGGTTTTTTGTTGTTTCTTATTTGACATTTATCCTGCTTGGTGTTCTCTTAGCTTTCTGAATCTGTGATTTGGTGTCTGACATTAATTTGGGGAAATTCTCAATCATTTTTGTTTCATGTATTTCTTTGCTTCTTTTCTCTCTTTTTTCTCCTTCTGATATTCTTATTATGTGTATTTACATCTTTTGTAGTTTTCCCATAGTCCTTGGATATTCTGTTCTGTTTTTCAGTCTTTGTTCTTTTAGCTTTTTAGTTTTTGAAGTTTCTGTTGAGATATACGCAAGCTTCAGCTATGTCTAGTCACTTACAAATCCATCAAAGTCACTCTTCATTTCTGTTACAGTGTTTTTGATCTCTGACATTTCTTTTCGGTTCTTTCTTAGGATTTCTGTCTCTGCTCATATGGCCCATCTGTTCTTGCATGCTGTCTACTTTATCAATTAGAGCCCTTAGCAAATTGATCGCAGTTGTTTTAAATTCCTGGTCTGATAATTCCGATATCCTTGCCACGTCTGGTTCTGATTCTTGCTGTTTCTTTAAATTGTGTTTTAGCATGCCTTACAATTTTTTCTTGGTGGCTGAACATGATGTATCAGGTGAAAACGGAACTGCTGTAAATCTCCTTGAGTCATGTGGTGGTAAGGTGTGTTGCGGGGGCAGGGGAAGAAATCTATTGTCCTGTGATTAGGGCTCAATCCTTTAGTGATCCTATGCCTCTGGACTATGAACTTTACAAGTGTTTCTCCATTTTTTTTCCTCTCCTCTTAGATGTCACAGGATGGCTAAAGTTGGCTAGAATTGGATATTTCCCTTCTTTCACATGGAAGGTTAGAGGGGACTGGCGTTGGGTATTTCCCTTCTCCCAAGTCAGTTAGGCTCTGATAATACCCCAGCAGGTTGGGCTCTGGTTAACTAGCTTCTCCTGAAAGCAGCCCTTGTTAAGAAGAACAGAGTCCTTTGGTGTATTTCAAAATGGTGCCTTTTTCTCCTCCCGCTGCCAGCAGTATGAGGGACTTTTTCTCTGATATTTTCTGTGGAAACCTGTTCAAACTCCTAAAGGTATATCTGTCAATACTGTGTGGGTTCCCCTATGATTGGGCCTCCCTGGAGTAATTTTTTAACTTTTAGCCTTATCTGCATTAAGCCTTCACAGCTTGTCAATGACAATTCAGGTGTTCCTATCCCAGCATTGACTCCTGAGGCACATGCCACTCCTGAGTCTCTGCTCCAGGCAGCCACGACTCCCTGTATTTGCCTGTCTCTCCAGTCTTGGGGCAGCAGTTTGCTCTGTGTCCTCCCCTCTCTTAGGGACCCAAGAAAAACTGTTATTTTTCAGATGTTTTTGCTTTTTACTTGTTAGGATGGAGTGGTGGCTTTAAAGCTTCTTATGTGCAGGACCAGAAACTGGAAGTCAAAATGTTGTTTTATTCCCACTTAAAGATGAGGTAGTTGACTCCAGGGCTTATGTTGTCAATATTGGATTTCTGGTCAATGCCAAGGAACTAAACACTGGAGCGTTCTCTGTAAAGTAGATCCTGGGTGGAAACCAGAAGGTCTATGAGTTATTAAAGAAATTGGGGCTGTGGTGAAAGATGTCCCTCTCCATTCCTCAATAGTGGCTTAAATAAATTAGTGGTCCTACTTTTCTTACATAAACTAAGTCTAGAGGAAGGTAACCCAGCTGTAGTGGGACAGCACCTAAGAGCATCAGAGACCCAGGTTCTTTCTGTCTTTGTGCTCTGCCATTTCTAGCAGATGGCTTCCAGTTTCTATATCACATCATGGTCTAAAACGGGCTTGCCCAAACTACGGCCCGCAATGCAGCCCCCTGAGGCCATTTATCCAGCCCCCTGCCACACTTCAGGAAGGGGCACCTCTTTCATTGGTGGTCAGTGAGAGGAGCACAGTATGTGGCGGCCCTCCAATGGTCTGAGGGACAGTGAACTGGCCCCCTGTGTAAAAAGTTTGGGGACTCTTGGTCTAAATTGATTGCTAGACTCCAAAGACTATCTTCCAGGAAAGAAGTAGGAAAAAAATGGGGAAAGGGGAGAAAGGTCAAAACTCCCAATTCAGTCAACCCCCTTTAGACTCTCCCAGAGCCCAGCCCAGTGATTTTCCCCTACATCTCATCGTCTGCCTTTGGCTATCAGCGAGGCAAGAATATGCGGTCCACTCTATCCTGGAATAAAAAATAGGGTTTGAGCCAGGTGCAATTGGTACAGGCTTACCATCCCAGCTACTCAGGCAGGAGGCTGAGGTGGGAGGGTTGCTTGCACCTCCGAGTTCAAATCCAGCCTGGGCAACACAGTGAGAGCCCATCTCTTAAATTTTTTTAAAATTTAAATAAATAATTAGGATTTATTTACCTTGGACTGAGGACAAAGGGGAAAAAAGGGAAATAATTAGGGTTTAGTGGGGAAGGAGTAGGCAGCTAGCCATTTTATCCACATAAGGACATTTCACATGTCTATGCATCCTTGTATATGCTACAGCTATGAAATGGAACTCAGGAACCTGGAAGAGTATGTGTTATTCTCTCAAATTATGAGCTTATGGGAAGTAACATAGGTGGTAAAATGTGATCACTTACGACTGTGGAGGGTGACATGATTCATGGCCAACAATTTGTTGAACTTTTCGGGAAAAGGCAGGCTCATGGATAGGCACTAGACAGTTATGATACAGTGTAATTTGAATACGTGGAGAGGCCATTTGGCCTTGAAAATATACCTTCTGAAATAAAGGCTTAATGATGTCTTAAATTCCACAATTCCCCTCCTTTAAGTCTGTAAAGATGCAACTAGAATAGGGTAAGATCATTCACTAATACTTACCACTCACTAACACTTCAGTAGGTGTGAGTTTAATCTGTTAAGAAGACTTAGAGATGAGTTGATGCAATCCCTTCACTTTACAGGTGAGGAATGAAGACCCAGAGGGACTGAGTGGTTTTCCCCAGTTCCGACATTTAGTGGCAGGTCTCCCCCTCCCCCAAACTAGAGCCAGTGATGGAGCTGCGAGTGGGGAAGAGACACCAGTAAGAGGTTGGGAGACTGGAGAAAGGGAAGCTGGGGTGACAGATGTGCTTGTATGAATTGAATTTATTTATATCCTGCATTTTTCCAATGAGGACATGGACAATTGGCAGTTTGGGTCGTGGGTGGTTCACCCTTGAAGATTTGTCTCCTTTCTCCTTGCTGACCGTCCTTGAGCAATGGGGAGAAAAACCAAGTGTATTCTGGGGACCTGTGCTTCATCAGTTGCACTTACCTCCATTGGAGAGGAGGATAGACACCCCTCATTTACATGGTGGCCCTTCT
Organism: Saimiri boliviensis; assembly: GCF_048565385.1. NCBI lineage: Eukaryota > Metazoa > Chordata > Mammalia > Primates > Cebidae > Saimiri > Saimiri boliviensis. The sequence goes on along the minus strand of NC_133455.1, from coordinate 26,573,522 downwards.
AGCCCCACCAGTCTGCCCACCCTCCTCCCACCCTGTCCTGGGGTCACTTGCACACCGCTTAACTGACAAAGCAGAAGATGAGGATACTCTTGAGGCATCTTATGATCCTTCAAAGATGGCCTTTTTCCAGTTATCAAAGAATAAAAATATGTACATGGATAGACTTTCCTTCTACTTCTAATTCTTACATATATTTTTCTTACTTTTTATGAATCTGCTGTGAGGTGTCCATGTCAGAATGTCTGATTTCACACCAGGTTTCTTTAGGTGGTTTTGCTTGTTTATTTGTTTTTAGTGTAGTGCCATGTAAAATTCTGAAGTCAAACTGTTTGGGTTTTTTTGTTTGGTTTCAGTTTTTTTTTTTTTTTTTTTTTTTTTTTCTGAGATGGAGTCTCACTCTGTTGCCAGGCTGGAGTGCAGTGGCGCGATCTCAGCTCACTGCAACCTCTGCCTCCGGGGTCAAGTGACTCTTCTGCCTCAGCCTTCCTGAGTAGCTGAGACTACAGGTGTGTGCCACCACACCCAGCTTATTTTTGTATTTTTAGAAGAGACAGGGTTTCACTATTTTGGCCAGAATGGTCTCAATCCCAAAGTGCTGGGATTACAGGCATGAGCCACCACACCCAGCCAACTGTTTGGATTTGAATTTGAATCCTAGTTGTACCACTTAGCAGCTGTGTGAGCTCAGATAATTTCCTAACAGCCCTGGGCCTCAGTTTCCTCATCTGTAAAATGGAATATTGATAGCAATCAATCACCCAGAGAATTGTTGAGATAATGACTACAAAAGGGCTACTTAGCACACAGCCTGATAAATATAAACACATAATGCTTGTTAGTTATGACTTCAGTTTATTATAGCAATATTTCATGACTTGAATACATCATGTTTTTAATATATCATCACTAACATATCAATGTTCCAGCCCTTCTAGGTGCTCTTCTGAAGAATTTTGAGAACAATTGTTCTAAAAATGTCCTACATCACACACATGCTGCCATCACCACCCTCGCCCTCTCTTATTATCATCTTCAGAGTTATTCCATTTTTGACTTCATCTATATCTTATGTAACTCACCTCATGCTAGCTAAATCAGTGTGTGATGACTGCCTTCTCTCATGCACACGTGACACGTTATGCAGTCACCGTGAGGACAATGAGGGGTTCACATATGGATTTTTGAAATTCTTTTTATTGCCGTACGTGGTACCCCTCAAGGGGCAACAGATTCACTGTAACTTTTTCAGCCCTGGGGCTTTTCAAGGAACCCTTCATCAATCCATATGCACGATTTGAAATTCTACTTCTGTCTCATTGCACTCAGTATGAATTTCTTGTAGAAAGTTTGCAATTTCTCTTAGGGAATTTCCTGTGGAACCTGTAACATTCTCTAACCCTTTCATTCCCCACTTTCTGGCACTCAGGAAATGCCATAAAAATTGTTGATAGGCAAGAATTATGTCAGTATAGTAAAATGACCCCAGCAAACAGTGATTTTAAGATGGAAACATTAAGGTAGGGTGTTTTATAGTCCCCATTCGTACTACCAGCTTTAATTATTATTTCTTTTCTGAAAAATAGACTAGGTTTATTGTCAAAATAAAGTTAATATCCTGTTTTCAGAGTTAAATTGATGACAATTAGTTCCCTTTAACCAACTTATTTCCCTAATCATTTCTCTCTCTTGCTCAAAGAATTGTTTCTTATGTGTGTTTTTAAAAACATACCACAAGATTTCCACAATACACGGTTATAAAACAGGAACTTGTCACTGTGTTAAATTTCTAATTTCTTGCTACTTGAAAAGCCCTCCTTTTCCCACACCTAAAATTACCCCTGAAATAAGACACACAACTCTCATTTTTAAACTGTGTTCAGCATACTTGACTCTATTCAACATATGAGTTTATCTCCTTCAATGTGTGGAAGGATATCTACTGATTCCATTGCATTAGAATTTCTTTTAGATCGCTTCTCATTGATGGCAAATCTTTACCTGCTGAGGGTGGGTGGAATTTTTGGAAACAAAAGCCTGATGACTAAGTTTGGAGATCAAGCTGATCGACATCATGTGATTTGAGGTCAAAACTCAAGGCTGTATTCTGTAGAGTGATGAGACTAAATGGCCTTCCTGGGTGGCTCTGGGGGTGTCTCTTGAGGCAACACCAAGTGAGGCCATGGGGCAGGGGGTATCATGCATAATGAGGGGACACCTTGCTGGCTCCAGAGTGTGTGGGCATGTGTCAGCCACAGTAAGGAAGATGACGAGCAGGAGAATCAGATTCCTGTTTCTTCTACTGGCCAGAGACCGTGAATGGAGGCAGCCTTGAATCACCTTAGATCCCAGTTCTTCATTCCTTATTTATAAAGTGACATCATCAAACTCTCCCCCAGCGTTGTTTGCTTGCTTGCTTTTCTTTTCTCCCTCTCCCCTCTCCTCTCTCCCCTCTCCCTTCTCCCCGCTCCCTTCTCCAGTGGATTCTCACTCTGTTGCCCAGGCTGGATGGAGTGCAGTGGCACGGTCTTGGCTCACTACAACCTCCGCCTCCCAGGTTCAAGCTATTCTCCTGCCCCAGCCTCCCGAGTAGCTGAGACTACAGGCACACGCCGCCACACTGGACTAATTTTTTGTATTTTAATAGAGAGGGATTTCACTGTGTTGCCCAGGCTGGTTTCGAACTCCTGAGCTCAGGCAATCCACCTGCCTCAGCCTCCCAAAGTGCTGGGATTACAGGCTTGCGCCACTGCACCCGGCCTCCAGTGGTGTTTTCTAAGACAAAATGTATTACCGAGTATAAAACCACCTCATTTAAGTCATGGTGTGAAGTGATGCTCAGTGGTTGACAGTTCCCCTTTTCACTCTTTCCCTTCCTCATCTTAAATTAGGAGGGAAATTGTTTGACTGTGTCATCTCGGAAATGCTTGCTTCAAACTCATATTTCTTGAAAAAATTTGCACCCACAAAATGATGTAAGGGTATCCTGCGTGCTGGGTTACCTTCAACTGGGGTGTGGCGTATGGGGAGGAGAATGGACAGGGGAGATGAGTGACATGGCCACCACCACCTAAAAAGGAATTCCAACAGCTCTAGAGACAGTAGTTCTCCAGAGCTTCTCTGCTTCCCACCCCCATCCCCGTGGAGCCCCCAGCTCTGTCTGCCCAGGCTGAAAGAGAGAAGGGTGGGATTCATGAGTAATTAAAGGGAATTTGGAAGGCTGGGATGTTGCGGAATGTTAGATCAGTAGCTAGAACAGCATGTGGCGTTCTTTAGGCAGGCTTCATTGAATCCATACAAAAAAAGAAAGAGGGGCTGCCTGCCTGTCTGCTCATTTATCAAACAGTGAAGCTCAACTTTCACAGCTCCACAAAAGTGTTTTACTGTTTGCTGAGTCTTGCTCCAGAAATTAAAAGCTGAGCAGCCTGAGCGGGGCTGAACCAACCCTGCATTTTGAGACTCAAACTAAATTGTGCTGGGCTTTCAGATTCAGGGACCAGTTGATTATTTAGTGAAAGGAGAGGAGAATAATTTGTAATTTGCAGCCCATAAGAAACACTTAAAAAAAAAAAAATCCAAACCCCCTTCCCACAGGTTTTTGTTGCAGCTGCAAGGAGGAGGTGCTATCTGCAACAGCCCTTTCTTTGCTCAGAGTGGGAAAAGTCTTGACCTGCATTTGGGCAGAATGTGATGTGATACAACAGCACTTCTACCCATCCCCCATCCCCTACTCACAACAAACTCCCTTTCCTCCGATTTCTTTACTTGAAATTGCCGTTTTCTCTCTTTGGAGGAGGAGGAGAGGATTTGGCCATCAGATACTTTGAGGTAAAAGAATTTTCACAAACAGAACCAAATATTCCAACCACGCTAACACGTTCCTTGGGAAAGCATAATATGCCACAAAACCCCAAACACCAGATTGAATGAGGAGCATCTGCAAATCCACTAAAGGATGGAAATATGGAGGGCTAACTCCGTCAGTGAAGAGAAAGGGCTGGAAAATAATGGTAATGAGAGGAAGAGTCACTGGAGAGGCAGAGGGAAGTGTTAATGGGTAGGGACCCCCTGCTCCGGCCCCTCCCTGGCAGCTGGTCACTCCTCGCTCGCCTCCAGCCAGCAGGCTGTGAAAGCCTGTTGAGGTTGAGCTCTTTGCCTTCCACTCTTGTTCCACTTCTTGCTGGTGAAGTACTAGGAGGCAAGCCTGGGTACTCAGTCTCTAGCCTCTCTGATCCTGCTACAAGCCTGTGCGATAAGCTGAACAAGTGTTATGATCCCCACTTCATAGATGAAGAACGTTTTGCTCATATGGAAGAAAGAGCAAAAGGTCTTTTTTGGCTTTTAATTTAGCACATTTTTATAAAGTGTTAATGCTCTCCTATACTTTATAAAAGGGTGTTTTAAAAACATTGAAATGTGTCTCCCCTTGGATAAAGCAGCTCTACCTTTGAGAAAGGAATGAGGAGGAAATTCCAAAACAAAGTATCAACAATAAAAAACAAAAATCGTGACACTGAAAGATATTGCTTATAGCATTATTTGCATTAACACAATGCTGGAGACAACTTCAATAACCTATCAAAGAGGGACGATTCGTTCATTCTTTTTTTCATTCATTGAGTCAATGAATTAATGCACTGAGCCACCTTCTCTCCCACCTGGGCTACTGCAGTAGCCTTCCAACTGGTTTCCCTGCTTCCACGCTTATCCCTAAGTCAGTTCTCCACACAGCAGCCAGCGTGGCCCTTTTGCATGGTAAGTCAGATCTTGTTCCCCACTCCACTCCTTAAAGCCCTTGGAAGTCTTCCCATCTCACTAAGAGTAAAAGCAGACACACTTACAAAGGCCTGCAAGGCCCTGTGAACGAATCCCTCCAGCCTCCCGACCTCTCCTCCTACCGCTCTCTCTCACTTACTCGCTCTGCTCCAGCCACATGGGCCTCCTCATTCTTTCTGAAGCAAGTGAGACAAGCTCCCACCCCAGGGCCTTCCCATGGACTATTCCTTCTTACAATTTCCTTCCCCTAGATATCCACAAAGTTTATTCTCTCACTTCCTTTAGGTCACCACCCAAATGCCACATGATCACTGAGTGCTAATTGCCCTAAACAAAATAACACTTACACCTCCATTTTTTTTTTTTTTCCAAGGCACAGTCTTTCTCTGTAACCCAGGCTGGAGTGCAATGGCATGATCTCAGCTCACTGCAACCTCAGCCTCCTGGTTTCAAACAATTCTCCTGCCTCAGCCTCCTCAGTAACTGGGATTACAGGCATGCCCTGCCACACCCAGCTAATTTTTGTATTTTTAGTAGAGTTGGGGGTTTTCGCCATGTTGCCCAGGCTGGTCTCCAACTCCTGAACCTCAGGTCTGCCCACCTAGATCTGCCCACCTAGGTCTCCTAAGGTGCTGGGATTACAGCGTGAGCCCCAGCACCCAGCTGCCACCTCCGTTTTCTTTACTCTCTGGAAGCACTTACCTGATAGAAGATACATTGACTTTTTCCATTTATTTTCGGTCTTCTCACACCAGAATGTAAGCTTCTTGAACACAGGCGGTTTCTGTTTTGCTCAGTGTGTTCCTCAGTGCCTGGCAAAATGCCCAGCCTATAGCAGGAGCTAGTGGATATTTGTTGGTGAATGAATCCAAGCTTTGGACTGTTAGCCAACCTGTTATGGTTACTGAGACTGCAGCTTGTTGAACATGGGGAGAATGAGGCTGGAGATACAGTTTGTGTGGAGTCTTACAAGCCTAGGTAAGGACTTTATAGAGCTAAGTATAACATTGATTATTTATAAAAATTCTGTGGGGTGGGGGAGTTGGAGAAATTTGGTCAAAGAATGCAAACTTCCAATTAGGAAGAATAAGTTCAAGAGCTTGGTAACTATAGTTAATGACAATGTATTCTTGAAAATTGCTGGCCAGGCACAATAGCGCAGGCCTGTAATCCCAGCACTTTGGAAGGCAGAGGTGGGTGGATCACTTGAGGCCAGGAGCTTGAATTCGCTCTGGCCAACTGGCCTAAAACCCCATCTCTACTAAAAATCCAAAAATTAGCTGGGCCTGGTGGTACATGCCTGTAATGTCAGCTACTAGGGAGGCTGAGGCACAAGAATCACTTGAACCCAGGAGACGGAGGTTGCAGTGAGCTAAGGTCATGCCACTGCACTCCATCCTGGGTGACAGAGTGAGACTGTCTCAAAAAGAAAAAAAAAAAACAAGAAGAAAAGGAAATTGCTAAGAGGGTACATTTTAAGTGTTCTCACTATAAAAAAATAGCAAGTTGGGAGGTAATACATATGTTAATTAACTCAATTTAGCCATTCCACAATGTATACATATTTCAAAACATCATATTGCCAGCACGGTGGCTCACACCTGTAATCCCAGCACTTTGGGAGGCCAAGGTGGGCAGTTCACAAGGTCAGGAGATTGAGACCATCCTGATCAACATGGTGAAACCCTGTCTCTACTAAAATACAAAAAATTAGCCAGGCATGGTGGTGGGCATCTGTAGTCCCAGCTACTCAGGAGGCTGAGACAGGGGAATTGCTTGAACTCACGGGCAGAGGTTGCAGTGAGCCAAGATCGCACTACTGCATGCCAGCTGGGTGACAGAGCAAGACTCTGTCTCAAAAAAAAAAAAAAAACCATATTGTACACCATAAATATATACAATTTTATATGTCAACTTTAATTTAAAAAAAAAGATTCTATGGACCGCATAACTATGTCACCCAACAAGTGGCCCAGGGAAAGTTTCTGGGAGGAAATAAGGTACAAGCTGAGATGTAAGGATGAGTAGACATTAGACAGAAAAAGAGTGTGAGGAGAGGGCTCTGGACAATGAGAACATCCTGTGGGAAGGGCCAGAGTAAGACAGAACACAATGTGTTTATGAAACTTGGAAGAAGTTCCATTCCGTATGGCCAGAACATAGGAATTGGGAGAGGAGTGGGAGGGCTAAGCTGGAACAAAGGTAGGGCTAATCAGGCAGGACCTGGTGGGTGTGGGTTTTGTTTAGAGGCTTCATGGAGAAGTGTTCGTGATGGGGCATGACAGGAAGCAGGGCCAATGAGACCACTGAAGCAACACAGGTGCAAGACCATGGTCCTAGCATAGGTAGAGATGGGAGGATATGGGTAGAATCAGGATATGAAGATGGGGGTAGAACTTGGTCACAGATTGGAAGTGGCACATACTCTAGCTTCTGGTTTGGGAAAGGGTGAGTTCTGGTGTGATCAGGTAATGGGAAAAGGCTCACAGAGCAGTGGAGTGTAGACTGGGTGGCTGGATGGGCCCTGAGGGCACAGGTGGTGAGGAGGGAGAGAGAGCTGAGGGTAGAAGGTGCAGAGGTATGGGCCTGAAAGCATTCAGGAAATAGTGCAACACCAAGTAGTCTGACTTGGACAGAACCTCAAGTTCATATAAGGAAATTTAGAGGGAAAAGATGGAAGCAAAGAGTGGTGTCTGAGTTTCAATCAAAGGAACCACTGCTAACTCAGGTGGCCATAGAGAATTTCCGGAGGCCTCTAGGTAGACAGGTAATGATCTGGATCATTCCTTCAGGAAACCTACTTGGGGACCTACATTGTGCAAACAGAATGATTTTTGCTTAGCATTTTATTAAGCAGTAGTGTTTCACTGCCAGATTGCCGCTGGAGCGGATGCGGGTAAATTTCATTCAGGAGGAGACACGGGGCTGCCTGCTAATGTTACCATCCCCTCAGCTGCTTCCCACCTTCCGTAGCCTATTAGGTGCAGAGCCCTCAGATCCTGTTCATAACAGTGGCCACCAGAACATTTTCAAGAGGGTCAGAGTGAGAATAGAAATCTTCACTGAAGAGTCAATATGATCGAGAAACCATTTCGTTCCTCAAACACATGTAATGTGTAAATGCAGGGATATGACATAAAAGAAATAAAGGTTGCTGTTAAAGGAAGGAATGAAAGGCTTGGGGACACTTTCATTCATCCAGAAGCCATAGCATGGTGGCGGTAGAGTGTTAAGTCAGACTGGATGCGTTCAAATCGCAGATCTGCACCTGAGCTGTGTGGCTTTGTGCAGGTTGCTTAGCCTCTCTAAGCCTCAGTTTACTCATCTATACAGAGGTAAATAGTGGAACCTGGCTCTGGGTTGTCATGATGATCAACTGAGATAACACCTGTAAAGTGGTTAGCACAGTGCCTGAGGCAGGACTGGAACCCAGTGAACCTGACTCCAAAGCCTGTGTGCCTAACCACTGTTTACCATTGTTTCCCAATTCACTAGGAAAACAGAGAAAGGAGGCAGCTAAAGCTGCATGGGAAGGGCTACAGGGCAAGTGGGAGTGGCTCAGAGAAAGCCAGGAGTTCCTTGGGGGTGGGCAGAAGCAGTGTGGCTGGCTTTCCAGACACAGGGAACAGGACTGTAGATGTGAGGCCCAAATGAGCCTCGAGCTCTGACGAATGGCTGGATTTTAGGCTGGGTAGCTGGGCAGGAGTCGATCACAGAGGGCCTTATGGATCAGCCTGAGGAGCCTGGCTTTTTATTCAGAGTGGGCAGCAAGAAGATATTCAATATTTTCAATGAGGAAATGAAATTATTATACTGGCATTTTAGAAAGATCCTGCTGCTGAGGCCTGGCGGGTTGGCATGTACCTATAGTCCTAGCTTCTCTGGAGGCCAAGGCAGGAGGATCTCTCGAGTCTAGGAATTCAAGGCTGCAGTGAGCTAGGATGTCACCACTGCTCCAGCCTGGTCAATAGAGCAAGACCCTGTCTCAAAAAAACAAATCCCACTGGTGAGGCAACAAGACTGGTGGCAGGAAAAGCAGTTAGAAGAATGTTGCTGTGGTCCAAGCAGTGAGAGATGATAGTGGGCTAGAGCAGTAGTGGGGATAAGGGCAGATAGAGAGAAGGGGCTAGGTTTAGGAGATGTCCTGAAGCCAGAATCAACAGGACCCATGGTTACGCAGTGTTAGGAAAAGAGGAGTCAGGGAGGACTCTCCGGTCGTCTTAGGTAACTCAGCGGAGGTTGAGCTGGTCACACAGATGCTAAAACTGCATGTATTGATCCATACGTTATTCAAAAAGAATAAGTTAAAACCATCAGCAATGAAGAGAGTCATAGATTAAATTGCTCTGTGAATTCCCAGGCCCCATGCTATGGCTTGATAATGCCTCAACGTCACAGTGCATAGAATTACAAACACACTGATTATACATGTTACTGCCTCGCAGAGGTAGAACAAGTGACTCCAGAAGGCCAGTCATTTCCCAGGGGCCATCTGTTACGTCTCTAGAACACAGTTGGCAACCCCTAGTACAGGCGTCCCCAAATTTCAGCCTGCGGGCCACATGCGGCCCCCTGAGGCCATTTATCCGGCCCCCCCGCCGCTCTTCAGGAAGGGACACCTCTTTCATTGGTGGTCATTGAGAGGAGCACAGGATGTGGCGGCCCTCCAACGGTCTGAGGGACAGTGAACTGGCCCCCTGTGTAAAAAGTTTGGGGACGCCTGCCCTAGTACCTTAACCTAGGGCCAGGGATCCGGGGCTTGGCCTGTGTCGCTTTATAGATGTTACGTAGGATACCATTTGGATAAACACTTAGAAAGATTTCAGAACTTAGCCCTGTCTCTTAAATCAAGTTATCATAAGGCTTAGCAACCAAACAAAACAATGCTGTTTTAATTATCTATATATTGGTGATAGAAAATAGGAAATGATTTTTTTTTTAAATAAAAGGAAAGAAAGAAAAACAGCACTATAACATTCTGGTAGATTTTAGGTGCTTCTTCCAAGATTATCTTGAACTTTCACTGTTATTCCTAATAAAATCCTTTTCTATTTGCAAAACATAGTTGATTTAATACATGAATATACAAACCCTTTCTGTTCTACCCGCAATCCCAATACCCTAACAAATATCCATTTTCATTTTTTCACATTACCTGTTCATTCCTACATTTCTATAAACAATTCCCTGTTATATAACTCTAACATAAACATACAGTGAGTTCTGCTATTTCATTTAACATTATAAGCATTTTTTGTGTTATGACATAGTTTTTGTTACCATCAATTTTAATGGTAATTATTTCATAATTTCTATGGGGTGTATATGCACTATCATATTTTTAGACAATTTTCTATCATTGGACATTTGTTGTTTCAAAATTTTCACTGTCATTAGTAGCTGCACATTTAGCTTTTTCTTATTTTAGATTATTGCCTTGGAATTAATAGATCAAATATATGAGTATTTTATGGCTTCTTATATGTTTTTAAAATGCTTTGGGGAAGGATTGTATTAATAAATGATATCATCAGCCATCTGAGTATTCCAGTTTTACTACAGCTTTGACAGCACTGAATATTATACTTTTCGAAGTGTCTGTGAATAACAGAGGGTTAAATATGATGCCTTACTAGCCAAATGCAGTGGCTTATACCTGTAACCCCAGCACTTCAAGAGGTTGAGGTGGGCAGATCGCTTGAGGTCAGGAGTTCAAGATCAGCCTGGCCAACATGGCAAAAACTTGTCTCTACTAAAAATACAAAAATTAGCCAGGCATGTTGGTGTGCATCTGTAGTCCCAGCTACTCGACAGGCTGAGGCAGGAGAATCGCTTGAACCCAGGAGGTTGGAGGTTGCAGTGAGCCGAGACATGCCACTGTACTCCAGCTGGGGCAACAGAGTGAGGCTCTGTCTCAGAAAAACAAAAAACAAAAACATGATACCTTGCTTCAGTAGTTGTGTTCATTTGTATAGGAGAAAATTTCCAGACCTAAACATATGAATATTTCTGCTTTTTCTAAGCAACTAATGTGCACTTATATTGATAGTGGGATTCTTCTACCTCTATTGTATTATCTTCTTTGCTTGGGTGGTTAGGAAACTCAGAACTCACTTGAAACCAATGTGAAAAATCCCCTGGCTCAATTTTCTTTGTTTTCTTTCTATCTCTATCATCATGTCTATGTCTGTTCAGTAGTGTTGCTTTGTGAACAGCTGCTTCAAATCCTGGCTCTGAAGCCATTCATATGAAGAAAGTCTGTAGGGCTTGGCCACAGGTTAATATAAACCCAAGGTGATGAGGCCACTAAACCTGGTTGCAGTCTTGGGCTGCATTGCTAGACGAAGTGTTTAAAGAGCACTGTCACTGACCCCATCTTGAATGACTGCCTTTTAATCAGGTCACAACAGTTTGAGAGGGACAGAAACAAAGTAAGAAGCTTGGATCCTCAGTTTACAGGAGTCAGGGTTAAAGAGATGGGATTTATTGACTACAAAGTGGCACCCTTAAAGAATTCAGAGAATTATTGCATCATTTTTTTCAGTATGAGCACCATGAGATGATATTTTAAAAGCCCCTTTTACTTCCAAAGGTGGTTTCGTGATGCTATTGCATTAGATTCTCTAAACATTCTTGTGAAGTGCATCTTTTTTTCAACCATTTTCAGATGCTGAAATACTGGCCCATCCATTCTCTACACTGGAGATGGTCAGCTCCCCAGTGTAGAGAAATGCTCAGTCTTCATGCTCTCTGTTCAAGGTTCTCAGTTTCTTACTAATTTGTGCACTTGTTTCCATCCCACTGATGCCATTTTAGTTGAGATCACCAACACCTAGCCCTCCAGTTAGGAGAAGACCACACAACTCCCTTAGTCCTCAAATGTCACAGGAGGAAATTCAGGCACAGAGAGGTTAAATAGGGTATCCAAGTTCAAACAGCTAACAGGGTCACAGTCCATATTTGCTGAGTGAATGAGTATATCAATCAATGAGAGTATTGGTGTGGATAAAAGAGGGGTGAATAGATTAATAGAGACATTCATCCCCATCCCTAGAGAAAGCTCTCAAGTCTTTTGCCCTACTAATAAGAAATCAGCAACAACATCTCTTTTCATGAAGGCTCACTCCCTCTGACCATGCATGCCTGCTCAATACTTACCAAGAGGGAAGGGATTCTGGAAGACTTTGGTTACACTTGAAAAATCCCCAAGGGTCATCTGGACAATCAGTGGTAATAATGGGTAACATTTAGTAAGTACTTACTAAGTGCCAGGCACTGCTGCAAATTATTTACATACATTCACTTTTTAAAATTTCATAATAATTCTCTAGAGGTTATTATCATTCCCATTTTACAAATGGGGAAACTGAGTCACATGGCTATTAAATAACTTGCCCAAGGGCACCCAGCTTAACCAATGACTGAGCTTGGATTTAATTCAGGCAGTCAAGTTCCAGAGTTCTTGCAAGTAACCCCTGCATTGTCATACCTCTCCACAAACATCATCTCTATAAATCCCAAGGAAAGGGGCCCCATGGTTATGTCTTCACCTTGAGAGATGCTCTCTCTTCCCGGATTTCTTGTGAATTGGTGTGGTTTTCCTGAGCAACAGCAATTATCATCCTCTTCTCTGCAGACATGTAAAAGATACCCTCAAGCTGTCATTCCTACATTCGGCAAACATGGATTGGGGTCTTTGCATGTGCCAAACCCTGTATGAGTTCCCTGCTCTCATGGAGCATGTGTACAAGTAGGAATAGAGGACATAAACTAAGCACTCAAAGAGTAAGTGAACAAGATAACTTCAGATAGTGCTAAGTGATAAGAAGACAAAGCAGGGCCATACGACCCTTGTGCTACTCTACACTGGCTGGTCCGAAAAGGCCTCTGGGCAGAAGGACATTGTCTAGATGCCTGAATGGTTTAAGATGAGGCGGTCTTGAACAATTAGAACACATGGACACAGGGAGGGGAGCATCACACAGTGCAGTCAGTGGGTGGGGGGCTAGGGGAGGGACAGAAGGGGTGGGGACAGTGGGGAAGGATAATGAGGGGAGAAATACCAGATACAGCTGATGAGGGGGAAAAGGCAGCAAACCACCTTGCCATGTCTGTACCTATGCAACAATTCTGCATGATCTGCACATGTACCCCAGAACCTAAAGTACAATTAAAAACAAAAAAAAAGAGGAGGCGGTCTTGTGAAGAGCTGAGTGAAATTCCACTCCCGGCTGAAGTACAAAGGGCCCCAGTGAGGAGCAATGCTGGTATATTTGTAATAGAGAAAACAATAAAAAACCAGTGTGGCTGGGATCTGGTGAGTAAAGGTGAGAACTGTAAGAGAGGAAGACCAGAAGGTAAGCAGGTTGAGTTATAGAGGCTAAGTGTGGGTTTTAGTTCCAGGTGCCATGGAAGCCATTGGAGGGTTTTAAATAGGGGAATGGCACGTTCTGGACCAACTAGAACTCTCCTTCCATGGTAAGTAGGAGGGGGTGAGGCACAAAGTGGCCAAGTGAGACCCCCCTTAGTATCTAGAGCCCCACAACTATCCAAGCATGCACCACTCTGACACCAGTATTCTTCTCCAGGATCCTCACAGACTCTTAATAATCATTGCAACCAAGGACCTATGTTTTCCTCCCTTCTTTAGATGGCTGTTTGTAAAAGTCAGTCACTATGCTCCCAACTCTTCCCAACTGGTAACTGATTCTTCTGTTGACTTACAGATCATAAGGCAGCAGTTTCCTCAGTTAACCACCAGAAGACTCGGGACCCGAGGACAGTCAAAGTAAGCACCGGACGGCCATTCCACTTGCAGAGCTCACATCTATGGGCCTCAAGACAGGCCAGACCCTTGGCTCTTTATCCTGGGCTCTGTCTACAGGCCTGGCAGAAGTCTGTGCCTAGAGGGAATATGGAGGAGCTTTATGATGGCCAGAGTCCTCTCTCAGGACTCCTGAAAGAGAGGTTGTCCAAAAGCCCCAGACGAGTTGGCTCTGTTGCTTTAAGGAATCTGATTTTATACCACCCTGCCTTTAGGTATATTTTGTAAAATAGTCTTGGGCCTCATTGAAAGGATTGCCCTGTGGCTTCTGGGATGATCACCAGGTTATTTGGACTGTTTTGCTGAGCAAACTCTGCTCTCATAGTATCCAGTAGGCCAGAGAAGCAAAACTATTATTCCCTGCATGGGAGATGGGGCAGAAAAGTCCAGCTGCACCACGGTCCACCTAGGCTCACTGCTTCCCATTCATCAGTTGCATCAACCAACCAACCAACCAACTCATGCTTTATCTTTTCTGTGTGTCACATATGTGGTGCTAGGTACTGGGAACACAGGAGCAAATCAGTTGCTGCCCTCATGGAGCATACATTCCGGTGGGAAACACAGACAAAACCGAGAATCAGATTGGGACAAAGAGAGTTGTAGCAGAGAGCAACAAAAGAGGAATGGGCAGGGAAGGTCTTTCAGAGGAGGTTACATTTAAGAAAAGCCCAGAGGAGTGCAGAAGGATGTGCAGACACTTGTCTGCTAGGCATGAGTCAGTAGGAAGGGAATCTCTTCCTATATTGCTCGGCCTTCATTAAAATCTGGATTTATAGCACTGTCCTCTAAGGATGTTTCAGAAATTGGTGGACAATAATAGGTGTTCCATGAAGAGCAGCGGGCCCTATAAATTTGGTAAACACTAAGTTTAAACGGTTTCCTTTACTGGAAGCCTTCTTAGAACCCATATTATGCTAATGTACAAGGTGACTCCACTAGAGGGTGCCTGATTATGCAGCATTTCTGAGCATTTTGACCACATTGAGCAGGTCAGCACATAGTGACCTATAAAACACTGTAACTTTTTAGAAAAACAACCATATAGGACTTATAAGAGTTGTCTTGTCTCAAAGGATATGTCAAAAGCATATCCAGTACTCTCACCCTGGGCCAAACCCCTGTCCCTCACCAGCTCCTCTCATCCTTGGGCAGCATGTTCCCATCCTCCAAGGGTGGGTTTGACTGTGGAGCCAAGGTAGGGAAAGAAAATAGATGATCAAACTGGGAAAAACCCTTTTTTGGTAAAGTTCTGAAAATAATGAGACTAATTTTTTTTTGGTGTGGCTCAGAAGCTCTTGAGCTGATCTCTAAAGGGACTTTCAGAAGATTGTTGAACAAAGGACCTCTTAGAATAAATTCCCAATAATTTTTCAAGATGACAATTCTGAAAAAAAAAAAAAAAAAAAAAGCTCAGTTATAATTTTAAAATTCTGGTATTTGTTTGAAAGTGAGGTTTCAGCCTTGATTTGAGTACAAAAGCCAGGTTCTTCCTTGTTTGCTGGTGAACACATGGTAGGCGATTCAAAATGTTGGTCAGAGGAGCAGATGGATAGAAGGATATGGAATAAATGAAAATGAATTATTTTCCTCTAGCTCATGGTCTTTGAAGAATCAGTGACTCCAACACCTTGTTGCTCATTTCTAAGAATAGTAGACACAGTAAAGACACATAGTAAAGAGAGAGCAGGAACATTTCCCATCCTGCACAAAGAAAATGTCCTTCTGTCCACATGGAACAGTCTGTTTTTGTTTTGTTTTTCTTTTTCTTTAACCTCAAGGTTGTCAAATTGGGCAATATCTTCTTTAAAAATTCTGTATAATTAACTTTATTGTATCCTCTTACATAAGGATACTCCAAAGTTGGTTACACCTTCAACCAGTTGAAAGGCAGTAAGAAGCTCTTGCTTCCAACCTGTATCATGGCATTATAGAGAAACTCCTTTGGCAAATTAACCATGACAGAAGAAATCTGGGGGGTGGGCAGGGCATGGTGGCTCATGCCTGTAATCCCACCACTTTGGGAGACTGAGGCTGTGGATCACTTGATGTCAGGAGTTCAAGATCAGCCTGGTCAACATGGTGAAACCCCGTCTCTACAAAAAATACAAAAACTAGCTGGACATGGTGGCATGCTTCTGTGCTCCCAGCTACTCAGGAGGCTGAGAAAGGAAAATGGCTTGAACCTGAAAGTCAGAGGTTTCTGTGACCAGAGATTGTGCCACTGAACTCCAGCCAGGGTGACAGAGCACATTCTACACATGTCCCATTTTTTTTTTTTAGAAGAAATAAAGAAAAAAAAGGGAAATCTGGCAAGTGGCTGGTGAGGAGTGTGGGAGCCTGCTGCCATGCCCGACAGAACTGAACTTGAGATCAGAGCAGTAGCTTAACTGTGGTTGTTGATTTTTAGCTACGTGAGGTCTGAATAGTCAAGAAGTGGTCTGGTCTGAACACATTAGATGATCCAGCTCTTAAGAAGTTATAAAGGTAAACTTTTTAAGGTTAGGGAGGCGTGTCATAACTGTCATCCCACCTGAAGCCACCGGAACCACCCTCCTCCCCCACCCACGAAGTGACTTCCAAGTGGAAAGGCAGTTACGACAGTTGGGAAGTAGTAGAAGACACGGAAGGTACAGAAGGCAGACTTAGCTCAGCACAAAGAAGAATTTTCTGATAACCATACTGGCAAAATGAACTGGGCTGCCTTCGGAGGGTCTGAATTCTTCATCCCAGAAGGCATTCAGATAGATTCGCGATGCCCACTAAGCAGCAGTATCACGGAATGGTATCAGGAGTAAAGGGGGTTGGGGAGAGGGAGGGTTTTGACGTGCTTATCTCTTCTCTCCTTGAGAAAGCCCTTCCCATAACTCAAAATGCTTTCTCATCTGTAATATTTTGTGACTGTCATCATATCTCCATGGGTAAAGAAAAGTAGTTAATATGTTGTGCAGTGTTTCTGAGAGCGAGGTCCATGGGTGACTGAACATTTGTATTGCCCGTGGGATTGTGAAAATCTACTCTAGACCTACTAAATAGGAATCTGTAAGGGTGGGCAGGGCCCAGGAGTCTCTATTTTAATGTTTTTTTTTTTTAAAACTTCTTCTTTTATTCTTAGCCACTAGATTACCAGGGATATTTTAATATGTTTCATAGGTGATTCTCAGTAGTAGTAAAGTTCGAGAATCACTGGCTTAGTGGCTCAAAGCACTTGGGAGGTTTACATCCTACTTCTGCTACTTACTCACTGGGTGATCTTGGGTGTGTGACTTAAATTCCCTGAGTCTTAGTTTCCTTATCTATAAAATGGGGATAATAATTAATTCCAGGCTTATGGGGATTTTGTGAGATTAAATAAGATAATATGTGTCAAGCATTGAGTACCAGAGATCTCAAACTGATGTGCTTTAGAATTACCCCTTCGGTGCTTGATTCATTGCTGATTCTTGGGCCCCATTCCTAGATGTTCTGAATCAGTAGGTACGGAGAGAGGCCCCAGGAATCTGTATTCTTATTAAACTTTATAAATGATTCTGATAAAATCAAAGTTGATAAGACCATCTTGCAGTGTTTTCAGGAAGATAACATTGTGGCTTCGTAGGCAAAAAGACCTGTGTTCAAGAACCTGGTCTTCCCCTAAAACAGCTATATGACCTTAAATTGTTTGAGCTTTCTTGCCTCCAGTTTCTCATGTGTAGAAAGACTGTAGTAATTTCTATTTTTGGTTATTTTTCAAATTAATGCATGTAAGTCCTTTGCAAAGTACCTGGCATATAGCAAGTGCTCAATAGATTATAGCTAAAGTCTAAACAAAATGCAACCTCCAATCCCTTATTAGTCTTAATTAAAAATATTGTTAATATTAAGCCCATTTTGAGTTAATAAAAAGTTCTGGTCTTCATTTTGTGTCAGTGTCAACTAAGCACTGAATTTACCTTTTTAAAACTACAGTTCTTTGAGACTCCCATGTATTGATTAAGAAAAACATGGGCCAAATGAATGTTTGTTGGAGGTGCAGTTAGTAGTCACAAACATATCCTGCTTGGGTCCCCACAGAGAAGGGACATTCAGGTGCTGGGATCCCATTTGGCTAGACATCAGAGATCAAGTACTAGTGGAAAATTTTTCATCTCCTCTCTGCAAAGTATTTGACTTAACATTTTCTGTAGGAGGCAATTTTGGTTATTTTTGCCTGCCTGATTGACGGCTGGCAATGTGGAACTTTGGTTTAATTCTGTATTTCAGAGATATTAGCCTTACAGGAGAGTTAACTCTTCTGTCCCCAGGTAGGATGGCCCCAGCTTTCCTTGGCCTTGGGCAACACTCCCAACTCGGGAAACCTCACTTAATGATAGTATGTGTGGGTCTCTCTCTTTCTCTCTCTCTCTCCTTATGGCCCAGGTACCATTACTATGGCATTGCAGTGAAAGAAAGCTCCCAATATTATGATGTGATGTATTCCAAGAAAGGAGCCGCCTGGGTGAGTGAGACGGGCAAGAAAGAAGTGAGCAAACAGACAGTGGCATATTCACCCCGGTCCAAACTCGGAACACTGCTGCCAGAATTTCCCAATGTCAAAGATCTAAATCTGCCAGCCAGCCTGCCTGAGGAGAAGGTAACCACACCTGAAGTGACTATGTGACTATTTGGGGTGGGTGCTTTCTCTCTCTCTCTCTCTCACACACACACACACACACACACACACACACACGCACACACACATGCACACACATACTTTTATTGCAAAACAGTGAGTTTAAAAATATAAAGATAGGAGTCCAGGCAAGGCATGGTTGCTCATGCCTGTAATCTCAGCACTTTGGGAGGGCAAAGCAGGTGGATCACTTGAGGTCAGGAGTTTGAGACCAGCCTGCCCAACGTGGTGAAACCCTGTCTGTACTAAAAATACAAAAAATTAGCTGGGCATGGAGTCAGTAATAATTTCTGTAATCCCAGCCGGAGGCTGAAGCAGGAGAATTGCTTGAACCTGGCAGGCGGAGGTTGCCTTGAGCCGAGATCGTGCCATTGTACTCCAGCCTGGGCAACAAAAGCAAAACTCCACCTCAAAAAAAAAAAAAAAAGAAAGAAAAAGAAATCCAACTAAAGCATGGATCATAGTTAATAATAATTTATGTCAGTTTATTAGTTGTGACAAATATACCCTAGTAATGCAAGATGTTCACAATAGGGGTGAGGCATATGGGAACTCCTAAGTACTATCTTTACAACTTTTCTGTAAATCCAAAACTATCTTAAAATAAAATTTACTCTGTCATGTATCCTTGTCTATCTACCTATCATCTGTCTTCTGTCTGTCTACCTACATACTTGTCCTATGATACTATGCTGTCTCATTTCATGAGGAAAGAACCCCTCCTCTCTGAATTGCTTTCCCACAGAATAAAGTTCATTTTCCCTTGTGCTGCAGGGGAGTTGGTGAAATCATAGTCTAATAGTCAATGAAGATTTTACAGGTCTAATGAATCTGATAGTTTTGATCATAGAATATTTGGAGCAAGTTACTGGAAAAACAAATTTGGGGAAGTTTCCCACAGAGTCTCACTCTGTCACCAGGCTAGAGTGCAGTGGCACGATTTCGGCTCATTGCAATCTCTGCCTTCCAGATTCAAGCAATTCTCCTGCTTCAGTCTCCTGACTAGCTGAGACTGCAAGTGCGTGACACCATGCCCAGCTAATTTGTATTTTTAGTAGAGACGGTTTCACCATGTTGACCAGGATGGTCTCTATCTCTTGACCTTGTGATCTGTCCACCTCGGCCTCCCAAAGTGCTGGGATTATAGGCGTGACTCACTGCGCCCGGCTGAGTATCACATATTTAATGTACCCACTGATGCAACCCCAGTGCTGCTCTAACATGTATGAGCTTCTACAAAGTCTCCATGTCACACTAAGATCTGGGATACAGTGCAGAATGAGATGAGTCCTGCTTTTAGGAAGCTTAGAGTCAAGCAGGGAGACAGATGCTTGTATAAGTCAACTTAAATTTACATAAAATGCATATCTATATTCCAAAATGAAGGAAATGAACTTGTATCTGTAAAAGATATGTTAAATCTAAGAACTAGATAAATCTTTAGTTTTTTCTTAAATTTGCTTTTTTTTTTTTTTTTTTTTTTTTTTTTTTTTTTTTTTTTTTGGTCAATAAACACATAAATGAACTTCCTGCACCATGGATTTAAAATTCTCAAATAATTAAAAAAAAAAAAACATAAAAATTACTGGATAAATGGAGGGGGAGATGATTTTTTTGTTTGTTTGTTTGTTTTTTGGCTAAGCACATTGCAGAGAATTTCCAAATGTCTTATGATGACTTAGGCAGAATCACTTCTTATAAATGTACATTGGATTTTAACTTTTTAGTGGTCTTAGCCAATGAAGAGAATTTAGTTCCATAAGCCCTGCTTAGCTCTGTGTGCCAGGCACTGTGCTAGGTGCTGGATACATGAGCATGAGTAGGATACCATTTTTATTTTCCTAGAGCTCCCAGTCTCAGGGGATGGAAAATGGGGGCAGAGGGAGAAACCAGTGGGTTCTGTATCTTGGGGAGAAACACTCTTGTGCTTTGTGAGCACAGAGGAGGGAGCAGAGGGTCAGAGAACATCACCTAATGAAAATCAGTCTCACCTGGGTTTAGTAGGTTGAGTAGGTGTTAGGTGAATTCTATCCGCACTGCAGGGAAGAAATGACTTAAACTCTGGAAGTCCAAGGGCAGCAGCAATGTGTATTAATGTATGTCTTTGTTGTTGATCCTCCACCCACCCTCACAGGTTTCTACCTTTATTATGATGTACAGAACACACTGTCAGAGAATACTGGACACTGTAATAAGAGCCAACTTTGATGAGGTAGGTCAACAAGTGTTGAGCTGTGAATATTCGATATTAAAATATTCTAACACTAGCTCCTATTTCGTGAGCTCCTGCTAGGTGCCAGGCCTGGTGTCTGGAAGTCCTTCCTGGATACCCATTAGCTCACTTCATTCTCTCAGGGATCCCATGAAGCAGGTATGATTATTATCCCCATTTTACAGCTCCTACCTGTGTATGGCAGTGGGCATGGCCTCCTCCTTTGACTGGTGAACTGCCTCCTGCCCTATCAGCACGCTGGGAAGACCATTTTGCAAGCATATCATTACACCCAGAATTATAGATTCAGAGAAGCTAACTACATTTTGGAAATATATATATATATATATATATATATATATATATATATATATATCTTTATTCTATTTTGTATATTTAATCTATTCCTGAGGCTTGTCCACTTTGGTACATTTGGAGCTGATGATCCTCCATTCCCAAGGTCTGATCCATAGATTTCCATCAAATCCCACCAGTAGGGCCATCTTTAAATACAAACAATGTAAGAAGTCCATTTTATTTTAAAATATTGTAGTTAAAGAATGGAGAGGAGGAAATGAGAAAGGAAGAAGGAACAATAACCAATAATAAAGTTATGTAACTTTATTATTTTTTTGAGGGAAGATAATGTGGTCCCTAAAAGAGCTATTAAAAACCCAGTGGTTATGGGTGGAAGAGATCCCAGTGATTCCTTTGGTGTATGTGTTGTGAGGAGGGGGTGCTGTTGTAGGTGGAGGGGTATAAAGATGATGTCAGGTAGAAAATCCTCTCCTGTCTTTTTCTGTAGGTTCCCACAGCTGTGTCCTTTAGCAGTGAGTTTGTTGAGCACTTTCACTATCACTTTGCTCATAGACACAGCTCCAGACGAGATGGCAGTATGTTGTTAAAGAAGTACTGTTCTTCCTTCTCTTGACTTTTATCCACTAGACTTCTAAAATGTCCTTTAAAATCTCTCAAATTACTTGAGCAACCATTTCAGTAGATTTTTTTCTTTTAAGAAAGAAAACTCCCTGCTTTCTTTCCAGCTGTTACCTGGCTCTGTCTTGCATTCCAAAGATCACTGAGATCAGGACAAATAATGATTCATGACTGGCTAAGACAACACTAGCTGCTGTAACGAATAACTTTCCAAATCTTAGCACACTGGAAGTTTATTTCCCACTCATATCACAATCCAGTGCAGTTGTTTTCGGTTGGAAGGCTGGTTGCTGGGGGTGGATCAGGGACCCAAAGCTTCTTCCACCCTGTTCAGCTGATGGGTAGGAAAAAGAACTACTAGGAAGGCATGCTCCTTACTTATCCTTGTCAGCTCAGAAATAAAATAGCACTTCTGCCCATATTCCATTGATGGGAGCTGGTCCCATGGCCCCATCTTAATGCAGAGGGGGCTGGGGAGTGTGGTCCCTCACTGGGCAGCAGCGTACACTGCTCAGATCTCTAATGGACAGCTCTTCCTCTCTGCCACAGTAACCAACAACAAAACTAGTGGCAATCCTCCCTTATATTCATAAGTAGCTGATTCATCTCAAAACTCACTCTCATTTTATTTCATTTCATTTGCTTAATTCCAGCACTTATGGGGTCCCATATACTATTGGAGAGACAAGTAAGACACAGCTTATGGGATGGGTAGGGAAGGCATGCAACCAGCAACTAGGATGGAGAATATATGGTCAATTTCTGCCCCAGAAACTTTGAGGGGCAGATGCTGCTATGGGAAGAGTGCCAGACTTCGAGTCCCAGGCTTGGACTCAAGAGTTGTCTCTGCCTTTCAAGCCTCAGTTCCTTATGCTAGAAATGAAGATTTAAAAAGTCATCCCCATCTATTTAATTCACAGTGTTACTAGAAGGAAGAGATAAGACTGTGCCTGATAAAAGCTCTTTGTGAACTGTAAACAGTCATATAAAAGCTTGTTCTTTTCAGATGTATCAACCAGAGTGTTGGGAAACTTGGCCAAGGTCACACAGTTAGTTAAGGCCAAAAGTATGACAAGATCCTTTGTTACCTGACACCCTTAGTCCAACGTTCTTTCCACCCCACTGGGCAGGAATATTTGGTGGCTGCTTTTAAGATGGCTAATCAAGATGTGACTCATCCTTCTCAGCCACAGAATAATGAAGGGAGATGTTTTACCTCTGATGAGCATGGCTTTCTCCTACAGCTGAGAAAAGTCATTGGTAAATGGATGGTGGATGCATCTGGTACACCTTGACTTTATAGTTTGTTTCAAGTCTTCCAGGTCTTAAATATCAGTTGAGGTTACAACTTACGCTAGTATCACAGCCCTAAATTATTGGATTTGCTCACTTGTTCATTGCTTGTCTCTACCACCATCATTGAGGGCAGGAACCTCATCTATCTTGTTCACTACTGTATCCTATCCAGCCATCCTTCTAGGCTCTCAGTAAATATTTGTTGGGTGAATGAGTGGATGAATGGACAAACAGGTGTATAAATGCCATTGGCACATAACATTGTCAAGCAATTAAAGAATGCAAATCTGCATGTAGGGGACTCAGGAACATCTTCTCCAGACTACATTGCACAATAAGCTGTAAGGTTCAATAGTCTTGTGATTGAGTCCCAAATTCCCCGCTGACTATCCTTTGACATTGAGCAAGGCATTTAACCTCTCTGAGCCTGGATTTCTTTTGCTACAAGATGAAAATAATAATTATGCCTACTACAGTAAACATGAACTTGTATATGTAATGTGTCTGATTTTGTTCTAGAACATGATAGATGGTAGGCATTTTTGTAATTATTTTACTGAGATCCGTCCAATCCTGTAGCACCTAGGGACCCCAATTGCAAGCCATCAGATGTGTTTCCATAAGGTGCCAACATTCAGAATGAACTAAATATTAACATGGAAAAAGAAACAGAAAATTTGCTTGGTATTCTTAAGGAAATAATCTCATACTTCACTGAGCTGAGAGACAAAAGGCAGAGGGTTCAGGAGGCTGAAACAGATACCTCAGGAAACGTAGTTTAGATAATTTGGAATCATTTGCCTCTGATTCTTTCACTGTTTATGCTGCAAGGTGTAAGGAGAACTTACCAGAACTTTCCCTTCTGCCTAATAATGTTTCCATTTGTTAAATGCCCACATGATGCCAAGCATTTTACATAAGTTATCTTATTTCACCCTAATAGTAGGAAGACATCATCTTCATTTTACAAAAGCTGGTAACCCTCATAGTTATATAATTAGTACTGAGCTCCAGATTCAATTGACTCAAAATCTAACTTAACAAAACCAAACCAGAGCTCTTAATTTTCTGCCCCAAATCTGTTTTCCCCAAGTCTTAGATTGCCACTACTCTCCACCCTATTGCCTAAGCCACAAACTTTGATTATCCCCTTTCTCTCATCCTTCAAATCCAGTCCACTAGGAGATCCTGTGAGCTCCACCTTCTGCAGGGAAACACTGTCTGTCCATTTCACGCCTAACATCCAAGCCTTACTGTTTCAGCTAAGGCTGTTCTCCCTCCTTCCTTTTCCTTCTCACCTGGAGGAACAAGTATCATTGGACAATAAATGGCCTAAAATGCAGAGAGTAGGAAGGGAGGTCAAAACTGGAGAATACACCTTTTACGAAAGCCACTCAGGAAACTGAGGACTGATCAGCCTTCCCTGTGCAGCTTGAACAGGCTTCAAACAGACAGATGCCTGCTAAGGACACTGATTTTGCACAGATTTGTTTGAATTCACACAACAGCTGATCATTTCCAGACGTTCTGCTAGAAATTGCTCATATCAAAAGGGGGTAAGGCTGCCTGCAAGAAGAGCCAAGTAAGGCAAATGAATTCAGAAACTATCAACTCAAGAATCAACTGGGCAGAGCTTCTTACTCAGAGTTAGAGGAGCAGACAAGAAGGCCCAGGACCTGACCTGAGGCTGGGCTCAGGGAGTGAGCTGGGATCAGGGGACAGTGGAGGGTCCTCTGGAGGGCAAGTACCTTGTCCAAAAGCCATGGCCATCTCCAGGCCCAGGCCACACTAATAGTCAGCCACCAGGCATTTCAATGACAGAACAAAAGTCTTGATAGGTGAGCGGAGCCACAGTAGGGATCCTGGCTGGGTGATACTCAGAAACATAGGCTATAAAGTCTCAAACACTTAGAGCAGGACACTGATCTATTGAGCCCAGTAGTGGTAGTGCCTTCATGAATAATAGTAGTAATAACAGCTAACTTTTATTAAGCATCTATGATGTGCCAAGCACTGTAAGCATTTTTGAGAAATCTTTACCAAAACCTGTGCAGTAAATACTGCTTGTATCCCCATTCCACAGAAAGGAAACTGGAGCTTAGAGATCTTATACTCCTCATTGGCAGTGGAGCCAGGATTAGAACCTGCAAGTCAGTCATCACGCACCCAGATTTTGCTTTAATTTTCAATCTGGACGAAAACTTCGCAGTATTCTCACTGTGATGGAATAAACAGGACTCTAACTGACGTCTTTTCGATTTACAGACCCTACTTCATTCACCGCTATAATCATGTTTTCAGCAATCACCACTTTCTTCCTAGGAAGTCAGAGAAGTGTGCCTTTCTCCCCATTCCTTATCCTCCAAGCCTTCCAGCCAGTGCTTCCACTGGGAAGTCCAGGCAAGCTGCAGGCATCAGGGCAGCCTATTCACAGGAGGCTGAGATGGAGTCACCATGCTAGAGTCAGAGCATGGCTCCACTAGCCAGAGGCAGCCTGGTCAGAGGAAAATTAGGCCCTACTCCTTGGAGGGGCCTTAAGGATGTTGCAGGTTACCAGGGCAGGGGCAGAAAGCTGGGAAGTGGGCAGCAGCCTAGGGAGAGACACAGGCCTCAAGAATGGGGTAGAAATCTAGTTACCATGTGAAGAACAAACTAGCCCTAAGAGAGACTGTGGAAGGGCTGAGGCAGACATAGGCTCTATTTCATCCCTTTCCTGATCGACTGGCTTTGGACAACTCATCTCTCTGCTAATAAGAGTAATGATTCTCAGCTATAGTATTATGACTACTACATGAAAGAACCTAAGCAAAGTACCTGGCATATAGTAGGTAATAAAGAATGCTAATGGCGGCTGGGTGCAGTGGCTCACACCTGTAATCCCAGCACTTTGGGAGGATGAAGTGGGTAGATCACCTGAGGTCAGGCATTCGAGACCAGCCTGGCCAACATGGCAAAACCCTGTCTCTGCTAAAGAAAATACAAAAATTAGCCAGGCATGGTGGTGCACACCTATAATCCCAGCTACTCAGGAAGCTGAGACAGGAGAATCACTTGAACCTAGGAGGTAGAGGTTGCAGTGAGCAGAGACCACACCATTGCCCTCCAGCCTGGGTGGCAGAGCAAGACTCTGTCCTCCCAAAAAAGAAAGCCAGTGGCAGTAATACTTGCTCCAAAGTGTTAGACTAGAGGGACTCAGTTATCTCCCACACTGAATCAGGATTGATCTGGGGAACCAGGGATGTGGATAATGCTACATACGGAGCTCAAGAGTGCCCATCTGTTGGGAAGAGAAGGAAACATGATTCAGAAATCAAGTCAAACCCATTGGAATGTATAAAAATTCAGAGTTTGTGTTCCCCAGCTTCAAGATGGGCTGCTCCCCAAGTGAAGATGTGCTGTGGCTATTAGCTGTTAGCTGAAGTCTAGATATTCTTCAATGTTTTTATATACACCAGTTTACTATTTCTCTTCACTTCCCTTACCTTTCCCACCCCTCCAACCCCTATTCTACTCTCCCCAACCTCTAACCCGCAGTTAAAAGTCAGAGGTGTAAAGAAGGTTGCAAGGGATTCTCTACTTTAGACATTCACTCTGCCCTTCATTCAGTAGCAATGTGGCTCAAGGTCCTGCTGTCATCATATTAATTATAATAATCACATTTCTGAGTGCCTGCCATATTCTGGTTCTTTGCTAGTGATTTGGGGATTTTTAGTCGGTCTCAGCTGGACGCAGTGGCTCACGCCTGTAATCCCAGCACTTTGGGAGGCCAAGGTGGGTGGATCACCTGAGGTCAGGAGTTCAAGACCAGCCTGATCAACAAGGTGAAACTCCGTCTCTACTAAATAACAAAAATTAGCCAGGCATGGTGGCGAGCGCCTATCATCTCAGCTACCTGGGAGGCTGAGGCAGGAGGAGAATTGCTTGAACCCAGGAGGTGAAGGTTGCAGTGAGCTGAGAGCACACCATTGCACTCCAGCCTGAGCAACAAGAGCAAAACTTTGTCTCAAAAAAAAAAAAAATCACATACACTTCATGTGCCCACATAGCTAACCACCCAGGTATCGCCATCTAGCATCACACATGGCACATACTGATCAGGGATCTTTGAGAAATGGAAGACTTCTGATATGAAAAGCCTCTTGTGTTTGACCCAATCTTTGACCCAATTTGAATCAGGAGAATTTTGTGTATGTGGCACCTACTCTCCTCCCTTCAACCATGCTCCTTTTACCTGTGACTCTCATGCCTTTCCCTTCCTTCCCAGAATACCCAGGGGCCCCTGAAGTTCAGTGGGCTCAAAGAATAGTGAGTACTAGTGCTCCGACCTTTTAAAAAACAATGCCCCACCTTCCCTTCCTTAAATACTTCCCAGACCCCAGTAAGCACTGAAGGAGCTGTTGGTTGAAAGTGCTTCATCTTTTGGGGCAGTGGATACCCCAGCCTGCCAGGCTAGTTGGTGCCTCAGCAGTGAGTATGTTGCATGCCTAGGCAGAGGGAAGACTTGGAGCAGGAGAAACTCCCAGGGCCTCCTCCAACATGGCAGGCTGAGGGTAGCTTCTGCTGCTGCAGGGGAAGTCGATGACAGCATTGCAGACTGGGTTGGCCTCGGTGAAGTCCCAAGCTTCTGTTGGGAGGGCCCTGGGTAACCTCATGGTTCTTCTTTCTGTGGGTCAATACAGGTTCAAAGTTTTCTTCTGCACTTTTGGCAAGGAATGCCGCCTCACATGCTGCCTGTGCTGGGCTCCTCCACAGTGGTGAACATTGTCGGCGTGTGTGACTCCATCCTCTACAAAGCTATCTCCGGGGTGCTGATGCCCACCGTGCTGCAGGCATTACCTGACAGGTGGGCATGCTTATTCTTGTCTTCCTTCACGGCCGGTCCACAGAAGGGATGGTTCTGCTTCTCTTTAATGGATTATAATCATGCACTGTCCAGAGGCCTCCCTGGTAAAGACCATTAATATCTAACTTTTAAATATTAATAGTTTATAATAAACTGTTAATATTTTGAACCATTTGTGTGGTTTAAAATTCAAAGGTATAAGATTTCCAGTAAGCAATATCCCCACCAGACTCCTGTTCCCCAGACACCCCAGTCCCTTCCCAGAGCATCCAATATAATGATTTTCCTGGCATCTGTCCAGTTCTGATATGCACATGTAATTAATGCATATACTGTACTCTTTTTCTTACTGAAATGGTGACATATGCTATATACTGTTCTGTGCCTTGCTCTAAAACCAAACAACTTAACCTTGAAATTTATGCTGGTTGGTTTCCATGCCCCTCCAGATGCACTCTCCACCACACTTCATGCTGCCTTCTGCTGGAGCCAGGGGTGGGGCATATGCTACCCCTGGGCCACCACAGAAGGCGCCTCTCTGGGAGGGATGGAAGGAGGAGACTGAAGTCAGGAGATGGATTCTCTGGCCCCCTCACTGTGAGATTGTGTCGGGCTGGCCAGGTTCCCTCACTGGACTGTGTCCCCTTCCAGGCAACTTTCTAGGTTGTCCTTGGGCACAGGGTGGGTGAGAGCCTGTGCTCCCAGCCTTAGGTTGCGGCAGCCTCCCTTACAGTTCCTCTACCCCTGTCCACACTTTTGTCACGTGTCCCTTGTAAATACACCCTTCCATTTGGGTGTATTTCCTGTTGGACACTCCTTCCTGTTGGAACTGTTACAGAGCACATTCCATATCCAACTACAAGGAGCTTTTTTCTTGTTTACAACTTTATAGAGTTTCACCATCTTGCATTTAATCAGTTATCTTGATATTTCCAGTCTTGTCCTATTACAAACAACACTGTGATGAATGACATTTTATTTACCTTTTCTTTTTTAAAAAACATGGTGGAATGTATTAGTTTCCTGTGACTACTACAACAAATTACCACAGACTGGCTGGGTGACTTAAAACGACAACAGAAAAGTTATTCTTCCACACTTCTGGAGGCCAGAAGTCCCGAGTCAAGCATTGGCACAGTCGGTTCCTTACTGAGGCTCTGAGGAAGAACATGTGCCGTGGCTGTCTTCTGCTTTCTGGCGTTGCCAGCAATCCTTGGTTTCTTGGCTGGCAGACGCATCACTCTAATCTCTGCCTCCAACTTCACAGTGCTTCCTGCTCTATGTGTGTGTGATTTTAAATATGTATACCTTTTGCCCACCCCTATCTTATTGCACTGGCTAGAATCTTTAGGATGATGTCCTAGCCTAGGCAAGGGTGGACATCTTTGCATTTCCCCTGACCTTAAGGGGAAAGCATTTGGTATTCACTATAAAATACAAAGCTAGCTGTACATTTTTAGATCAGGTTGAGAGAGAGAGAGAGAAAGAGAGAGAGAGAGATGATGATGATGATGATTATTATTATTATTATTATTCTAGATGGAGTTTTGCTCTTGTTGCCCAGGCTAGAGTGCAATGACGCAGTCTCAGCTCACTGCAACCTCTGCCTCCCTGGTTCAAGTGATTCTCCTGCCTCAGCCTCCCGAGTAGCTGAGATTACAGGTGTGTACCACCATGGCTGGCTAATTTTTATATTTTTAGTAGAAACAGGGTTTCACCATGTTGGCCAGGCTGGTCTCAAACTCCTGACCTCAGGTGATTCACTCGCCTCAGCCTCCCAAAATGCTGGTATTACAGGCATGAGCCACTACACCTGGCCAATTATTATTTTTTTAAGATGAGGTCTTGCTCTGTTGCCCAGGCTGGAGTACAGTGGTGTGATCATTGATCATAGCTCACTGCAGCCTCAAACTCCTGGGTTTAAGTGATCCTCCTGCCCAAGCCTGCATAGAAGCTAGAACTATAGGCATGCACCACAGAGTCTGGCTAATGTGTGTGTGTGTGCGGAGTGTGTGTGTATGTGTGTGTGTGTGTGTGTGTGTGTGTGTGTATTATTATACTTTAAGTTCTGGGGTACATGTGCAGATCTTGCAGGATTGTTACATAGGTATACACATGCCATGGTGATTTGCTGCTTCCATCCCCCCATCATCATCCCCTGTCACTTACATTAGGTATTTCTCCCAATGTTATCCCTCCCCAATCTCCCCACCCCTGGCTATTCCTCCCCTAGAACTCCACCCGCCAACAGACCCCAGTGTGTGATGTTGCCCCCGCTGTGTCCACGTGTTCTCATTGTTCAACACCCACCTATGAGTGAGAACATGTGGTGTTTGGTTTTCTGTTCTTGTGTCAGTTTGCTGAGAATGGTTTACAGATTAATCCATGTCCCTGCAAAAGACATGAGCTCCTCCTTTTTTATGACTGCATAGCATTCCATGGTGCATATGTGCCACATTTTCCTTATCCAGTCTCTCATTGATGAGCATTTGGATTGGTTCCAGGTCTTTTCTATTGTAAACAGTGCCACAATGAACATACGTGTGCATGTGTCTTTATAATAGAATGATTTATAATCCTTTGGGTATATATGAAGTAATGGGATTGCTGGGTCAAATGGTATTGCTATTTCGAGATCCTTGAGGAATTGCCACACTGTCTTCCACAATGGTTGGACTAATTTACACTCCCACCAACAGTGTAAAAGTGTTCCTATTTCTCCATATCCTCTCCAGCATCTGTTGTCTCCAGATTTTTTAATGATCGCCATTCTAACTGGCATGAGATGGTATCTCAATGTGGTTTTGATTTGCCTTTCTCTAATGGCCAGTGATGATGAGCACTTTTTCATATGTTTGTTGATCATATAAATGTCTTCTTTTGAAAAGTGTCTGTTTCTATCTTTCACCCACTTTTTGATGGGGTTGTTTTTTTCTTGTAAATTTGTTTTAGTTCTTTGTAGATTCTGGATATTAGCCCTTTGTCAGATGGGTAGCTTGCAAAATTTTTTTCCCGTTCTGTTGGTTGCTGGTTCACTCTAGTGATTGTTTCTTTTGCTGTGCAAAGCTCTTAAGTTCAATTAGATCCCATTTCTCCATTTTGGCTTTTGTTGCCATTGCTTTTGGTGTTTTACTCATGAAGTCCTTGCCCATGCATATGTCCTGAATGGTATCGCCTAGGTTTTCTTCTAGGGTTTTTATGGTGTTAGGTCTTATGTTTAAATCTTTTTTTTTTTTTTTTTTTTTTTTTTTTTGAGATGGAATTTCGCTCCTGTTACCCAGGCTGGAGTGCAATGGTGCGATCTCGGCTCACCGCAACCTCCGCCTCCTGGGTTCAGGCAATTCTCCTGCCTCAGCCTCCCGAGTAGCGGGATTACAGGCACGCGCCACCATGCCCAGCTAATTTTTTGTATTTTTAGTAGAGACGGGGTTTCACCATGTTGACCAGGATGGTCTCGATCTCTTGACCTCGTGGTCCACCCGCCTCGGCCTCCCAAAGTGCTGGGATTACAGGCGTGAGGCACCACACCCGGCGCTTATGTTTAAATCTTTAATCCAGCTGAAATTAATTTTTGTATAAGGTGTAAGGAAGGGGCCCAGTTTCAGTTTTCTGCATACAGCTAGCCAGTTTTCCCAACACCATTTATTAAACAGGGAATCCTTTCCCTATTGCTTGTTTTTGTCAGATTTCTCAAAGATCAGATGGTTGTGTATGTGTGGTATTACTTCCGGTGCCTCTGTTCTGTTCCATCTGTCTATATCTCTGTTTTGGTACCAGTACCATGTTTTTTTTTTTGTTTTTGTTTTTGTTTTTTAATTACTGTAGCCTTGTAGTATAGTTTGAAGTCAGATAGCAGGATGCCTCTAGCTTTGTTCTTTTGGCTTAGGATTGTCTTGGCTATGCTGACTGCATTTGGTTCCATATGAAGTTTAAGGTGGTTTTTCCAGTTCTGTGAAGAAGGTCAGTGGTAGCTTGATGGGGATAGCACTGAATCTATAAATTACTTTGGACAGTATGGCCATTTTCACAATATTGACTCTTCCTAACTATGAGCATGGAATGTTTTTCCATCTGTTTGTGTCCTCTCTTATTTCCTTGAGCAGTGGTTTGTAGTTCTCCTTGAAGAGGTCCTTCACAACCTTTGTTAATTGTATTCCTAGGTATTTTATTCTCTTTGTAGCAATTGTGAATTCGGCTCTGTTTGTCTGTTATTGGTGTATAGGAATGCTTGTGATTTTTGCACATTGACTTTGTATCCTGAGACTTTGCTGAAGTTACTTATCAACTTAAGGAGATTTTGGGCTGAGATGATGAGATCTTCTAAATATACAGTCATGTCATCTGCAAACAGAGACAATTTGACTTTCTCTTGTTCTAATTGAATACCCCTTATTTCCTTTTCCTTGCCTGATTGCTCTGGCTAAAACTTTCAATACTATGTTGAATAGGAATGGTGAGAGAGGGCATCCTTGTCTACTTGCAGTTTTCAAAGGGGAATGCTTCCAGTTTTTGCCCACTCAGTATGATATTGGCTGTGGGTTTGTCATAAATAACTCTTATTATTTTGAGATACGTTCCATCAATACCTAGTTTATTGAGAGCTTTTAGCATAAAGGGCTGGTGAATTTTGTTGAAGGCCTTCTCTGTGTCTGTTGAGATACTCATGTGATTTTTGTCTTTGGTTCTGTTTACGTGATGAATTACATTTATAGATTTGCGTATGTTGAACCAGGCTTGCATCCCCGCGATGAAGCCTGCTTGATTGTGTGGATAAGCTTTTTGATGTGCTGTTGCATTCAGTTTGCCAGTATTTTACTGAAGATTTTTGCATGGATGTTCATCATGGATATTGGCCTGAAATTTTCTTTTTTAGTTGTATCTCTGCCAGGTTTTGGTATCAGGATGATATTGGTCTTGTAAAATGAATTAGGGAGAATTCCCTCTTTTTGTGTTGTTTGGAATAGTTTCAGAAGGAATGGTACCACCTCCTCTTTGTACATCTGGTAGAATTCGGCTGTGAATCCATCTGGACCTGGGCTTCTTTTGGCTGGTAGGCTATTAATTGCTGCCTCAACTTCAGCCCTTGTTGGTGGTCTATTTAGGGATTCAAGTTCTTCCTGGTTTAGTCTTGGGAAGGTATAAGTATCCAGGAATGTATCCATTTCTTCTAGATTTAATGGTTTATGTGCATAAAGGTGTTTGTAGTAATCTCTGATGGTAGTTAGTATTTCTGTGGAATCAGTGGTGATATCTCCTTTATCATTTTTTATTGCATGTATTCGATTCTTCTCTCTTTTCTTTTTTATTAGCCTGGCTAATGGTCTATCTATCTACCTTATTGATCTTTTCAAAAAACCATCTCCTGAATTCATTAATTTTTTGAAGGGCTTTTTGTGTCTCTATCTCCTTCAGTTCTGCTTGGATCTTAGTTATTTCTTGCCTTCTGCTAGCTTTTGAATTTGTTTGATCTTGCTCCTCTAGTCATATTTAATTGTGATGATAGGGTGTTGATTTTAGATCTTTCCTCACTTCTCATGTGGAGATATAGTGTTATAAATTTCCCTCTAGACACTGCATTAAATGTGTCCCAGAGAGTCTGGTACATTGTGTCTTTGTTCTCATTGGTTTTGTAGAATATCTTCATTTCTTTTTTTTTTTTTTTTTTTTTTTTTTTTTTTTTTTTTTTTTGTCTTTTTGTTTTTTTCCTTTTTGTGGAGAACGGGGTCTCGCTATGTTGCCCAGGCAGGTCTCGAACTCCTGGGCTCAAGCTATCCTCCCGCCTCTGCCTCCCTAAGAGCTGGGATTACAGGCGTGAGCCACAGCGCCCGGCCAGAATATCTTCATTTCTGCCTTCATTTCATTATTTATCCAGTAGTCATTCAGGAGCATCTTCAGTTTCCATGTAGTTGTGAGGTTTTGAGTGAGTTTCTTAATCCTGAGTTCTAATTTGATTGCACTG
Organism: Saimiri boliviensis; assembly: GCF_048565385.1. Classification (NCBI taxonomy): domain Eukaryota; kingdom Metazoa; phylum Chordata; class Mammalia; order Primates; family Cebidae; genus Saimiri; species Saimiri boliviensis. The sequence continues at coordinate 26,540,028 of NC_133455.1, read as the reverse complement.
TGGTCTGAGAGACTGGTTGTTATGATTTCCATTCTTTGGCATTTGCTGAGGAGTGATTTACTTCTGATTATGTGGTCAATTTTAGAGTAAGTGTGATGCAGTGCTGAGAAGAATGTATATTCTGTGGATTTCGGGTGGAGAATTCTGTAGAATTCTGTAGAATTCTGTCTATTAGGTCCACTTGGTCCAGATCTGAGTTCAAGTCCTAGATATCTTTCTGAATTTTCTGTCTCGTTGATCTGTCTAATATTGACAGTGGAGTGTTAAAGTCTCCACTGTTACTGTGTGGGAGTCTAAGTCTCTATGTAAGTCCTTAAGAACTTGCTTTATGTATCTCAGTGCTCCCATATTGGGTGCATATATATTTAGGATAGTTAACTCTTCTTGTTGCATTGATCCTTTTATCATTTTGTAATACCCTTTTTTGTCTCTATCGATCTTTGTTGGTTTAAAGTCCATTTTGTCAGAGCCTAGGATTGCAACCCCTGCTTTTTTTTTCTCTCTCTCCATTTGCTTGGTAAATCGTCTTCCATCTCTTTATTTTGAGCCTATGTGTGTCTTTGCATGTGATATGGGTCTCCTGAATACAGCACACTGATGGGTCTTGACTTTTTATCCAATTTGCCAATCTGTGTCTTTTAATTGGGACAGTTAGCCCATTTACATTTAAGGTTAATATTGTTATGTTTGTATTTGATCCTGCCATTTTGATACTAGCTGGTTGTCTTGTCTGTTAGTTGACACAGTTTCTTCATGTGTCAATGGTCTTTACCATTTGGTATGTTTTTGCAGTGGCTGGTACTGGTTGTTCCTTTCCATGTTTAGTATTTCCTTCAGGAGCTCTTGTAAGACAGGCCTGGTGGTGATGAAATCTCTCAGCAATTGCTTGTCTATAAAGGTATTTATGTATGAAGCTTAGTTTGGCTGGATATGCAATTCTGGATTGAAAGTTCTTTTCTTTAAGGATGTTGAATATTGGCCCCCACTCTCTTCTGGCTAGGGTTTCTGCTGAGAGATTTGCTGTGAGTCTGATAGGCTTCCCTTTGTGGGTAACCCGACCTTTCTCTCTGGCTGCCTTTAACATTTTTCCTTCATTTCAACCCTGGTGAATCTGATGATTACGTGCCTTCAGGTTGCTCTTCTTGAGGAATATCTTTGTATTCCCAGATTTGAATAATATCTGTATTTCCTGGATTTGAATGTTGGCCTGCCTTGCTAGATTGGGGAAGGTCTCCTGGATAATATCCCGAAGAATGTTTTCCAGCTTGGATTCATTCTCTCTGTCACATTCAGGTACACCTGTCAAACATAGATTAGGTCTTTTCACATAGTCCCATATTTCTTGGAGGCTTTGTTCATTTCTTTTCACTCTTTTTTCCTCTAATCTTGCCTTCTCGTTCTATTTCATTGAGTTGATCATCAGTCTCTGATATCCTTTCTTCTGCTTGATTGATTAAGCTATTAAAACTTAGTATATACTTCACGAAGTTCTCATGCTGTGTTTTTCAGCTCCATCAAGTTGTTTATGTTCTTCTCTAAGCTGTTTATTCTAGTTAGCATTTCAACTAACTTTTTCAAGGTTCTTAGTTTCTTTACATTGGGTTAGAACATGTTCCTTTAGTTCAGAGAAGTTTGTTATTACCCACCTTCTGAAGCCTGCTTCTGTCAATTCATCAAACTTATTCTCCATCCAGTTTTGTTCCCTTGCTGGTGAGCAGTTGTGATCCCTTGGAGGAGGAGAGGCATTCTGGTTTTTGGTGATTTCATCCTTTTTGCCCTTGTTTCTTCCCATCTTCGTGGATTTGTCTACCTTTGGTTTTTGAAGTTGGTGACTTTTGGATGGGGTCTCTGAGTGGATGTTCTTTCTGTTGATGTTGAAGCTATTTCTTTCTGTTTTTTTTTAGTTTTCCTTCTAACAGTCAGGCCCCTCTGCTGCAGGACTGCTAGAGGTCCACTCCAGACCCTGCTTACCTGGTAATCACCCATGGGGGCTGCAGAACAGCAAGGGTTGCTGCCTGTTCTTTCCTCTGGTAGCTTTGTCCCAGCTAATTTAAAAAATTTTTTTAATAGAAATATGGTCTCACTATGCAGCCCAGACCATAGATTTTTTTTTTTTTTTTTTTTTTTTTTTTTTTTTTTTTTTTTTTTTTTAGACGGCGTTTAGCTCTTGTTACCCAGGCTGGAGTGCAATGGCGCAATCTCGGCTCACCGCAACCTCCGCCTCCTGGGTTCAGGCAATTCTCCTGCCTCAGCCTCCTGAGTAGCTGGGATTACAGGCACGCACCATCATGCCCAGCTAATGTTTTGTATTTTTAGTAGAGACGGGGTTTCACCATGTTTACCAGGATGGTCTTGATCTCTTGACCTCATGATCCACTCGCCTCGGCCTCCCAAAGTGCTGGGATTACAGGCTTGAGCCACCGCGCCCGGCATGGTCATAAACTTTTAAAAAATATATTGCTAGATCTGAAATGTTAATATTTTGTTCAAAGCATTAGTGTAACTTTTATCTAAATTTTTAAAATTCATAGCATTTTCTTATTATCCTTTTAATATCTGTGGGATCTGTAGTGATGTGTCCTTTCTCATTCCTGATGTAGGTAATTTGTGTTTTCTTTTTCTTGGTCAGTGTGACTTTATCATCAATGTTATTGATCTCAAAAAATAGCTTTGTTTTCTCTGGTTTCTTTATTTTCTGTTTTCAATTTCATTGACTTCTGTTTTTATCTTTATTATTCCCTTTTTGTGCTTGCTTTGGGTTTATTTTGCTTTTCTTTTTTTAGTTTCTTTAAGTGAAAGCTTAGGTCATTGATTATAAATCTTTCTCCTTTCTTAAGAAAAGCATTTAATGCTATAAATTTTCTTCTAATTGCTATTTAGCTGTACCCACAAATTTTGATATGGTGTGTTTTCATTTTAATTCAATTCGAAATATTTTCTACTTTCTCCTGTGACTTCTTCTTTAATTTATGGGCTATTTAGAAGTAAACTATTTAATTTCTAAATATTTGGGGATTTTCCAGATATCTTTCTATTAATAATTTCTAGTTTGATTCCTTTCTGGTCATATTATATACATTGTATTACATCAATTCTTTTAAGTTGATACTTGTTTCATGCTCCAGAATGTGGTCTATGTTGGTGAATGTTCTATATGTACCTGAAAAAGCTATATATTCTGGTATCATTAGGTTAATTAATTATTCTATAAATGTCAATTAGGTCAAGTTAATTGATAGTATTGTTTAAATTGTCTTTGTCTTTCCTGATTTTCTGTCCGTTCATTCTATTGACTAGCAATAGAGAAGTATAGATACCTCCAGCTGTAATTGTGAATCTGTCTATTTCTATCCATTTTTGCCTCATACATTTTGAAGTTCTGTTGTTAAATGCATGCAAATTGGAACTGTTATGTCTTCTTTTCATAATGTCCTTTTTTGTCCTTCATAATATTTTTTTGTTCAGAAGTTTAATTTTTCTGTTTGCAATATAGCTACTCCAAGTTTTTTTAAATTAGTGTTTGCATGACATTTTTTACCACACTGTTAATTTGTCTTTATATTTGAAGTAGATTTCTTGTAGCCAACATAGAAACATAGAGGGTGGTCTTTTTTTTTTTTTAATTGTCTGACAGTTTTCCTTTTTTGTTGGTATGTATAGATCTTTATATTTTGTGTAATTAAATATATGGTTCAATTATGATCTTTTCCTAGTTTTCTATTAGTTTTATCAGTTTTTGCAACTTTATTCCTCTTTCGGTGGCTGATTTTGTGTTAATTATTTTTATTATCCCATTTATCTCCATTATTGGCTTTTTTTTTCTCTCTGAGACAGAGTCTCACTCTGTCACCCAGGCTCCAGCTGACGTACAGTGGCACAAACACAGCTCACTGCAGACTGAACATCCTGGGCTCAAGCAATCCTCCCACCTTGGCCTCCTGAGTAGCTGGAATTACAGGCATGTGCTACCAAGCCTGGCTTTTTTTTTTTTTTTTTTTAACTTTTTCATAGAGATGGGGTCTTGCCATGTTGCCTAGGCTGGCTTGAACTCCTGGGTTCAAGCAGTCCTCCTGCCTCAGTCTCCCAAAGTGTTTGGATTATAGGTGTGAGCCACTGTGCCTGGCCATAATTGTCTTTTAAAAAATGCCTCTTTAAAAAAGGTTTAGTAGTTATTTTAAGTTTGTATATCTTTAATTATAATATATCATCAAATTTTGTATTGCTTCACATGTATAACAGCAGCATATTCCCAATTTGTCCTCCCATTTTTGTGCTATTGTTGTCATACATTTTGTTATTGTATATGCTATAAACTCCTAAAATATTATAACTATTTTTGCTTTCAATAACTATCTTTGAGAATGATTTAAACATATGAAAAAATATTTTATATCTACTTCAATCTCATGATTCCTAATCTTGATTTCTTTCTTATATCCAACTCATCTGTGTAATGTATGAGTTGGATATGTAATCATAGTCCTCTGTCTGCAAAATTTTCTTTAATGTTTCTCGTATTGTAGTTCTAGTGATAACGGATTATTTGTTTTTCTTTGTCTGAAGAAGTCTTTATTTCTCTTTCATTTTGAAAGATACTTTTCACTGGTATTCTGAATTAACAAGTTTTTCATGTTTAGCATTTTAAACATTTCGCTCCATTGTTTTTGGCTTGCATATTTATCGTCTGTACATCTTGGCTCCTCTGTAGGAAGTGCGCCTTTTTTTCCTTGGATGCCTTCAAGATTTTCTCTGTCTTTGGTTTTCAGTGTCTATCTTTGGATTTCAGCTGTTCAACCATGATGTGTCTCAATGCTTTGTGTTGCTTCCAATCCTGCTTGGGGTTTTCTGAGTTTTGGCTCTGTGATATATTTCATTATTTTTGGAACATACCCATCCATTATCTTCTTCTCTACTTTTTCTCTTTTTTCTCCTCCTGGTATTTCAATTACAAGTATGTTAGAGCATTTGATACTGTCCCACAACTCTCAGATGCTTGATTTTGTTTTTTCTCTACTCATTTTTCTCTTTTTGTTTTAGATGGAGTAATTTTTATTGACCTATCTTCAGGTTCACTGATTCTTTCCTTTGCTATGTCAATGCTACTAATGAGACTATTGAAAGCATTCTTTATCTCCATCACTGTACTTTGTTTTTATGTCCATTTCTAACACTGCACTCTTTTAAAAATAATTTCTGTGCCCTGGCTGGGTACAGTGGCTTACACCTGTAATCCCAGTGCTTCAGGAAATTAAGGCAGAAGGATCACTTGAGGCCAGCCTAGACAACATAGCAAGACCCTGTCTCTACAAAAAAACTTGGCTGGGTATAGTGGCTTGCCCCTATAGTCTAGCCACTCAGGATGCTAAGGCAGGAAGATTACTTGAGCCCAGAAATTTGAGGTTACAATGAATTATGATACAGCTTGGATGATGGAGCAGGACCCTGTCTCTAATAATTACTACATTAATTGTTAATTATTAATATTAATGTAATAATTATTACTATGTATTCTTCTGAAATTCTTCCTCTGTTCATGCTTGTTTACCTTTTCCATTAGAGACTTTAACATACTAATCATAGTAATTTTAAATTTTAAATCACCTGGTTATGTTGATTATTTTATTTCTTGATTTTCTGGTTATCTCATAATTTTTATTGGCTGCCAGTGTATAGAAAAGTAGAAATTGGGATAAATAGTACTTATGCCTGGAAATGGGCATGCCTCTTCCCCTAGGCTCTGAATATGAATTGAGGCAGTTTATTTGAGAGTTCATTGCATTTGGGTTTTGTTATTCCTATAGTTACTTTTAATGTAGCACAGATTTAAATTCTTCTGGGGTACTTTGTCCTTAGATTGGAAGTTTGTTGGGTTATTTTCCTTAATGTGCCTTCTCCTTTACCTTTAGGCATTCCCTATGCACATGGTTGCTTAAGACTTGGCGCTTGTTAGCCTGATCAGAGCTGGAAATAGGGATGCGGGTTCTCTTTTGTTCAGCCCTGTTTTAGTCTTAAGCAAGCCCTGTGCTTTGGATCTGAGTTGAGCATTCTCAGTCATCTTGTCTCATTGCAGAGACAACTCTCTAGTGGTCTGAGCCCTTGGTGGTTTCTACCAGGGTTAGAGAGCTTTCTCTTCATCTTTCCTCCACCTACAATGGGTCTTCCCTATTCCCTGGAGTCAGTGTTTTCTGCTCTTCCCCTAGATAATTGAGGCTTTTGTTCCATGAGGGGGAAAGGTCTTGGTGGAACTTCATGCTTTTTCCACAGCAACAGCTGTTCCCCTCCTCCAAACAGTACCTCTGAGAAAGGCTTCTTCTGCCCTCCTGTCCTGCTCCAGTCTTCCTCATGAACACCTGTTGAAGACTGTGGAGAAGGGCTTGCAAACAGATGTGAACTTCCTTTGTATCTGTCATTCCCAGAGCTCTATACTCTCATGGTAGTTGATATTGGCCCATTAGAAATTTGTTAAAAGTGTTAGCAAAATTTATTTTGCCCACTTGTATGTAATGCCTTGTTTTCTTCCCTCTATTGCAAGTGAGCCAATCCCCAAGTCCTTCTCTCATTGGAGGTGTCTTTCTTTCCATAAACTCCAGGCTATGTGATTGTGACCTCAGCTCTGATGGTTTAAAGTTATACTTTTGTATATTATTTAGCTTTTTCTTGTTATGGTGGGAATGATACTCTTTCCAACTTTCCACTTTCTATGTGGAACAGAAACACATCCAAACAGGCTAACAGAGGTTACCTCCAGAGGGGATTATGGCCAAATTTTAGTCTCATCCTTTTATGCATTATTCAAATGTTCTACCTTAAGACTGAATTTCAATTTTTATAATAATATGTATATGACTATATTATATATATACAGGACCCATTTAAAGGCTTTTTGTTATTAAAATTTTTCTCAGCACTGATCAAGTGAACTGTGGCCAAATCTCCACTTATATTTTGTACCACAAAGGTATCTTCTGAAGACTTAGTAAAACACATCTTTATAAGAAAGATTCACATTCTTTTAATAATGCTTTATACACACATGCCATTTGCTGTTTAGTATAAGGCAGTTTGTGGGGTACAAATCAAATGCTAACTCCTGCCTTCCTATCTATAATTGGCTTATTTTTTATAGATGTGGAGGTTAAAGCTTAAAAGCTGAAATGAGGGGTGAGCATGGTGGCTCATGCCTGTAATCCTAGCACTTCAGGAAGCTGAGGCGGATGGATCACTCAAGGCCAGGAGTTTGAGAACAGCCTGGCCAATGTGGCAAAATCCTGTCTCTACTAAAAATACAAAGTAGAAACCCCATCTCTACTAAAGACACAAAAATTAGCTGGGCATGGTGGTGGGCACCTATAATCCCAGCTACTTGGGTGGCCAAGGCTCAAGAATGGCTCGAATCCAGGAGCCGGAGGTTGTACTGAGCTGAGATGGTGCCACTGGACTCTACAGCATGGGTGACAGAGCAAGACCCTGTCTCAAAACAAAAAACAAAGACTGCAATATGACTTGTCTTCCTTCATCTGCAAATAAATGAAATAGGATTCAAACATTCATTCAAGAGAACCACAAATATTCAGTCATTCACTAAACAAATGTTTATTGATTACTACAGTGTGGTAAGGGACTGTGCTAGGTCCCAGAATACAGCATTACATAAGATAAGCATGCTTCCTGGTCTCACTGAGCTTACAGTCTATCAAAGGAGACTTTTAGAAAATTACATGATTAAATAATGCCATCTTTGACTTACCAATCACGTGCCTTTTTCATTAAATCAGGAAGACAAAGTTATTCAAAAGATCAGGCTCCAACTGAGAGCTGCCTTTTCACAGTTTTATATATTCATTCATCCCTCAAACTTGTTTGAGTGCCTTTTCTGTACCAAGCCCTGTGCTTGGCTTCATGGAAATAAGAATTGGCACTATAAGTTCTCACTTATGACCCTGGACAGGCCCAGGCTGAGGCACAGCTCCCCACCTACTAGCTCAGACCCATCCCTTCGTTTATAACTCAGAAGAGCACACTGAAACTCAGGGGAATAAAAAAGACACTATAATAGAGATAACCATGGATCATACATTCCCATTCATGGGAAAGGGAAATCACTTTCAATCTGGGGTATTTCACTTCTTCCAAGTAATCTCAGCACAGTGGTTGTTAATAACAATTGGGTAAGAAAGTGTGTGTGTATCCATGTGCATGGGCCTGTATGTGTGTGGTATGAACAGGGAGGAGAAGTCAAAGAAGCAAAGAAAAGACTGAGGACCAAGCCTGAAATGCTGAAGGAATAACAACACCAGTCAGAAAGGCAGAGGGCACTGGAGATGGGGAGCAGCAAGGGATGTAAAAGTGCGCAATGTGGGTACTTTTATCAAAGTGGAGTAGGACCGTGGCTATGAGTCAACAGATCTGGGCTTGAATCCTGGCTCTGCCACTTGCTGCGTCTCCTTAGACAAGTAAAGTAACTTTTGTGAGCCTCGATTTCTCACTTCTCTGTTGGTACTAACAATAGTACATACTTCTAGAGCTGAGATGAGGATTAATTAAGAAAGTACATGTGAAGTGTTTAGTGCTTGGCACATTGCACTCATTAAAGGGTAACTACTGTTCTCACCATTGTTGCAGCTGCAGCAGCATCACTGCTGATGGCCATTCAGGGAGCTGTGAGTGTGGATTTAAGATGTAGGAGAAGGGTGAAGCTGAAGCTGTAGACTTGGCAGCACCTGCACAAGAGGGAGGAAAAGTGTGTCTCTAGAAGTGGAGGACAGACCCTGGCATCCCAGCCTAGGGAAGGAGATAGGAGGTGAAAGAAAAGCAAAGGAAGGAGGCGAAGCTGTAGGTGGACACCCACAGAGGACAGTATGTCAAGAAGGCATAGATGCTGCAGGAGATGGGGCCAGCTGGGGCTTAGGGAGACATCTGTTAGACCAGGTGATCAGGAAGGAAACTGCTATCTGGGGCAAGAGCTTCCAGGCAGAAGAGACCGCAAGTGCAAAGGTCCTGGTGAGGTTCGCAAGGGCCTGGAGTGTTGGAGAAACAGGATGGAGGTCAGTGCTATGGGAATGGAGTAAGCTGGGGAGACAGTGGGAGGAGCTGCAGCCAGAGATAAGGAGGGTGGGAAGGGAGACAGTTTAGACAAGGCCCTGTGGGAAATATATCTGAGGCCTGTTGTCCATCTTGGGATGGAGAACCATTCATTTGTACAGTTCACTTAACAAGCATTTCTTATGTGCCTACTATGTGTCTGGCACCATGCTAGGTGCTGAGGATACAGTGATAAGCAAAGCAGGCATAGTCCCTGCCCACTGCATGAAGGGTGCAGTGAGAAAGATGTACATTGACCAGATAATCACACAAGCTGGTACACAACAACAAACTGTCACAACTGCATGGCCTTTCAAGAGGAATCACTGGGGTGCTGACCTGGTCCACGGGCTTCAGGGAAGGTTTGCCTATGGAAGTAACATCTAGTTTGAGATTAGCTGAATAAGGAGGAGCTGAGCACGTGAAGAGGAAAGAGATGCTCTTGGTTGAAATAATGCCAGGGGTCAACCAGTTGAGGAGAGAGAACCAGTTGAAGGCCAGAGGTCTAAAATACAGAGAAAGGGAGAAGATGCAAGGTGGGGTCTTGGGGGCTGCAGCAAGAATTGGGGTTTTTATTCTAAGAATAATGTGAAAACATTGAGGAGTTTCAATAAGAATTACAGGTGTTTTGGAAATGTCCCTCTCACGATACGGAAGATGAAATGGAGGTGGGAAGGTGAGCAGGGCAGGATGGACTCAGGAAGCTATTTTAAGTCCAGATGAGAGATGATGACAGCCTGAACTAAGGGAAAAAGGAAGAAAAGTGGCTGTGCTTGGGAAGTAATTTGGAAGCAAAATCTGTAATACGTGGTAATGGAAAAACAGACTGCACTCAAAACAGTGTATGCAAAACTGGATACTTGCCTAAAGAAATTGTAACTGAATTTAATCAAGTCTTTAGAAGCAGATGGGTTGGATGGGTAGATTACGTGACCCTACAAGACAGAGCTCAACCAAACCAGAGTGTAGGACATTCCGGGGAACAAATATCATGATGTTACCAATAAATAAATGGCACAAAATAGGGAAAAAAGGGTTTAAGAAATAGAACAGTGCAGTGTTATATCTTTCATGCAATGTGTGGACCTTGTTTGGATTCTGATTCAAACAAACTAAACAGTGTCTTTGGGAGAAATAGAGAAATCCGAATGCAGACTGGGCTGTAGATGATATTAAGGAATTATTGTTCATTCTGTTAGATAAACTAACGGCATGGAGGATTTCAATGTTGCACGCACATTGTGTGCATGTGTGTGTATACACATACACATATGTATTTAAACCTTGCCAGTTAGAAATGCACAATAAGTTTTTAGGGGTGAAATGACATCTTGGATTTATTCAAAACACTCCAGAAAAGAAAAAGTGAAATACAAGATATTAAACCGGCAGAAATGATGCCAATTGTTGAAGGTGGGTCATGGGTTCTTGGAGGTTTATTATGCTGTCTATCTTGGGATATGTTTGAAATTTTTGAAAATAAAAAAGTTATTAATAAAAATAAAATGATGAAAAGTAGAGCTGATACTGAAATAGAGGACACAAGAAAAGAAGCAGGTCTGAGGGGAAAATAACGAGTTCAGCTTGGAGATCTCTGAGCTGGAGGTGCAAAAGGGAATGCAGATGGTGAATCTGCACAGACGGTGAATTCACAGATTCGGTGAATCTGTGGGCCTGGAGTAATTACGCAGGGAAGGAAGAAAGCTTTGTGAGAAGAGAGCCTAGGACAAGACATGAAGAACTGGAAGGCATGATGACCAGGCAGAAGGCAGGAGTTTTGCAACTGGGGAGGAGCACCCAGAAGGAGGGATCACAGAAGCTAAGGAAGTGAGTGTTTCCAAAAGGAGGGTGCAGGTGACAGAATCGAATGCTGACAAGATGTCAAGCAGATGTGGACCATGATGAGTCCACTGGGTTTGGAATTATGCATGGGGGCTGCTTAGGTGACAGCTGTTTAGGCTAAGATCAGGAGTGAGGTGTGGAGGGAATGGGAGGTGAAGGAAAGGAGATAAAGAATTGGGCAGCACTGTGAAGAAGTTTGTGACATGGGAGAAAGGGCAGTGGCTCGAGGAGATAGAGTAGAAGAAATAAGAGGGTTTTTTGTTGTTGTTGTTTTAAGGTGAGACATTCTTACATGCATTAAAATGATGAGCAGGGCTGGGCACGGTAGCTCAAGCCTGTAATCCCAACCCTTTGGGAGGTCTAGGCGGGCGGAACATTTGAGGTTGGGAGTTCGAGACCAACCTGACCAACATGGTGAAACCCTGTCTCTACTAAAAAGACAAAAAAGTAGCTGAGCGTGGTGGTGTGTGCCTATAATCCCAGCTACTTGGGAGGCAGAGGCACAAGAATCACTTGAACCTGGGAAGTAGAGGTTGTAGTGAGCTGAGATTATGCCACTGCACTCCAGCCTGAACAACAGAGCAAGACTGTCTCCTTAAAAATTGATGAGAAGTGATCCAGTAGAGAAGAAAAAGCTGAATATACAGGAGAAGGGACATCTGTAATGTAGAGTTCCTGAGAAAGCAGCAAGGGATGGCAAGAGGAAAGATCACTCCTGGATTCTATTTGAAAGGAGGAAGAGATGATCCAGGGAGGTAGCTGAGTGTTGATACCCTTCCTTTGTGTTTTTTTTCCCCCTGAGAAGTAGGAGGTGATTCCACCCGCTTGTGGGGAGGGAAGAGTTGGGAGATTAGAGGTGTAAGCATCTTGAAGAAGGCTGGAGACAGTCGTGAGAAAGGAAAGAGTGTGTGACCAGAGAGAAATGGGGTTGCCCAGCAGGGTGGAAGTTGGTGATCTTGTGTCTGACAGTAGGTGAAAGACCAAACCAGGGCAGGCAAGTTGGTGTTGGTGGAAGGCAAGGATGATGTGGATGGTCAACGGGGAGATGTCCCTGTGTCTGGCAAAAACAATGAGGACTTTGTGAAGGACAGTGAACCTAGGCCTGTGAGCAGATGGCTTTGATAACAAGAGCCTGAAAATGGTGCCCAGTGCCCTCTCTAGTCCAAATTCCCATCTTATTGCAACCTACTGCCCTGTTCAATGCTTTGCCTCTCCAGTTCCTTCCTGCCTCCTGTTCTAATAGGGTCTTTGACTCTTGGAAGCTAATATGGTTTCAAGGCCCATGTCACGGTTGTATACTAATTTAAAAATATGCTTTTGCTTCCCAGTTCCCACCAAATGGCAAGCAGTTTGGTAAGCTGGGTGGCCAGGCATGGCAGTTATGTTGCAAACGAGGTTCCTGCCTGCCTGGAAGGATTGGACAAAACAGCTTTCTTAGGCCCACGGCCCACTTTTTCACCCCTCACACAAGCTCTTCAAAAGGATGACGGAGCATATTTTGCTCGCATAAATAGTTCTGGATGCCACCAAGCCTTGCAGTGGGCATCAGTGACCTGCAGAGTACATTCTATTCATGCTCTTCTCAGACCCACCAGTTCTCTGCAGGGCTTGGACTGTTGGCACTGTCTCTGAGGTTGCTATTGCAAATGGCACCTATTGGTAGTAGCCAAAACATGATTAGGGGAAATAAAACCCTCTAGGGGCTTGTTGGGAGGACGTGAGCAACATGCGCAGCACTTAAAACTCATCGTTTCTCTTTCCAGCTTAACTCAGGTGATTCGAAAGTTTGCCAAGCAACTGGATGAGTGGCTAAAAGTGGCTCTCCACGACCTCCCAGAAAACTTGCGAAACATCAAGTTTGAATGTAAGTACTGAGTTGGAAGTGAAATGGAAGAGAGAATTACATTTGAGGCTGGGCATGGTGGCTCACACCTGTAATCCCAGAACTTTGGGAGGCTGAGGTAGGCGGATCACGAGGCTGGGAGTTCAAGACTAGCCTGGCCAATATGGCGAAACCCCGTCTCTACTAAAAATACAAAAATTTGCCGGGTGTGGTGGTGTGCACCTATAGTCCAAGCTACTCTGGAGGCTGGGGCAGGAGAACTGCTTGAACCCAGGAGGTGGAGGTTGTAGTGAGCTGAGATCACACCACTGCACTCCAGCCTGGGTGACAGAGCAAGACTCCATCTCAAAAAAAAAATTACATTTTAGTGCCAAACATTTTACATAGGTTGTTAATAACAATAGTAGCAACAGCTACCATTTCCTGATTGGCTATAAAGCACCAGGTAGTATGCTAATTACTTTACATATATAAATATATTTAATCCTCATAAAATGTTTATTATAGATGGCACACTTCTTTACAGAAGAGGAATCGTGCTTAGAGAGGTACTAAGTAGCAGACAGGATTTTTTTCCCAAGTCTGTCTGACGCTAAAGTTTCTGCTCACCATCACCATCCTCCTTATCTCATTGAATCCTCATGCCACCTCTGCGATGTAGGAAGTAGTATCCCTCTTCTACCGATGAGGCTCTGAGAGGCAAAGAAAGTTCACCCAAAGCCATGCAGACATACAGCTGTAAGTAGGGTCCAGGAATCAAACTCAGGTCTGAGATTTCCTCAAAGTTCCTGCCCATAAAATGGTGGTAGCAGGAGACAGAGAACAGCTTAAGAGCTTCACACATTCTCTGCCTAATTAGAAAGCCAAATTAATATTTCTCATAAAGGGATTGAGACCGTGAACCCTTTCTTTGCTGAGTGTTGGCACCCATTCCCCAGCATTCGTTTCTATTTTTCTGTCTCAATGTGCCTGTGCTTGCAGGGAGACTCATGTACAGTTCATTTGTTGCTGTTAAACAAAGATGAAATTATTATCAGCAAAACAAAGTTTTTAATTCTACATTTCTTAAAGCCCCATTTGAATACAACAGCTTGCTATTATTGCCTGAAATAAGTGCCAGGGAGCAAAATGAAGGCGATCAAATTACCCTCTCTCCACAGGCCAAGGGAGTCCTTTCAGACGCGCTTTGAGGCTGCCTGCAGTGGCCATCACCTATTGATAAAGCCTGCTTTATTTCATGGCTCTCAGCTCTTTTCTTTTCATGAGCACTAAATTCCACATCACAAAGTTAAAGAAAAAGTAATTAAGGAGAAGGATTAACGATTGATCAGCCTGGAAAATTAGAAGTCCATCTGCCCCCTCCTACCCCCATTCCTCCACCCCACACCTTATTTTTCAAATCAAGCCAGCTCTGAGTACAAATTAGAATAATCCTAGGGAAATTTTGACTATTACTTGACCAGTTCAGAAATTACCAAGAAGAATGCTCCCACACCCATTTTATTTATGCCAACAAAATAAACCTGTTCAAAGTTGGTGGCGAGGAGGTTTGTTGGACCTTCCACCTGTGTGTGTCTGGCGGCAGCTGTTCTTCCCAGGAAGCCCAGCCTGGGAGTGTATTTCGAGAATGTGCAAGGGGTGGAAACAAGCCCCACTCCAACGACTCTGTAAGAATGAAGAGAGAGCTAGGGCAGGCACATGTCTCATCTGCATTGAAATCCACAGATAGAAGATCACCCTACTTCAGATTATCAGTCCATTATGTCAGTGTAGGAAACAAGACCTTTTCCTAGCTGCAGTAATCATCAAAACATGCAAATAGGTCATGGAGATCATTTGATAAAAAGGACAGATTATGAATGCAAAGCCAGCATTCCATCCCAGAAGCACCTCCTAGCCCCACACACCGTGGAGACTCAAGCAAGGTTTACTATTAGACATACTACTTTTTAAAGGGGCTTCTTCAAAGCTTCCACTTGATTCCTGCAATTATTTATGGGGAGAAGTGATTGAGCTTGCAATTAGCGAAATGAAAGACAAGTAAATAATTGCTTTTACTCACGGTTGATTGACGCCACCATTTCTCACACCTGCGAGTGTATCGGGTGCATGACTTTGAAATATGTACCCCAAATATCACCATTAGGAAATAGTTGTTGAAGCCCACATGGGAGAACAAAGAATCAAGTACAGGGTTTCGCCAGTGGGTACATGAAATAGGATTGGGCGGTGAGACAAATGGAGGCAAAATAAGGAGATTACTTTTTGAAATCTGCCCCCGGAAAATCCAAGTTAGAATCATAAAGCATGCAAATATTTCAAACTAATTTTTTTCTCCTTGCAGTGTCGAGAAGGTTCTCCCAAATTCTGAGACGGCAAACATCACTAAATCATCTCTGCCAGGTAGCTGTCCTCCATTACATGTTTTAACCACTGCTATCATTGCAAATGAGGGGGCAAATCCACAAAAACACTTCTGCAGGTGCTTTCAGGCTAACAGGGCACTCTCACTATTACTTTTAATTTCTACAGATAAGGAATGAAAACATTAGCCAATAACTAAATAGTTTCAAAAAAATATACAAAATAATTTCTGATATCAATTGCCCCTTAATCTTTCAGATATGTTCTAGGTCCACAGTTCTGTGTTTCTCTTAATTATCCAGCCCAAAATGTCTGTAGTGGTTGAGTCAAAGGATTCAAACAGATTAAGAGAATAATTTGTATTGTTGTATCATCCAAATGAGTTCAAAGCCACATAATATATTCAGTATTTGCCCTATTTTGTTTAGTTTTTCCAGATTTGCATTATCTTTAGCACAAAAGTGACATATGCTTGCTGTTTAAAAAACTTAAAAATATAAGTATATTATGTAAAAGTGGAAGATCCCAATCCATACCCCTATCAACTCCATAGTTATAGCTTGATGGCATATACCTTTACATTTCTATTAATTTTGCACTTCAGCGAAGGGACTCTAAGTCTGTTGAGGCAACCAATTAACAAAATATTAATGACCTTAAAGCAGAGGGGTCAAACCAGTGGCCACAGGCTAAATCTGGCCCTCAGATGTGTGGGGTTATTGTTGTTTGATTTGAATATGTTCAAAACAATGTTTTCACATGGTCACTAACAGTTGAAACTGGGGAGATGACAGATAAACACCCATATTGTCTATAGAAAAATTTCAAGAGCTGTCAACTTGCTCCCAGAGCTGCATTCCCCGGGACAGCTGTCAGCTGTTGGGCCAAGCTTCTTCGCAGGGCTACTATCCTCATCCCACCACCTCTTTCTTTAATGTCACCTGCCTGCCCCCATCCTGTGTTTGTTTGCAGCCTCTCCTTTAAGGTGCTGTTGGTTCTGGGTGGGCCCAATGTCAAGGTGGGAGGGAGGGGTTTCTAGTTAGAGTGGCCTGAAAGAGGTCCCAGGCCAGGAACCAGAAAGTATAACACAATGCCCACATATACCTTACTGCTCCTGTCCTGCCCCTGGCATGGACAGCACAGGGGATGATTTGGAGAAGACCAGGGGAAACTCTTCCAGATTCGTGCAGGCTGCTATAGGGGCTACACCTGGGCATTGTTTTGGTGATGGGGCAGAGCCTGACAAATTAATGGGATTCAGGGAAGAAAATGAATATTGGCCTAACAAAGAAATGTTGCCTTATTTCTGAGGACACATGCCAGCCTGGCCATCTGGTTCTTTTTTTTCCAGCTTGGGAGAGTGGCTCTTGGGTCATATTAGGGAACTAGACATGGCTTTGGTGCCTCCCTCTGGGGATCAGAAAATTTAGAGAGGACTTTGTCCCTTTAATACACATGTAGATAAAAGCATGCACACCCATGCCTATAACCACGTGTTGCATAAGCATGGGGGCACCCACTCACATTCCCTCTCCACCTTCTGCACAAAAACAGTATGTAATTGGCAAATGCCACCTTTCCATCCTTACTGGACAGCTTTCAGACACACTCCCAGATCAGAGGACTGGGGTTAGGGCTGGAAATGAAACACCAGCTATTATCCCAGTGAGCTTTCCTAAACACACACACACAGAGCAAGTCAGACTAAACAACATCCAACTGAAGACTCACCCCAAATACTTAGACTCAAGATTCTCACATCCAGGCTCTTTCAGATACACTGGGCAAGTAAGCACTTGACATTCCCATCTCAGCCACTCACTTCACAAAATCTTTTGGGTGCCGACTGTATACCCAATGCTGTGCTTAGTGGTACTTGTCCTCAGCAGGAAATAAACTAAAAGTGTTAAATGTTACAAAAGAAACAGAATGGAAATAGAAAACTACAAGGCATTCAGGTCCTATGTAGATAAAGTGGTCAGAGATGGCCTTTCCATGGATGTGACATAGCATACAACCTAGAGGGGCTGCTTGGGCAAAGAGGGAGAAGAATGTTCCAGCAAGCAATAACACCACGTGCAAAGGCCTTGGGGAATCAACACAATCATTGAAAGAAGCAATCTGAATAACAGTAGCCACTTTTATTGAGCTCCCTGCACAATGCACTCTGTTTTTCAAACACTATCTCAAGGAATCCGCAACAGCAGCCCTCCTTTAAGAGGTAGGCACTAAGGCCCTAAACACAAGGCCCTAAGAGACACCATTAAAAAGCATGTTCTAAGTGGGGCATGGTGGCTCACGCCAGCATTCCCAGCACCTTGGGAGGCCTAGGAGGGCAGATCACTTGAGGTATGGAGTTCAAGACCAGCCTGGTCAGTATGTCGAAACCCTGTCTCTACTAAAAATACAAAAAATTAGCTGGGTGTGGTGGCATGTGCCTATAGTCCAAGCTTCTTGGGAGGCTAAGGCAGGAGAATCACTTGAACCTGGGAGGTGGAGGTTGCAGTGAGCCAAGATCCCGCCACTGCATTCCAGCCTGGGCGAAAAGAGTGAAACTCCATCTCCAAAAAAAAAAAAAAAAACCCACCACGTTTTAAACACTTGCTTACAGAATTCACTCTTTGGTAAACAGTTCATTTCATTGTAATAAAATAGCTCACAATGCATCTCTGAAGGAACACGTTCAGGAACAAAAAAAGATAGGTACTTATTATATCACATTTTATAGATGAGGAAGCTGAGGTTAATCTACTTGCTGGTCAGCAACAAGGGCAGGATTTGAACTAGGTATGTTGGAATCCAGGACACCTGACCTTTACATTCAGTTGTTTTCATTATCATTAGAGATTCACAAACTCATATATTCTACCTTTGTGACCTTTAAAGAGTTCTACAATTATTTAACTAAGATTTTACTTGTGCTTTGATGGCCTGGATACAACAAGGGGTTGTCAGTATTTACCTTTGCCTAGACATATACAAGCATTAGGAAACCTGACAATATCTTTGTGTATTTTAAATCATTTTTTTATTTTGTAGTTAAAAGACATTTCGAAAACACGCAAGTAAAGGAAATGATGCCTAGATATATATTTTTCTTACCTTTTATCAGTATTGTTTCAACTTGATGATATTGTTCCAACTTGTAAATTTAAGTTCACTAATAAGGGTTCTGTGAAAAAGCCACAGCTTTAAAGAAAATTGGATGTGTATGGCATGTGAACATTCATCCATCCATCCATCCATCAATCCACTCATCCACCTACCCACTAATAAACTACTGAGATGTATGGTATAGTTTCCCTTTCCCCCAACTCAATTATTCATGTTTTCATCATTATAGTTACATTTTTTTTAAAAAAAGCAAAACCAGAAAACTAGAGCACAAACTGCTTCGGAATGTATTTACATGAAAAATACACACTTTGAAATTTCTGGGATTAAGTCAGGCCCAGAGGTAGCAAGAACACTTCTAAATCTCGGCCTGTAGCTTCTCAGGCACTAGAGACACAAGGATTATTCAGCACAGAGCTCCCATCCCACAGGCTTACATCGGAAAGCTGACAGATCTCAGGCTTCATCCTATTGTTCCATGGGGTCAAGACCAAAGGGACTGGAAACAGCAGGGTCTGGTCTGGCCCAGCCCACCCTGGTAGTTTCTTGCAGAGAAAAAGAGATGAGTGGAAAGAGCCACAGGAGAAAACAGCGTCTGCATCTTCTGAGTTATGGAGTCTTCTGGTCCTTTCTTGAAATTGAATTTCTCATAATTTCAAGTTAGTTTGCAAAATACCATAAGCAGATCCATTAACAAGGCATAAAGGAAAAAACAGTGAAGAGGTTTTAACCTCACAATCCATGAGCTAATGAGTTGATTGGATTGGATTCTAGGCATCTCGAACAGTGATCCACAGCGCAGACATCACATTCCAAATGCTGGAAGACTGGAGGAACGTGGACCTGAACAGCATCACCAAGCAAACCCTTTACACCATGGAAGACTCTCGTGACGAACACCGGAAACTCATCATCCAATGTAAGATGTCCCACCAGGGATTGCTGTTCTTCTGTTTCCGTTTTTAAAAGAAAGAAAGAAAAAGTATCTTAGTAAATACTGAAATGGCATCCCCACCCTGTCCTTCTTCCCAGCATCTCCTCCTCCTTATCGTTCCTTTTAAATGAGTCAGTCCAGAAGGAAGAGCTAATTGACTTAAGAGGACATGTGTCAACACTGCTAGGTAAAGAGTATTCTGGTGCAATTGGGCAGCACACAATGTCATGCAAAGGGCCCGACATGTGACCTGAACACCAGCCACAGTTCCATGAAGGTGGCATTGAATATGAGAACAAAAGCTTATTGCCTCTCTCAGTGTATGTCAGCCTGGAGTCAGCTAGATATGCTGCCTATTTTTCATTTGAGGGTCACATGAGTCAGCCCACCTATTGGCAGGTGAACCTTTCAATCATGTTAAATGTTTGAGAAGCAGATGGATGGTGTTTTACTTCTGTGAATATACGTTTATGTCCCAGTGAACAAAGACTTCCAACATGCAGGCTGCAGGTATACTGCTCCAAATATTATCCCAATGTGGACGGGATATTTGCTCACAGTACTAAAGCAATATGAGAGGGCCAGAGAACACCATCATTGTTAGCATATCCCTGCTATTCCTTAGATGCCCATCCCAGCTGACTGCCCAGGGCATCCCCCAGCCCAGAGACCCTGGATCCATCCATTGGCATCTACAGGCTACCTCCTTAATTAGAGAACATGAGGTCAGGAAAGGTGAGTGGGCACTCCTTCCATCAGGTCTCAGAAGGGTGTTGAGAGCATGCCACTCCCACGTTCTCAATGGGGTGAGGCCCAGGATCCCAACAGTGACATTGCTTGGGGAGCGGCAGAGAGGCTCTCCCACCAAGAAGAGGGGTCTTTCTGAAAGCCCCAGGCCCTTCAGATTTCTTAGTATATGCCTTCTGCACTGCTGTCTTGAGGGAACTCTTTCTTCAGCTACCCAGTCTAAGCTTGACATGCCTTTAAACAAATCAGGTTCTCTAAGAGGGTCCTATTAGGGATCTCTTTCCCATTAAGCCCTTTTCAAAACCAAATGGAATGGCTGAAATGTTCGAATATGTGGACTTTCCCCAGGGCTTCTTTCCTGGCTTAGCTGCAAGCTAAGCTCAGGCTGTTACTTCTTCCTTCACAGCTGCCCCCAGCTCACCTTTCCCCTGTTAAGAATTTTAGAAATCATCACTAAAATAATAATTTCACGTATTGACTGCCTATTCTAAGCCAGCTCCTGTGTCAAATCCAACAAATACATGATTCCATTTAATCTCCACATCAACCCCATGAGGAAGACACTCTTATCATCCCCACTTTACAGATGAGAAAACTCGGCCTCAGAAAGTTGGTGAACCTAACTCGAGGTCACGCAGCCACTAAACAATAGAGCTGAACCCAAGTCTAGTCTCGGCTTCACCACCAGGCCTTAGTGCTGCTCATATAGTGAATGTGCAGAGGAGACAAAAAAAAAAAAAAATGTGGGTGGTTCCAGGATCTTTCCAAGTGCTTACAATCATGCTTCCTGTTCTGCTTTTCCCTGTACCCTACTGGAAGGTAAACAGAAAGCATGGCCCTGCACACCCTAATAGCACCGGGGGTACCTTTGATCATTGTGTCCCTAGGAACTCTCAGTGAGCCACGCACCATGCAAATGTCCAGCAAGGTCCATGGAACACCAGAAAGATGAGTGGAAACCCAGAGTGAACCTAGTTCTTAGCAAACTCTCCTAGCAGTGTTTGACTCAGTTCTCTTCCCCACTTAGCACCTTTCATGAGGAGGAAAATGTGAACCAGACTCATAGGGAAAAATACAATCAGCATTGCTCGCTTAAGGGACCAGGCCCTGAGCCTTTGCTGGAGCACCAGGGAGGTCACTGCTGCCTCTCTCAAGAAAGAACCTTCTGTGATTTTCTCTTCAAGTTGCCTTAGGTCCAGGGCAGAATGGTGCCCTTTAAAGCTGTGATTGTATTCTTCTTCTGGGGAAGGAAGTGCCATGGTTGAGTTCCACCCAGCTAGTCCTTACTGAATGCCTGTCCTAAGTCAGGTACTGTATTAGATGCTGGGCAAAGAGCAGTGAGTAAGATGGACATATCCCTTCCCGACATGGAGCTTACAGTTAATGGCAAATCAGACCTTGAACATGTGTTTACAGATGTGTTGCATCTTATCAAAGAGAACAATGCCATGTAATGCAGTGTTGTGCAGGGGCAGTTGAGGTAGGTACCAAGCCTCAAGGTGGTCCAGCACATGGGTGTCAACCCTGCACCTCCCAACCAGACAGCTGGGAAGTCCCTGAACATACAGGGAGTTGGACTAAAGGTCAGCTTGAGCAGGGTTGGGACAACTGTGTACACGCTCTTCTTTCCTCATAGCCAGCTGAAAAATCTTCAAACTCTTGCTTAGGAGGTTACCATCACCTCTGTGATGTAGATCTCGGCTGGCAATGCTCAGCTTACATTAGATTTTAAAAGTGCACGTTAGTACTTAAGCAAGCTGATTAGAATGAGTTATAATTGTAACTGCCTAAGGTCTGTTGGGCATCCCAGCCGCATGTCCAAGGTCCGTTGGCTGGGATCCCTGGGGCTGGGATGCCCAACAGACCTTAGTTCAAACCTTGCTCTTACACAGCTCTTACACAGCATGAGGCTGGGATGCCCAACAAACCATGGTCGTACACAGCATGGGGCTGGGATGCCCAAAAGACCTTGATTCAAACCTTGGCTCCAGCACACTGTGACCTTGGTTTCCATTTCTGTAAGATGGGACTCATGTGAAGGGATTAAACGAGACAATGTGTGCCACATGCTTGGTACACAGTCCAGTGCTAGCATAGTGAAGTGGTTAGGAGGCAAGCACTTGAGTCAGGCTGTGTTTGAGTCTTGCCTCTGGTATCCACTAGTTGTGAAAGAACAACCTTTGGAAAGTTACTCATCTTTGTTTGCCTCTGTTTCTTCCCTTGTAGAATGGGGGATAATAATGGTATCTACCTCACTGGGTTTTTCATCCATTCAATCAACAAACATTTGAGCATCTACTCTGTACCAGGCACTGTTCTAGGCACTGAAGTCAAACAGTGAACATGACACAGTCCTGCCCTTATGATATTCACATTTTAGGGGTTGTCTTAAGGCATCCATGGGAGGCATTTAGAAGGGTGCCTGGTACATGGCAAGCACTCAATAATGTTAGCTCTTACCATTTTTATCACACCACCATCAATACTATCATCATAAATTAAAGCACAATAGCTCACATATATATACAGATGCATTATGGAGACTGAAAACACCAAAGAGAAATCCAGAGACCTGGGTTTCAGCCTGAGCTCTGTCACTAATTTACCCTCTGATTTTTAGTGGGTTGTTTAATCTCATTAAGACAGCTCTTCATCTATAAAATGAGACAGATCAACAAAATTGACTTTTAAAGCCCATTCTCATTCTAGTGTTAGGACCTTCTGATCTCAGAATCTTACTTCTTGTAGCAAGCATCAACTAAGTAAAATAGAGCAAAGGGGCCAGTCCTTTAAAATGAGAGAACAGAAACTGCTCAAATGAAAATGAAAGAAACATATGATCTTGAATTGTGGTTTGATTTATTGATCTCTGCATACAGAAACACAAAAACATGACAAAAAGAGATGTTTCAAACTAGAGATCACCAGAGCCACGTTTCCATTTTCTAGAGTACTTTATTGATTAAAAAGCACTTCCAGATTCAGTTATCTGATTTAAGGTGAAGACAGGTTGTAAAGTGGTAAGATTATCTCTCTAATGAGGAAACTGAGGGGCTGAGAGATTGTTTCACTTACTCAGCAAATATCTATTGAACACCTACTACATATCACACAGAGAGGCTTCTTAAGTGACTTGCCTGATATAGTCGTGGTCCAGAAACATTTGAATTATCAGATGTGCCCTACCCTGGGCAGAGAGCAAGAGAGTAGCAATGCCTCGCCCATAAGTCAAGCAAGAATTTGTTGGGTAACAACTAGGTCACAGATAATGCACCAGCTAATAAAGATATCAGACAAAGAACTAGTAGGGAGACACACATGCACACTGAACTATACAACGGTGCCGTTAGTCATATAATCAAGGTAGAAAACCAATAATAAAGTGCTATGTGAGTATAGAGGAGGGGTGATCAGTTCTGCTGTCAAGGGGCATGAAGGTTAAAGGGATTTCATACCAGGGGTTTCAGCTGGCCATGAGGAGCAAGTAGTGGGAACAGCCTGAAAAAAAAAAAAAAGACTAAGGTTATGAAAAAAGCAGGGCTTGTTGGAGGAATGGCAAGTAATATAAGGTAGCCACAGTTTAACGTATTCACAGGCATGGAAGATGATCTTGGGAAGGAAAGCTGGGGCATGTTTTATAAAGTCTTGAATGCTCTGCTAAGACCTGGGAGTTGTATTTATTTAAAATTTTACTTTATTCCAAGTTTTGTTCCTCTGTTCTTTTAAGACATAGCTCTTGTTAAATACAAATGAGTGATGCATGTGGGGCTCTCCTTTATTTGACAGTGTATCAGGAGTTTGACCACCTCTTGGAGGAGCAGTCTCCCATCGAGTCCTACATTGAGTGGCTGGATACCATGGTTGACCGCTGCGTTGTGAAGGTTGGTAAACCGACGCTGAGGGGGCAGCCTTGGGTCCTACAGCCCACCACTGCCCTCTGTGAACTTGGCCAAGACAAAGCCCTGTGGTGAGCTATCTGAACAGGGTTTGGAGGAGAGGACCCAGGAGGTGGAAGTAGCAGGAGGCAGGACTCTTGAGTCTTCTGTCTCTGATTCAATCAGGTCAGCATCTCTTTTATCTGCTGTATACACTGAGTCTTGGCATAAGATTTCATTTTTTAAAGTATTTTTGCTGCTACAAACAAAACAAAAACCATTGCTCCATAGCATTGACTTCGAAGACTCATAAGCCTTCCTGTCATTTTTCTCTTTTTATTTATTTATTTATTTTTGAGACAGGGTCTCACTCTGTTGCCCAGACTGGAGTGTAGTGGTGAGATCACAGCTGACTGGAGCCTTGACCTCCCCAGGCTCATGTGATCCTCCCACCTCAGCCTTCTGAGTAGCTGGGACTCCTGGGGTGTGCCACCATCCCCAGCTAATTTTTGTTTTTTTTGTTTTTTTTTTTTGTAGGGATGGGGTTTTGCCACGTTGCCCAGGCTGGTCTCAAACTCCTAGGTTCAAGCGATCATCCACACACCTTGGCCTCCCAAAGTGCTGGGATTACAGGCATGAGCCACTGCAACCAGCCTCATTTTTCAAAGAGACAATAATAAATGAAAGGTCAAGTCAACTACTATTAAAGCCATTCACTTTCTTGTAGGTGGCTGCCAAGAGACAAGGGTCCTTGAAGAAAGTGGCCCAGCAGTTCCTCTTGATGTGGTCCTGTTTTGGCACGAGGGTGATCCGGGACATGACTTTGCATAGTGCCCCCAGCTTCGGTAAGGCCCCCGCCAGCCCTCCCCATCTCCAAATACTTTTTTCTCTGGGCTCCAGTTATCAAATCTACCACAGTCTAACTTGCTGTCTCTGCAAGGTCACTACTCTGAAACACATCTGTTCTGGGGAGACGTGACATTGTTAGGACTTTCAGGGATAGAGATGGCCTACATGCCAAAAGTGAAGTATCAGTCGGAACCATGAGTGGTTTTGCCCACAGATAGTACTATCTGCGCTTAATGAAGAAAAAATTGCAGTGGCTGTGCTCCCCTTTCCTAGGTGTCCCCCAGTGCTTGCTGCTTCCACAGCACGAATTTATAGAATCCCATATTTGTGGACTTCCAAAGATTGGGCACGTGAAGAAGCCTCTGAGTTTGAACACTTGCAAATTGCTTGATTGATCATACTCTAGCTCTGGGTAGATGACCTTAAGTTTTCTTTAAAAATGTACTCTAGTCTAATTCCTAAAAGAGGGCATTTGCATTCACTTTCACTTTTGTTTCACTGACCCTGTAAGTCTTCATCACCTCCAGGAGACATCCCCACCTCAAGTCTTCATCTACTGCTTTCTAGTATAACAGGGCTTGAAATATCTGCCCAGAGGGACTGATAATAGTCTCTGTGGGCAGCAACCTGATCACTGAATTGTGGTGAATGTTACACTACATTTTTGGACAGTTTTCTACCTTTCACCACAAAGAAAGGAATATGTACTGAGTCCAGATCATCACTGGCAAGTGCGATGGGACTTTTAGGCATTATCCAGACATTTGAAATCCCAAAACATTTTGGTTTCAGTTTTCTAGGCATTTCGGCAAAGGGCCATTGGTAAATTTTCTGGGTAATTGCTTCAGTTCTCTATTTTACTTTGCAAGTAAGGGTTGTGGTTTTGTTTCTCATTATCTCCAATTAAGCCAATCAGCTCTGGGTTTTGCTGTGGGTTTAATTTGACACTTTTCCATCTAGCTTTTTATGGTCTCGTCACCATTTTCCAGTTGTGCGATACA
The DNA here is from genome assembly GCF_048565385.1 of Saimiri boliviensis. Classification (NCBI taxonomy): domain Eukaryota; kingdom Metazoa; phylum Chordata; class Mammalia; order Primates; family Cebidae; genus Saimiri; species Saimiri boliviensis. Next base: position 26,514,378 of record NC_133455.1, on the reverse strand, counting down.
ACGAAGTCAATATGTGGGAAAACAAAGAAGGCACTATTTTTTCTAAACAGCCCTGCCCAGGAAAGACTGTGTTTACCCACTTGGAGAAGCATTTTGTTGTGGATTTCTTTAATCTCAGCATTGGAAGGTTCTCTGAATCCTTGGCTATAGATGGAAATTCTCTTCGAGCTGTATATGGAAATTCTCTGGTGACTGCTACCTGGGCAGTGCCATCAGGCATGGCATTTTGATGACTTCCAGTTCAGCACAGTTAGTGTTAGCACATGTTACCTCTAGCTCTGGAAAAATCATTCATGCAGAACTGTTTTCCCTTAAGTGAACTGTTGGAAAATATTTGAGATTTTTTTCATTATTTCCAAGTCAGAAAATCAACAATATCACACACAAACACACATATCCACATCCACACAGCGGACATCCTCTCCATGCTTTATCCTCTATTCTTCAATTTGCTGATTTTTAAACTGATCACATGTGCTAGCAGGTGCTTTCATTAGGCAGGGAAAGTAATTCCCTTTGCAATATTCTTTGAAATTCTTCTGTGCTTACCAAGTTAACAGTCAGTGTAAAAAAAAGTTTGAGCAGGAGAATGATTAGGCTTTATGAATGGGTTGAATTCTTTACTAAGAAATATGGTTCCTTGAAATGTGTTTCCTTTTGAACCACACACTATTTTGGGATAGATATACTGAAAACTCAGGCAAATGGCAAAAGAAGATGATCACAAATCACGTAGAAAAGGGGGAAATGAGATATTAATGTTTTACAGTATTTTTCAACCCTGAGTGGGTTGAAATAATACCTGTCTCCAAGTCCATTTAGCAAACTTTCTGAAATGGCCCAGCTCATCTGACTCATTGTTGAGTTTTGCAGCTTGGGGTGACAGGCAAGTTGAAAGAATTTGCGGCAGACAAAAGCCCAGCTCCCCCTTTCTGCCTGTATATGTCAAAGACGCAGTTGGTGGTTGTGTTTGGGTCATGTGTTCCCTGTATGAAAACAGCTAATTAGGAAAAAGAGCCCTCTGTTCCCTGGCCCCTTCCCCCAGCCACAGGGGCCAGCTCTATATATCTTACAACTCCCACACGGTCCTTGTCACTGTGAATGGGTACAGGGTTTGTGTGTCAGCATAGCAGGCTGATCATTACAATGATCGTGTGGAATATCACAATGATCCCGTGGGGGACTCTATCACCTCTTCCCAGAACAGCCTCTTTTAAAGGTAGTTGACTCCTTTCTTCTCCTTAATTCCTTTTCACTCTCTTCTCCTTAATTCTTTTCCACTGAAAGAACCTATGCTGTGAACTAAAGTAGGCAGACTCTCTTTCTCTGCTGCAAGCAGTGTTTCTGGCAAAATTAGTTAGCAAAGGTAGGCTATCAAGCAAACTGTTAGTCCTAATGGAGCTAAGTGAACCAAAGCTTCTGTTTTTAAAAAACTCCATCTTTTTAGTCGACTGATGTGATTTCAGTTCCTAGGGTACCTGGATCACAAGTCAATGCTAGCACCTTTACCCTTTCATTTTGGGTTTTCACCAAATGCCTGCTTGTTTCACTGTTATGAACATCTGGAAGGTAGTAATATTTCCCGGAAGTACTCCAGCATGTCAGTTTAAAAAGCAGCCTGGGTGTGACAGCTGAGGGGCACGATTGCACAATATTTCCACAGTTTCATTTTTTTACATGCCTGTTGTCTGACCTAGCATCAAAGCCCACTTGGGCAGGGCCAGGAAGGCCACATGGGCATCTGTCAGGGAGCGGCTCCCAGAACAAGTGGCCATGACAAGCCTTCCTAACAGCTTCTTTATGCTTAGATGGCCTGGCCTGGCTCTTTTATTAGGCAGAATCTGCTAAATTGCAGGACCTTAATGTTTGCAATGTCATTCAGGCCCCCACCAAGTACTAGGAAACAGGAATTGCTTTCACTGTAGTCAGAGGTAGAAGTAAAAACCCAGAGAAGAAAGGACTTGTGTGTGGACTCAGAACAGTGGCAGACTGAATTCAACCCGCAATCGAGTTTTCTGCCATGCTACTGCTGCCACCTCATTTACCTTTCTTTAGGTAAAAGAAAATTAATAATAACAACACAGCAACATTTATTGAGGGCAGAATATACTTTAGACATTACATTTTCTCAATTGCTTTTCACACAGCCCTGCAAGGTCTGAATCACTGCCCTCAATATGACAGATGAGAAAGCTGAAGTAGAACGTGAAGGATTTGCCTAAGATTAGAGATAAGAATAAAGCAAAGACAAGATAATGATGACTATTATAACAAATATTTTGGAAGTATATATTATCATTGAATCCTTGCATTAACTCTGCAATATAGGTAATAATAGATAATTTTCTAAAGAGGTGAAAAGGGAGCTTAGAGAATTTCCTTGCACAAGATCAATGCAGCAAATGTCAGAATTCTGTTTCAAAATCAAATCTACCTGACTACAAACCCCATTCCTTTTCTATTATCACAATTAAGGCAAATGCTCTGGGCTCAGATGCATGCCATAAAAGAGCTAGAAATTTTTATTTAATTCACATTGATGATATTAGTATTTTTTAAATTCATAAATTAAGATTTAAAAATTCAAAGCTATGAGAGAAAAGAATAAATTATTAGACTGTCATGAACAGTAAGAGATGCCAGAAGACAATGGAGAAATATATTTTAAGTGTTGAAAACAAAGAACTGTCCACTCTTATTCAAGAGTGAAGGCAAAATAAAGACAACTGGTTATACAAAGACAGAATTTGGTACAACCAGATCTTCACTTTCAACAATAAAAACAAAAAACTATTAAATGATGCATTTTGGCCTGGCACAGGGACTCACACCTGTAATTCTAGCACTTTGGAAGGCCTAGGTGGGTGGATTACCTGAGGTCGGGAGTTCAAGACCAGCCTGTTCAACGTGGCAAGACCCCATCTCTACTAAAAATACAAAAATTAGCCAGGTGTGGTGGTGGGTACCTATAATCCCAGCTACTAAGGAGGCTGAGGCAGGAGAATTGCTTGAACCTTGGCGACAGAGGTTGCTGTGAGGCAAGATCATGTCACTGCACTTCAGCCTGGGCAACAGAACAAGATTCTCTCAACAACAACAGCAAAAAAGGATGCGTTTCGGCAAGAAAGAAAAGTAAAGCCACAGCTAAGGTCTGGAATACAAGAAACAACAAGGTTCCAGTTATCGTTGCTGTGTAATAAAGTACTCAGGCATAATGGCTTTAAAACAACCATTTTATTATGTCTATGGATTTTGCAGGTAAGGATCATGTGGCAGCTTGGGGTTCCATACGCAAGTGCCCCAAATGTGAAGTCACTTTACTTTTACGATCCAGTCTTAGATACAGTGTAACTTTCCTCATACTCTACTGGTCAAAGGCAGTCCCAAGCCTACCATGACTCAAGGAGGTGCACAGAACCCAATTCTTAATGGAGGGCATGTCAAAGAATTTAGGGGCCCTATTTTAAGATGAGAGAAATTTTAAAATATGTATACATATTTAATTAACTATTGAATGTAATTTTAAAGCTAAACACTGGTTTGTATATGTGTTTTAAAAGATTAAAAATAAGTTCTAGGTAAAAATATAACAGGGTAATAAGAGACCTTTAAGGATTAAAGCATGCTAAGGTCTTTTTTAGGAGTAATAAGTGCCTTTAGACTTTGCCAGAAAAGTTTATAGTTTGGATTTAATAAATGTTTAGCATATATGTTAATAAATTGAGGTATCATTAGTAAAAGAATAAAATCATGATTTATGGAGGAAAATGGAAAAATACGAAAAATGAGATAAAATATTAAATGGAGAAGAATTGAGAAGATAAAAGAAGCATAGAAAATGGATGGTAAATGAAAACACAACAAAATAGGATGGTAGAAATAAAGACCAAATGATAATCACAGTAAATGAGAAAGTCTTCCTTCGAAAAACATCAGGCACAAATGTTTTTATAGGCAAGTTTAACTAAACTTATAAAAAACATAAAATCTTTAGTTAATGAAAATAAACATGAAAATCAGTATTTCAGAGAGTAAAAGAAGAAAATCTGTTTTCAGTGACTGCAAAGCTTAGGAAATCCTGACCCAGCCTAGGATGTCAGATCTCATTGTCCTCAGTGCTGCTCTGCCTTCCTCATTCCCTTCAATAAAATGGTTTGACCTGTCTCCATCCCCCAAAATAAGGAAATATATAGAAATCATTTTACAAAGCTAACATAATTTCAGTTTCAAAACCTGGCAAGAAAAGCAGAGGAAAAGAAAATTATGACTCAACCACGTTTTTTTTTGTTTTTTTTTTTTTTTTTTGAGACAGAGTCTCACTCTGTTATCGAGGTTGGAGCACAGTGGTGCGACGTCAGCTCACTGCAACCTCTGCCTCCTGGGTTGAAGGGATTATCATGCCTCAGCCTCCCAAGTAGCTGGGCTTACAAGCGTGCACCAACACGCCCAGCTAATTTTTGTATTTTTAGTAGAGATGGGGTTTTACCATGTTGGCCAGGCTTGGTCAGGAACTCCTGAACTCAAGTGACCCACCTGTCTCAGCCTCCTAAAGTGCTGGGATAACAGGCGTGAGTCACCACACCAGGCCTAAACACATTTCCTCATAGGTTACAAAAGATTCTAAATAAGATACTAACCCATCAAATTTGGTGGCAAAATTTTTAAAATCAGACTATGCCAAAAATCCTAGTCAGAAAAATTACTAATTAACATACTATATTAATGAAAAGAATAATAATTATTATAGATACAGAGGAAAAAAAGAACTTGATACATTTTAGCTCTGAAGTATGGTTTTAAAAAAAACCTTTTAGAAAACTAGGAATAGAAGCAAATTTACTTAATATCTTAAAGGGCATCTAGAAGTCCGCAACAAACATCACACTAATGGCAAAATTTTAGAAAATTTCCCATTTCTTTCATGAAAAGACAGAAATGCCTTCTAATATGATGTCTAATAAATATGTACTAGAGGCTCTAGTCAATGCATTAAAAGAAAATGAAATTGTAGAATTGGAAAGGAAAATACAAAATTGTCTTTATTTATAGATGTCGTGATTGCTGGCAAAAGACAATCCACAAACTAATGGAAAAAATAAGAATTCAGTCAAGTTACTGAATTCAGTTTTTATAAAATCAATAGCATTCTTAATTTCACTAACTTGAAAATAGATTTTTTTTTTTTTTTTTTGAGACAGAGTCTTGCTCTGTCACCAGGCTGGAGTGCAGTGCGTGATCTTGGCTCACTGCAATCTCCTATTCCTGGGTTCATGCAATTCTCCTGCCTCAGCCTCCCAAGTAGCTGAGACTACAGGCTAATAATTTTATTTTTAGTAGAGATGGGGCTTCACCATGTTAGCCAGGATGGTCTTGATCTCTTGACTTAGTGATCCACCCGCCTCGGCCTCCCAAAGTTCTGGGATTACAGGTGTGAGTCACTGTGCCCAGCAGAAAATATAATTTAAAGCGCGCACGCACATATACACACACACACACACACACACACAACTTCATAATAGCAATAGAAACTAAAAGGTACCTAGAAATAATTCTAACAAAAATTGGTGGCAACTACATTGGTGTTCATTTTAGAATTCTCTGTATTTTTCTATAATGGATATTCATAAGAAAAAAGAACTGCTTTGATTCTACCAAATGCAATCAACTATGTTACCATATAACAATATCAAAATAAAATCTCCTTTTGTCTCTACCTAATGCCTTTTTCCATAGCAGGCTCTGCTGCTCCCCAGCTCTGTGACTTTAAGCAAATTATTCAAACCCTCTGAGCCTTCATTTCCTCATGTACTAACTGAAAATAATACCTGCTTTGCAGTGTTGTTGAGAAGCTAAAAGAGCTTACTTAGCGTGGTGCATACGGAAGTAGTCAATGCTTGCTTATTTGATTCCTTCATCTAACACATATCCATTGAGTCTCTGTGGCATGCCTGGCACTGTTGTAGTCACTGGGTATAGAGCATTGTCAAGACAGAAAAATCCCTGCAAGACTTAAAATCTAGTGGAGGAGGCATGCAATAACAATTAAGTTAAATAAAGGATATCACATTTAACTTAGATGGTGAGAAATGCTAAGGAGAGAAATGAAGTGGGATGTTTGCTTTAATTGCCTCTCTCCTCATGTCTTTGATGTCTCTCTGTCTCTCTTAGTCTTTCTGTATCTCCTTTTTATTTTTCTGAAGACTGGCACTTTTTGACCACCTCTTTTCAATGTATTACCTTTTCTAAGAACCATGTGCTAAATGAGGTCTTGGAAACATTTAGAAAAATAAGTAAATAACTTGTTGCAGATTTAAATTTTCAATTTTGTGTCTAGAATTATGTCAGGTACATTGGTAGACAGCAATGAGCTAGAAGGAAAAGTCCCTGCCATAGGCATACTTAAAGTCCAATTGGGGGAATAACATGCTGGTGGAAGAGATAAAAATGAAAAACACAATGTTACTAAATGCTGAACAGAGAGGTCCTCACATGAGGAGGAAGCCAGTGGGTACGTGAGAGCTCAGAGATGGCTCAGTGGGTGCCATTTTTGATGGTGTCATACTAATATAACTTCGATAAGGAAAAGATTCACTTGTCACAAAGTGTTAATGACACCTATCTTATGCCAAGCACTAGGCTAAGCTGAGGATGCAGCCAAGAAATGCAACCTCTGACCATGAGGAGGTAATAACTGGGTGGAAAATGAGACTCTTGAGCAGACCATTTAGAACACTGTGTAACTTGTACAGTTGACCAGACAGAGGCAACATACATGAGATAGCGTGACTTAATTTCTGTTTGATCCTTTTTTCACCAGGGTCTTTTCATCTAATTCACTTAATGTTTGATGACTACGTGCTCTACCTGTTAGAATCTCTGCACTGTCAAGAGCGGGCCAATGAGCTCATGCGAGCCATGAAGGGTGAAGGAAGCACTGGTAAGCCAGCATTTTCCTGGGAATTGCACCACTTGTAATCTTGGTAATTTTATTTGTATCCTTACTTCTGTGCTTTATGTTTAACTCTGTATCTTAAACAATTAAATTATGGTGAACAGGTCACGTGGTATCAAACCAATTGTGTCTTTTTCCTCTTGAAAGGATGTGGGCTGGGTATGGTGGCTCATACCTGCAATCCCAGCACTTTGGGAGGCCAAGGCAGGTGAATCACTTGAAGCCAGAGTTCGAGACCAGCCTGGTCAACATGGCAAAACCCTGTCCCCACTAAAAGTATTAAAAAATAGCTGGGCATGGTGGTGTACACCTGAAGTCCCTGCTGCTCAGGAGGCTGAGGCATGAGAATCGCTTGAACCTGGGAGGTGGAGGTTGCAGTAAGCTGAGATTGTGCCACTGCACTCTAGCCTGGGCAATAGAGCAAGACTCCATCTCTAAATAAATAAATGAATAAATAAATAAAATAAGGCATGTGTATATATGCAAATTGCCTTGAGTGCCATGATGGTGATGGGAAATCACCAAAGAGTTTTAAGCAAGAGAGTGACATAACACAGATTAGAAGAATATTTTACTTTTTAAAGTCCCTTAAAGACAACTAGCCTTTACACTTGGTTCTAAAAACTTACCCTATCTCTATCCACAGCAGAAGTCCGAGAAGAGATCATCTTGACAGAGGCTGCTGCACCCACCCCTTCACCAGTGCCATCGTTTTCTCCAGCAAAATCTGCCACATCTGTGGAAGTGCCACCTCCCTCTTCCCCTATTAGCAATCCATCCCCTGAGTACACTGGCCTCAACACTACAGGTAATGAAAAGTTCTTCAAAAACTTTGGGGAGTTAATGTTTGAAGAAAGGGCTTTCTGCCAGCATGGACAGCATAGTGAGACTTCACATACACACACACACACACACACACACACACACACACACACACACAAACACACAAACACACTTAGCCAGGCATCTTGGCTTACACCTATAGATCCAGCTACTTGGGAGGCTTAGGTGGGAGGATCGCTTGAGCCCAGGAGGTTGAGGTTGCTGTGAGCTATGATTGTACCACTGCATTCTAGCCTTGGTGACAGGGTGAGACCCTGTCTAACAAAAAGAAAGAAATGGTTTTCTGGAAAAGCATTCTTTTCCCAAAATCTCCAAAAGATAATGCCAAAACCCAGGTATCTTCCTGGATTTGTGAATAATGTGCAGGTATTCATTTACTCATTGGTACACATTCTGTATGCTGCTGTTTTCAAGTTGGTAAATTAAGGAAATGATAAAATTCTAAAACTAAGCCACTGAAAAGATTATAATGCTATATAACATAAATACGCAAACATTCTTGAAAACAAGAAAGAGAATTATCTGAATCAAAAACAGAGTGCTTTCTTTTTCTCTGGAAAGGGAGGGACAGGAAGCCATACACTAAGCTATGATAACCATAAGGAGGAAGGGGCTGTGACATGAGCGGGTCTCGAGCTAAGCTAGAGCTGCCGGGCACATGGCATGAGGCTGATGTTACCGTGAGGCTGCACTGATTGGAGGCCCACATGGTCCAAGATGTGCACAAGAGTCTCGTAAGATTAATTTACAGCCAAGAATCACCCAAGCTTGGATACGTACCCAAAAGAAGGCAGAGATCCAAACAGACGTTTGTACATCAGTGTTCCTAACAGCATTTCTCACAATCGCTAAAAGGCAGAAACAACCCAAGTGTCTACCGATGGACGAATGGAAAAAAGAAAATGTGATATGTCCACAAATGGAATATTATTGAACCTTGAAAAGGAATGAAATTCCGACACATGCTGCAACTTGGATGAACCTTGAAGGCAGTATGCTTAATGAAATAAGTCAGACACAGAAGGGCAAATACATGATTCCATTAATATAAGGTACCTAGAATAGTCAAAGTCACAGAGACAGCAAATGGAATGGTGGATGTCAGGGGCTGGAGGGAGGAGAAATGAGGAGTTAGTGTTTAATAGGTACAGAGTTTCAGTCTGGGATGACGGAAAAACTCTGAAGATGGATGGTGGTGATGGTTGCACAACATGGTGAATATACTTAATGCCATTGAACTGTACACTTAAAAATGGTTAATATTGGGCACAGTGGCTCACGCCTGTAATCCCAGCACTTTGGGAGACCAACGTGGGCTGATCACTTGAGGTCAGGTGAGATCAGCCTGGCCAACATGGTGGAACTTCATTTCTACTAAAAATACAAAAATTAGCCAGGTGTGGTAGCACATGCCTGTGATCCCAGCTACTTGGGAGGCTGAGGCAAGAGACTCACTTGAATCTAGGAAGCGGAGGTTGCAGTGGGCCAAGATTGCTCCACTACACTCCAGCCTAGGCAACAGAGCAAGACTCCATCTCAAAAAAAAAAAAAAAGAAAGGTTAATATGGTAAATTTTATGTTATGTATTTATTAGCACAATTAAAAGTCACTCAAGCATCTGTGGAAGCCCAGTTCCATGAAGGAGGAACAATAAACTCAAGAACAGAGAGAGTCTATAGCCAAAGGAATAAAGTTAATAGGACAACCTGAAAAGTATTGTTAAGATGAGAACTAAAAAGAAGAAACCAGCCAGGCCCAGTGGCTCACACCTGTAATCCCAATACTTTGGGATGCCAAGGTAGAAGGATAGTTTGAAGCCAAGAGTTTGAGACCGTCCTGGCCAATATAGTGAGACCCTGTCTCTACATAAACTTTTTTAAAAAGTTAGCTGGGCATGGTGGTATGCACCTGTGGTCCCAGATACTTACTTAGGAGGCTCAGATGGGAGGACCATTTAAGCCCAAGAGTTTAAGGCGCAGTGAGCTATGATCAGGCCACTGTACTCTAGCCTGGGTGATAGCCTGGTTTAAAAAAAAAGAAAAAAGAGAAAAGAAAGAGAAGAAAAAGAAATCATACTCATGAGAATCAGGATCTTCAAAAGAAAATATATAATTATTGAAATAATAATTTAAATAGGTAAATTGAATATTAGAAAATTAGATCCAATGGAAAGAGATCAGTAAACCAAAAGACTGAACTGAGGAGTTCTCTGATAATGTGACAAAAAGAAACATTAGGTATAAAAGTGATGTTAAGAAAAAGGAATGACAAATTCAGAAATTCCAATATTCATTTAATAAATTTTCCAGAGAAAGAGAGAAAGTGGAGAAGTAATAGCTGATGGTTTTACAAAATGGAAGAAAGACAAGACTTCTTAGACTGAAAGCTCTCATTAAACGTTTGCTGAATAAATGGGTGGGGGGGGGCGGCAGGGGGAACTCTAAGCCCACTGAAGAAAATCAAAGATAAAAGAAATCTTATTAGATTCCCCAAAGAAAATGCAGATAAGCTCCAAAGGAGAGAGAATCAGACTGATAACAGACTTCTCATCTGCAACATTAGATTCAATATCTGAAACCATATTTTGAAGTGTAAAGAAAAAAACTGCCGTGAAAACTTTGGATCCAGAATCCTATATATGTTTATTTATGTATATATGTACATACATATTTTTTTTCCCTATGAGGACATTTTATGTGCCAAGTCCTGTACCAGGTGCTATGGGAAATAAACAGATTACTATGCCAAGGCCTTGCTACCAAGAGGGAACACAGGGATAAGAAAAGTACCGAGGTCGGCCGGGCGCGGTGGCTCAAGCCTGTAATCCCAGCACTTTGGGAGGCCGAGGCGGGTGGATCACGAGGTCAAGAGATCGAGACCATCCTGGTCAACATGGTGAAACCCCGTCTCTACTAAAAATACAAAAAAAATCAGCTGGGCATGGTGGCGCATGCCTGTTATCCCAGCTATTCAGGAGGCTGAGGCAGGAGAATTGCCTGAACCCAGGAGGCAGAGGTTGCGGTGAGCCGAGATCGTGCCATTGCACTCCAGCCTGGCTAACAAGAGCGACACTCCGTCTCAAAAAAAAAAAAAAAAAAAAAAAGAAAAGAAAAGTACCGAGGTGTAATCCCAGCACTTTGGGAGTTTGAGGTGGGTAGATCACGAGGTCAGGAGATCAAGATCATCCTGGCTAACATGGTGAAACCCTGTCTCTACTAAAAATACAAAAAAATTAGCTGGCATGGTGGTGCATGCCTGTGGTCCCAGCTACTTGCGCCGCTGAAGCAGGAGAATTGCTTGAACCTGAGAGGCAGAGGTTGCAGTGAGCCCAGATGGTGCCATTGCACTCCAGCCTGGGTGACAGAGTGAGACTCCGTCTCAAAGAAAAGAAAAGTACAGAGACAACTGTTATGGAAGGAAGAATGTGGTATATGCAATAAGTGAGATATAAACTAATGCTATGAGGTTCCCAAGGAAGGAGAGGTTCCATGTGGCTGGCAGTATCAGAGAAGTCCTCACAAAGACTCCAGGCATTGTGCAGTGAAGGGCTTGGTCAGGCTCTGATAATTAGTTCATTATCCTTCCATCCAAACTAGCTCTACTACCCTCCCGTTACCCAGGCAGCAAATATGGGAGTCAGCTTCAAATCTTTCCTCTCCCTCAACTCCTGTATTAGGATAGGCTAAGTTGGTGTGACAAATAGATCCAATCACGGGTGGAGTTAACACAACAGAAATCTATCTCATGCTGGAAGACAGTACTGGTAGGGTATTCCATCATAGAGGAGGCTCTCTGTAATGCAGCCATTTGGAAACACATGCTCCTTCAATATCAGGCTCCACCATACCCCAGGGCAGTGTTTCCCAAACTGTGATCCACAGACCAGCAGTATCAGTATCTCCTGGGAACTTACTAGAAATGCTCATATCTGGTCCCACTGCAGACCCAGTGAATCAGAAACTCTAGGAGCAGGGCCGAGGAATCTTGTTCAACAAATTTCCAGGTGATTCTGATGCTCACCAGGTTAAGGACCACTGCCTGAGGGCTTTGTCAAGTCTGCATCCAGCTGGCAGAAATGGAAAAAGGGCATGGAGGATGAAAAAATGAGTTTCTTAAAAGCCCTGGACTGAAGGTGGCACACATAACTTCCACTTATATTCCATCAGTGATGACTTAGTCACATGGCCTCATGGAACTGCAAGAGAGGCTGGAAAATGTAGAATAGCATGTACCCAGGCAGGGAAGGGGGAACAGCTTTGGGGGTGACAGCTGGCATTCTCTATCATACTTCCCAAGTCCAGTTGTTCTAAGACAAATCGAGACTAATCTGTTCCTTCCCATCCCACTGATGCCTCTCTGATTCAGGCCTCCCCCACCCCTCATGGACATCCACAGTGACCCTTAAGCTGGTACCCTGCCTCCAGACTCTACTCTGTCCACTCTCACACTACCCACTAAGGCTCAATTTCATCAAGCTTGTGCCTCCTCAGAGTGCTGGGGCAAAGAACCTACTGCCTCATTCTAAAAGCCTTAAAGAACTCTCTTTCTCCAAATTACTTCTCAAACTGTTCCTTCTTCCTGGCTAGCCTCCTTCCACCTGCTGCCTGATGAAATCCTACTCACCTCCTTTGATATTTCCTCACCCTCCAAGTTAGAATCTTCCTCTAGACCCTCACAGCATGGACTTAATTATATCCTAATTCTATTTAGGACTGTTTCTAGAATAGATTCAATACCAAAGTATTATTATTTTTAGGGTCAGATTGCTCCATTTGGGATGTCTTTTATTATTCACTCACTTACTCACATATCTATCCATTTATCCAAAAAATAATTCTTGAGTGGCTTCTATGTGCTAAATACTTCTGGATAGGTGGTGATACAATGGCAAACAATAGAAGTGTGGTCCGTTCCTCCTGGGAGTTTATGTTTAGAGGTTAGCGTTCTTGATGAGCAAACTGACAGTAACAATATAGTGTGAGGAGTGCTAGGTTGGAAGAAGGGTCAGAATATTATGGGAGCATGAAGGAGAGGGAAAAAAAGGTATTCCAAGTAGAGGCAAGAGACAACATGCTATTTTCAGGAAACTTAAAAGTGTATATCCTAGGAGACTTTAGATTAGTCCCCTCTTCTCTCAACTTAACTACACCTACTTAGAAAGGGATTGAGTGGATGCATAAGAAACTGGAAGGACTTGCTGCCTTGTGTACTTGCCGGTAAACTCAGTGGGCCTCTGTCAGAGATGGCTGAGGAAATTGGATTCTTTAAGGTATTGAAAAGTTGGGTTGTTGATAAATGACATTAGATCAAGCTTTGATTTCACTTTGGGTACACAGCTAGAGTCTTCTTCTGTGGAAATTTAGCTTTGAGATTGCTGTATTTGTTTATATAGATGCAGCTCAAACTTAATTTTGCTTTCTGCTTTGAGGAGGAAGAATGTGATCAGGTTCCTACTTCCCTCCCATTTTCTTTCCATAGTGGGTTGTTGTAATTCCTGCTTAGAAGGCTCAGAAAAAGAAACTGTAGTGAAAAGAATGACTTTGTTCACTGAACATTAAAAGGGAAGATAATTTAAGTACTGTTAGCTCTTCATGCAGCTCGCAGGAGTTCTTCAAAGACTGAGATTATTGGGCAACCATACTGAGTCTCTTGTCTCCCTAAAGAAAGAGCCGTTAACCCGAATAATCCTGACCAAATATCCCTGTCACCACCAGGGAGACACACACAAGTTTGCTAGTGAGAACATCCCTACTTCTGAAATAAACAGGGAAATTATGCAAGTAAAACAGTTCTGCATTATGAAGCAGAAACCATTTGGGTGAAGCATTTCTCAAAGTGCGGCAACATTTCAAATAACGAGACAGACTCTGAGGGAATAAGGGATGGGAGGGAAGAGCATGAAGGAAAGATGTCTAGGATCATCTCATAGTTCTCATCCAGCAAGTGAGCGTGCCTGGCTTTCTTCGAAGCAATGTGGAGGCCTTAGGGTATGGCAGGTGTGATAGACAAGGCCACAGGAATATCATAAATGTCTTCAGAGATTTCTGTGCAATGTGTTCAAGAGCCATAAAAGTAGCTTCTTAGAAATACAAATGTGAAACAGGTTCTCTTCAGATGATTTTAAGCTTTGAAGATTTTGGCACATTCCAGCTTTGTTCTCAGATATCTCCAGGGGGCATTAAAAATGTCACCCTATATAAAACTATGTATGATATTTTTCTCAAGTACCACTTTTGAAATACTCCGTTGCTAAATTAGACTGGATCTTGGCATGCAATGTGGGTCATGGTCTTGGAAGAAAGAAAACCTAATTTCCTAACAATGTGTATGATTATACAGGCATATTATAAAGTACAAATTATTTACCCATGATAGAAACCTAAATATTAGGAAATCTATTATAGTACTTCTTAAATTTGGAATTTGTGTAAATTTTCATTGAACAATAGTATAAATTGTAAAACAATTACGTAAATCTTACAAAATGCATTTGCCATGTTTCTTTTTTTTCAAAGTAAACTCAGTACATGGTTTTCATACCCAGTTAATTTTTATTTCTATCTTAAAATTATTGCTTGACTTATAGCCCATCTACTTTCCAAAATGTTTTGAAGTAGTTTATAATAAAAACAGGAAAATGAGCTTCATAAAAAGGACCAAAACCAGGAAGCAAGAAATAAAGAAAAGGTGAGGAAAATTAACAACTGTTAGCTTTAAAAGTTTATTAAAATCTTATTAATAGCTGAAATTTTATGTGACCCAGTTATTTTGTTGGGTTTCCAGCATATCAGTGATCAGAGAATGTAAATATTACCAGGTTCGACTTGTTGAGAATCAAGGCTAATCAAGTACCTGGGACTCCTTAACAAATAAATGTCCTGCTTTGGATGGACACTTTCCCATTTTTAAGCTATGAAAAAGGAACAGTATTATGTGTGCCTGGTGAGCACAAAGCTAAAATTAATTCATTGCATATTAACCTTTTGGCATCCTCTGATACAGGACTAGGGAATACAAGGTAGTACAGATAATGAGTTATGACTCATTAGGAAAACAGCCACTCTGCTTATCCATATCTACGTCTAGTTCCATGTGCATATTTCTAAATGTTTTATGAAGACTGTACTTATTAACTGATTTTTTTAAAGGGGGAAAGGGCAAGGAAAGAAATTTCAGGTACCTAAAATTTAAAAAGACATATGGCCAATTTTGGTTGGGTCTATGGCAATGCCATGATAAGAGGCTGGTTAAAGGATTCCATTCCAACAGATTTCTGCAAGGGAAAATCTAGCCCGTCTGTCCATTTTCTTCCCAAAATTTGTAGGTTTGCTATCCTCCCTCATGACCTGGCAAAGTTTAGAAACCTTAACTTTCTTTGAGGAAAACTGGCTCTTTTCCTCCTTGGGAGCATGGCAGGCAGTGCCAAACTGATCAGTCTATTTAACATGACATTGGGCTGCAATTCTTTAATGTCATCTAAAGCAAAATGTTAAGCTCCTACTCTGTCCCATTGGGCCACCGAAGCGTTCTAAAACCTCCTTTATGATGTCATTTTAAGTATTCCCTCCTTTGGCAATGACAATAAAAGTTAACTATTAAACTCATGTTTTCAACTTCCCACCACGGTTCCTTGCAACACAAAACCAGCAAATTAAATCATTGAGATACTAGGATACCTAATGAAATAAAGGCAAATTCCTCATAAATGGCCCTAACTGTAGAACATCTGGCCTGCCCAGCTGCATTTTCTCTACATTAGTTGAGGATGTAACAAAGATAACCGACCCTTAGTCTTTCCAAGTAACAAAAGCCCAGTTATTCTGAGGGCAGCTAAGCTGAGTGGGATAGGATGGACACTTCAGCCCTGCCACAGAGTCTGCAATGACTCATTTCCAGAACCTCAGAGGTGTCACTGCTAGTGAATTCCTCCTCCTCCTCCTCCTGTCCCTGCTGCTTCCTTTTCTTTAAAGGAATGGAATCGCGAAAAATAAGCTGGATTGGAAATAGATTGTTTACTCTTTTTTTTGGATCACAAAATCAAATCTAAGCTTGCTGCTGGGACTTTGGACTCCCTCGTTACATTCATTTGTTCATTCATTCAACAAATATATATTTCGTGTCAAATTTTTACCAAGTCCTAGGAGTATAGACGTGAAAACAAGAGTCATAGTCACTGCCTGCATGGCACTTACATTCTAGTGGGTAAGAGTCAACACAGAAGTAAACTGCCAGGTAAAGGTATAATTTTAAATGGTCAAAGTGCTATGTGTAAAAACAACAGTGTGCTAAGAAAAGCATGAAGAGAATCTCTGACCACAAACTAAGATGGGTCCCCACTTTATAGTTTTTCATAGCACACTGTTTTACAAGGAGCCACCCACATAGAGGCTGGGGAGGGAAAAAGAACTTTCTATGCGATGGGGAAAAGCATGTGCACAGGCCTGAGGCAGCAAAGAGCTTGGCATAGTGGGGACTGAGATGTATATATAATAAAAAAGGAAGAGAGTGGCAAGAGAGGAAGTTGCAGAGATTGGCAGAGGCTAGATTATGCAGCAACATAAGAAGAAACTTATGGTTCATTTGCTGGCCCTGGTCAGTTCTGTCAATCAGATTTTGACCATGGAAATATTAGTAAAGTGTAACTCAAACAGATGAAGTTTCCAACTTCAGTAGGTGGGCTCCTTAAACACAGCTGTCTTAAGGATAAATGACAGCCAATGACGGAGGTTGCAGTGAGCCAAGATCACACCACTGGCACTCCAGCCTGAGGGACAGAGTGAGACTCTGTCTCAAACAAACAGACAAACAAAAAAAAAGATGATAGCTAATGAGATACCTAGAGATATAGGTAAATGTCAATATATAGTCTTCTTTCCCTGCCTCAGTCACGAAGGTTACAGGAGATGCTTATTTAGTAGCACATACTGTTAAGCAACATTGTCCAAATAGAACTTTCTGTGATGATGGAAATGATTTCTATCTTGGCTATCCAAAACAGTAGCCATTAGCCACCTGTGGCTATTGAGCACTTCAAATGTGGCTAGTGGAACTAAGAAACTGAATATTTAATTGTATTTAGTTTTAACTAATTTAAATTTCAATGGCCACAAATGGCTGTGGGAGAGGGCAGAGCAGATCTAGAATCTGGACACACTTAAAGGAGCTTACAAACAAAAGGTGTAGGTTAGCTCAAAACTTGAGCAACATCTGTGATGGTCCACAGAATCCTCCTAAGGAAAAGGTTAAAGCAGTGGTCCCCAACCTTTTTGGCACCAGGGACTGGCTTTGTGGAAGACAATTTTTCTACAGATTGTGGAAGAGGTGGAGCGGGGGGGATGGCCTCAGGATGAAACTGTTCCACCTCAGATCATCAGGCATTAGACTCTCAAAAGGAGTATGCAAACTAGATGCCTTGCAATGTGCAGTTCTTAGGGTTCATGCTCCTATGAGAATCTAATACTGCTGCTGATCTGATAGGAGGCAGAGCTCAGGTGGTAATGCTTGTTTGCCCACTGCTCGCCTCTTGTGTGGCCCAGTTCCTAACAGGATTCAGTCCAAGATATGAAAAAAAGGGTACAGCCAGGTAGTTTGGGAAGCACTCTGAATTTTCACAAATCTGTGGCAGAATCTCACAACTTCTGTTTTTGTTGTTGTTGTTGTTTTGAAACAGGGTCCCACTCTGTTGCCCAGCCTGGAGTGCAGTGGCATGAGCAAGTGGTCCTCCCATCTCAGCCTCCCGAGTAGTTGGGACTACAAGCACACCCCACCACAACTGGCTTTTGTATTTTCTGTAAAAATAGGATTTTATTATGTTGCCCAGGCTTGTCTCAAACTCCTGGGCTCAACCAATCAGCCCGCTTCAGCCTCCCAAAATGCTGGGATTACAGGCGTCAGACACTGCACCTGGATAACTTCTGATTTTTTTATTTTCTAATTTTTTTTGAGAAGAGTCTTGCTCTGTTGCCAGGCTGCAGTGCACTGGGGCAATCTTGGCTCACTGCAGCCTCTGCCTCCCCAGTTCAAGAGTTTCTCTTGCCTCAGCCTTTCAGTAGCTGTGACTACAGGCGCACGCCACCATGCCCAGCTAATTTTTGTATTTTTAGTAGAGAAGGGGTTTTACCATGTTGGCTAGGATGGTCTCGACCTCTTGACCTCGTGATCTGCCCACCTTGGCCTCCGAAAGTGCTGGGATTACAGGTGTGAGCCACCGCATCCAGCCCTCAACTTCTGATTTTTAATAACCCTTAACATACAGGATGTGTGACAGGAGGCAGTATGTTATAGAGCCTTGTTACTCAAAGTGTGGTTCACAGACCAATCACGTTGTCATCATTTGCAAGTTTGATAGAAAGGCCTTACTCCCAACCTACTGAATCAGAATCTGCATTTTAAACAAGATCTCCAGTCATTCAAACACAAATTCAAGTGTAAGAAACATTGCTATGGCAAGGGTTTAGGGCTGGGCAGATCTGCATTCAAATTCCAACTCTGCCACTTACCTGAGTTAGTCACTTAACCTTTTGGGCCTCAATTTTCTGACCTGAAAAAGGAGCTAATACTACCTACCTCAGAAGGCTGCTGTGAAGACTGAATGGGTCAATGTATACAAGGAAATTAGTACGAGATCTGGTTTATGTTGGATGATCATTCATTAATTTATTTGACAAATCATTACTGATTGTCTGTTATATTCCAAGCACCCTTCCTGTCCTGTGCTTAAAACCCCTTCCAAAACAAACAACCTTGGGGAAGAAGAGTGTTTTGTTGGGGATGGGAGGGGAAGAAAATGTTCTGCTGTAGCAGTTTCAATACTGTAAGGTGACCAACAACTGCTCCTCTTAGGATCTTTATTGAATTCTCAAATATCAGGAGCTTCTACCACTATTCTCAGACCTTTAAATAAATAGAAATGTGAAGAAGGGAGGGGAGAATAAGAGAAAAATATGGGAACTGAACAAATAGGGAAGATTTGCTATTGTTTTACCAACAAAAAGCATTAGAGTTGTCTTTAAAACTAAGAACAAACTGTAAGCTGCATAGATTTTCTTCTATTAGTTTCCTTAAAAAAAGAAGCAGCAGCAGCAATTCTCACTGGAGGTCTCACTCATAGGAAAGGGAATTCAAGGGGTGTTCTTTTCTGCTCCCTAGGCAAAAAGGGTTTCTCCCCAAGCCAGTAGGTGTTAATCTGCTTAAGCCTGCCTGAGTGGATGTGTTAGATTGCTGGCACATGGCCATTTAGGGGTTTTGTTCCCCAGACCACAGGAGCCCATTTTTCCAAGAGTTCCACTAGCTTTTTGTTTGATAACGTCTATTCCTAACAGCATTTACTCCTTCAACAACAAATTCAATGGAACAAAAATTTACTGAACACCTACTATTTGGCATACCCTCTGTTGGGGATACAGAGATGAATAAGGAACAGTTGCTGTGCTCCAGGGGCTCACACAAAAGTAACCTCTGTTGCAGTGTCTCAGGTGATGGCTATTATCATGACTTCTTCCCACTGCTTGGAAAAAAAAAAATTATTTGGCTTCCTTGGCTGCCCCGTTTAAATATCCACTGATCTCACTGTGCTCTCCTGAGGTCCCAGAGGCTTCAAGGGTTAATTACTTGCTTGTTATGGCTAGTTCATTGTTTTCCCAAACTTTTCGCCCTCTCCAATTCCAGTTCTAGTTGTAAACTTTGCTTAATGTATTAATGTTTTTCTTTTTACAGAGGCAATACACATTCATTACAGAAAAATACAGATAAGTAAAATAAGGGAAAAAATTTTAAAACCCTCCTCAATCCCACCACTCAGTGATAACCGGCTTTAATAAAGATGGCATTTTTAAAAACCGTAACAGTAATATAATTTCACATGAAGTTCAAAACATAGAGGAGGGAAATTATGCATAATCCAGTCATCTGAGTCGTGATCATTTTGGGGATCTTCCCTTCCAATTTTCTTGTACTTATAAATCAAGCCTAACATGTCGCTTGCCAAAGTCATTATCTTTTGGGAGAAGAATATGGAGTAGATGTGCAAAGCAGGAAGGGGTACTTTTAGCCATGCTGGTAAATAAGGACACTAGTAATTTTATAGAAAAACATGCTTAGAAATTTGCCGTAATTGGTTAAATTACCATTGCTATTCAAATGGTTCACCCCTGGTAATAGAATCTCACCCAAGAAACTTGCCTCTCTTCCTTGGGGTCTGAAATGAGAGATACAGAAATATCTATTTTAAGAAAGTCTCATGTAAGAATACCTGAATTTATAATGAAGTGTGCTTGAATACCATTAAAAGCCTATACCACGTGCCAAGCTCTCTGACATACATTATCTCAGTTAATCCTGACAACACTCCTGCAAGACAGATATTATTACTCCCATTTTAAAGATGATGAAACAGAAGCTCATAAAGTTTCACAGTCTTGCCCAAGATCTTACAGCTAGTACATGGCAGAAGCAGAACCCAGAGCAAAGAGACATAATGGTAGAGGATATAAAGTGTGTGGCAGAAAGTGTGTGGGTTTGGAGCCCGACTGAACCACCCACTCAGCCTGGGACCCTGGACGAGCTATTTAACATTCTGAGTTTCCTTGAACTGGACTTTTGAGTGATACTGTTAGCCTGCAGTTAGTGTTGACAAAAGGAACCATCCTTAGAATCAAGATGAAGTCCATTGTAAGAGTGTTGAGGACATTGTTGAACAATTCATAGTTGTCCCCTTAGGAAGGCATCTGAAAGTACTTGCTGTTGGCTCTGAATTTGGAGGACAGTATACTCCTGAGCAATCGTCAGTCTTAGTGTTCCTAGCTAGTCAGGTTTCCAAGAGCACTGGCTCCTGGAAAACTCAGATCTAAGTTTAAAGTTCACATATAGGAAGAATTTGGGCCTTTGGCATGCTTTACCTCATTCTAGATTGCACTTTTCACCTCCAATTCTGCTTTTCTTTCTTCTTTCATTCCTACTTCCATTTTATTGTCTTGAATCTTTTGTATTGCTATACACTCTCTTAAATTCTTTTGGATTTAACCCTCAGTTTCCTCATCTACAGATGGGGGATAATCTTCTCTTAAGGGTGTGTGACAAGCACTCAGCACAGTGCATGGTCTGCACGAGATGCTCAATAATGGTGTCTCCTTTCATACTCTTGAAATAAATCTTTGTCATCTCATTACAACAATGGACATCATTTGTATTCCAAAAGAGTCTTCAGTTTATGAAAGGGCTCACCAAAGGGTTCTTTTAATAATAAGCCAATGTATTTAAAATAGGATACCACTTCCACATTCCTTCAAGGGTATTCCTTACTGAGTCTCTGCATAACTGGCACAGCGCTGATCCACCAACTCTGCTTCCTTCTACTAATGCATGTCAATGCAGCTCCTCTCATATGCTATTTGCAAAGTCCCTGGGATGGAATGGACTAATTTTTAAAATGAAAACCTTTCCTTTATCTTTCCAGAGGAATTTTTAGATAAAAATGGTCTGCTGCAGAAAATACAGGATCAATTATTCTCTTTTACTTCACCTTAAAAACATCCTCCCTTAACAAATTCTTCAGTTTTCCATATACCTAAAGGGGGCTGTTGAATCCCATTCCCCCTGCCTTCTAAAATAAGCTTAATTATTTCCATTAACATATTTTAAAATTTATCAGAAATTAAGTTGTCTGATGAGTTTATTATTTCTGTTAATGTTTCTTAAATTATCATTAAAAAAATTCTAGCCCAGGTGCGGTGGCTCATGCTTTTCATCCTAGCACTTTGGGAGGCCAAGCTGGGGAGAATCACTTGAGACCCAGAGTTCAAGACCAGCCTGGGCAACATAGTGAGACCCTGTGTCTATAAAAAATTTAAAAATTAGCTGGGTGTGGTGGTACATACTTGTGGGGAGGCTGAGGTGGAAGGATCCCTTGAGCTCAGGCAGTTAAGGCTGCAGTGAGAGCCATGATCATGTCATTGTACTCCAGCCTGGGTGACAGAGTAAGACCTTGTCTCAAAACAAAACAACAACAAAAAACTAACCATCTCATAAAATACTAAGCATTTAATTTTGTCAGGTTTTTATTCCCCAGTCTTTAGCACTTTCCAGGTATCCAATTAAATTAAAAACTAAACAAAGGGAATTCATAATATGCATGGAATAGGTCACTGTCCAGGTCACTGTCTAATAATCTTCAAAAAGACCCGAGCAGGCAGAGCCCAATAATCTACTTATGGTTTCCTAAAGCAATTTGTTGGATCCTTAACACCTGTTGAGCTGGGTGCTGAAAAGTTAATCTGCAGTGCCTACCTGGGCTAGATTTCCCCAGGCTTTCCTTTTCTTTCTTTCCCTCCCTTCCTTTGTTCCTGTCTTTACCTTCCCTTTTCTCTCCTCTAAAATTTTTGTTGAGTCTTTTGGTGGCCAGGCTCTGTACTAAGCACTGGGAATCCATTGGTGGCCAAAATAGACCAGGCCCCTACCCTCCTGGTGCTTTCTATCTGGTGAGGTGGCCATTAATCAAATCACATTCACTGATGGGTATAGGATTACCAATTGCAGTAGGCACCACTTAGGCCTACAGTACAGTGAGGGATCTGGCCTAGTCTGGGATTAGGAAGAGGACAGCTTTTTGGACTGTGAGAGGAAGAATGAGTGGGTAAAAAAAGAGAATGGTGAGGATTCCAGGCAGCAGAAACAGCACGTGCAAAGGCCCTGTGGTGCTGGGAATTGTGGTACTCTGGAGATAATGAAAGAAAGAGACTGTGGCTGGGCCAGATAAAACAAAAGACAGAGGGTGGGGGATGCCTCTGGTGAGCTCAGCAGAGCCAGAGATACATGTCTGGTTAAGATTTTTGCCTTCAACTTAAGAACAAAAGGAAGCCACTAAAGTGGTCTAAGGAAGAACAAGGGATATGAGGACTGTTAATGATTGAGATGTCTTAATTTGTCTCTGCAGGAGCAATGCAGTCATACACGTGGTCTCTAACATACACAGTGACGACGGCTGCTGGGTCCCCAGCTGAGAACTCCCAACAGCTGCCCTGTATGAGGAACACTCATGTGCCTTCTTCCTCTGTCACACACAGGATACCAGTTTATCCCCACAGAGAGGAACATGGGTAGGTAACTTTCCAGGGATGCTGCTGGACTTTAAAAATTTGATCTAAAGAGTCTGAGTGCAGCAGCTCGCACCTGTAATCCCAGCACTTTGGAAGGCTGATGTGGGCCTTAAGGTCAAGAGTTCAAGGCCAGCCTGGGCAACATGGTGAAACCCTGTTTCTACTAAAAATATAAAAATTAGCTGGGCATGGTGGCTATAATCCCAGCTATTTGGAAGGCTGAGGTGAGAGAATTGCTTAAACCTGGGAGGTGGAGGCTGCAGTGAGCCAAGATTGCACCACTGCACTCCAACCTCGGTGACAAAGCGAGACTCCATCTCAAAAAAAAAAAAAAAAAAAAAGATATAAAGAGAGGTTTCCTTAGAAGTTATTTTCTCAAAGAACAGGAAGGGTGCTACCCTGTGCTGAGTTCTCACAATGTCCTGATCATCATATTGTATAATCCCCACAACAACCAGGGGAGGTAGGTAGGTAGGTAGGAAGGTGTTAGTGACCTAATGACCCCATTTTACAGATGAGGGAATTGAAACTTGTTTGGTTATCTTCAGTTCCCCAAGGTCACACAGCTGGAACATGGTGGAGCCCAAATGGAACAAATGTCTGACTCCAAAGCCTGTGTTCCTCCCTCTTTACTCCTTTAATGCCTCAGCTGAAAACCCCTTTCAGCAGTTTCCCTGCGTGGCTCCTTATACACTTTGCAGACTTACAAAACTTCATCTTAGGTCCAAGTCTTTGATGACTCTTTAGAGAAGGGCTTCCCCACCTGAGGGCTGGAGGTCCCTTTAGGGCTGTAGTTATTCACAGGGTTCAGGGAATTCTCCATAGGTTTCAGCAGTGCTTTATGCCCTGGATAAATACATCATATGTTTTGCCCATATATATATATATATTTTTCAAATCTGTGGCATGATGTTGCTGTGATGAATGAATTACAAATCCATATAAAAGTGTGACCTCAACCTTACTGGCTCTTTGCCGTTATGCATTGTCTTTATCAAAAGACACTAACCTTACAATGTCTAACGAGCAGTGATCTGAAAAAACACTTGTGATATTAAAGAAAGAGATCCTGGCTGGGTACAGTGGCTCATGCCTGTAATCCCAGCACTTTGGGAGGTTGAGGCAGATGGATGACTTGTGGTCAGGAGTTCCGAGACCAGCCTGGCCAACATGGTGAAACCCCATCTCTACTAAAAATACAAAAATTAGCTGGGCATGGTGGAGCAGGCGCCTGTAGCCCCAGCTACTCGGGAGGCTGAGGCAGGAGAATTTCTTGAATCCAGGAGGTGGAGATTACAGTGAGCCGAGACTGCGCCACTGCACTCCAGCCTGGGGAATAGGGCAAAACTCCATCTCAAAAAAAAAAAAAAGATCCTACCATGTGGTATAGTGGGCCTCACCTGCAGCCACTCACAGGCCAGGTCCCTGTGGGGGAACATGGGAAGAGGAAGGGAAGGACCTCTCAGGTCCCTTCCACACAGTTGGCTCAGCATAACATGGCATGGCGGTGCCCTGATGGTAGGCACAGGCCTGGATGTTGGTGTTCTTTTCCATAGGTTCAAGTGCCCTGAGCGTTCAGTCGGGCAGCCATTATTTTCTCAGGAAGCCTTTGAGAGTATTTCCACACATTTAGAATAGATTTTGAAAAAACCGTTTCCGAGAGATTTTTGATTCAGAAGAAATAACAGAAAAAAATACTCACATAGTCATAGGTCAGCATCTTTGCTATAAAGATGTTACCTAGAAGGACAGTGATAATAATAGGCTATGTCTACACAGGACTTTGTTTTATAGAGTGTTCATACATACGATCCTCAGAATGACCATGCACAGTGTTTTTATGGATGTAAGAAACAGGGTCGTGAGAGTCACACAGTTAGAAGGCAGTGGATTCTGGCTTAGGACCAGGGTCTTTAATGCCTGTTTGACCACACTATGGTGTCTTCCCCCAGGAGACAGCTTACAGAAACCTGCTACATCCTTCCCTATGATGGGGAAGCAGAGGCCTGAGTGATATAAAAATATGGGCTGGGCACAATGGCTCACGCCTGTAATCCCACCACTTTGGGAGGCTGAGGCGGGCGGATTATGAGGTGAAGAGATCGAGACCATCCTGGCTAACATGGTGAAACCCCATCTCTAGTAAAATACAAAAAATTAGCTTGGCATGGTGGGGCACATCTGTAGTCCCAGCTACTTGGGAGGCTGAGGCAGGTGAAGTGCTTGAACCTGGGAGGTGGAGGTTGCAGTGAGCCGAGATTGCACCACTGGACTCTAGACGGGTGACAGAGCAACACTTCCTCTCAAAAAACAAAAAAACAAAAAAACACCACACACATAAATCTCACAGTGATTTCTTTTTTGTTTTCCCTATTTGATTTCAGGATACAACAACAGAGCTTTTAAACACAACAGGAGTAGAGGTTTCCATCACTAATGATGTTTGGCTCAGGGCTAGATTTCATCCCTGAATGCTGGCTAGGGGGCAAGGGAGGTATGTTCTAGGTGTTAAGGGAGAAGGAAAATCAACCTGGGGTTTTAAATTTATCATAACAAGGCCACAGGGTGGAAATAGTAAGAATCAAAAAGAAGAGGCCGGGTGCTGTGGTTCACGCCTGTAGTTCCAGCACTTTGAGAGGCCAACGTGGGTAGATCATCTGATGTCAGGAGTTTGAGACCAGCCTGGCCAACATGGTGAAACCCTATCTCTACTGAAAATACAAAAATTAGCCAGGCGTGATGGCATACGCTTGTAATTCCAGCTTCTCAGGAGGCTGAGGCAGGAGAGTCATTTGAACTCAGGAGGCAGAGGTTGCAGTGAGTGGAGATCATGCCACGGCACTCCAGCCTGGGCAACAGAGTGAGACTGCAACTTAAAAAGAAAGAAAGAAAGAAAGAAAGAAAAATGGGGTTGGGGCTAGTAACGGGGGAAAGAAAAGAAAAGAGAAAACAGAAGAAAAAGAAAAAAAATAGATGAGGTTTGTAAAAGGTGTCAAACTGATCTGTTCTCTTTGCTATTACTCACACTATTCAATGTGCTTGATGCATTTTAGATACACGGGAAGCTATAACTATGGGAGCTATGGCAACCAGCATCCTCACCCCATGCAGAGCCAGTATCCAGCCCTCCCTCATGACACAGCCATCTCCGGGCCACTCCACTATGCCCCTTACCACAGGAGCTCTGCACAGGTGAGTCAGTGGTCCTGCTTTCTTGCCCAGGCCTTGGTATGCTTGGTGCCAAATCTCGTTAACTTTAACACGGTTCAAAAACTGTTATGCACACTGTTTGTGCAGTATGTGTGTCCCCAAGGAGAGGACGGCCTTTTCATCAGTGTCATTTCTGGCCTCCGGTGGCTGGGCCACAGTGGGTGCTCAGCCAGTGTTCATGCTCCATTTGCTCTCTCACACCTGGTTGCTAAACAGTTTTTTTTTTTTTTTTTCATTCTATTCTCTCTTTGTCCTCTTCATGCCAAGATCTAATCAGCTGCATGTCTGCTGCCCTTTTTCAGGCAGCTACCCTCACCCTGGGCCTTGGGTCTCCTTTCCCATCACCATCCTCTTGGTGCTGACATGAGGGCATGGAATCTTGTCAGGACTGGTCTCTCAACATCATTCTAACTGGTCTCGTCATGTCCCGTGTCTGCTCTTTTTGTCCAGCCCGCACACGTAATCTTAAGCGGAAGAATCCTCCTGAAATGGATCCCTTTTCAGATCACTCACAGACCCCACATCTCCTTGGGCTCCTCACTGTCTAATAAGCCAGATCAGCCCTCTGTGGCCTGTGGGGAATAGACACTGTAGCCGCACTGGAGAAACCACCTCTGGACACTCTCCCTGTCTAACACTTCCCTGTGCATTAGCTGTGATCCGACTGGTTGCCAGTTCCATTCAATTCTGCGTCCTAAGTATCTCTGTATTCCCTCTGTCCTTGTCTCAGCCAGGCCTTTATCATGTCTAACCTAGATGAAGACAGAAGCCTTCCTGGCGGTCTCTATGCCTCTAAAATGTGCTCCATTTCTGGTCCACCCCCTACACTGCAGCTAGAGGAGTCCTTAAGAAAAAAAACCCAATAACCATGACACTTTCCTCATCTTTGGTGCATCATCACTTTCCAGGTCAAGTTCAATTCCTTAGTATGTCTCTTAAGACTCGTTATGTTTCTGGCCTACCCACCAACTCCCTCCCTGCCTCCAGCTATGCCAGCTCCCGTGCAGCTATCCTGCATGTGCTGAGTTCCTCCATGTCTTTGCAGATATTGTTCCCTCTGGCTGGGTGTCTCTTCCCCAGTCTCTTCTGCTGGCCATTCATGACAAATATCTTGCCATCCTTGTGGCATGGCTGAAAGTACCCTCTTGCTTCCTCCAGGACCTTATTAGGTGCCACTCATTGAGTTTCCTCTCTTAGTAGCATTTCTCACATCCTGTTATCATCACCAATTATCCTGTCTGATATGCACGGTGATCCTAAACTCCCTGAAGGCAAAGATTAAGTCCAGTATCCTCAGGTCACAGAATACGACACCAATCAGAAAGAGCAGCTACCTTCTCCTGAACACATGCTGTGTGCCACGCTCTGCACTGAGCACTCTCCACACCTCCTAGATAACCCCTGCAGAAGAGGAAGTGAGACTCACAGTAACCTGCCTGAGGATTTGAACTCAGGTGGTGTGACTCCTGTCCAGGCTCTTAGGCACCACCCCCTGCCGCCTCTCAGATGTAGGCATTCACTAAAGATACACTGAGCAGATGAGTACACGGGAGGTGGCATCAGCATGAATGTGCCGAGCATGCTCACTCTATCCATGTATGGTGTGCCAAGCATTCTCACTCTATTCTGCAGGCACAGGAAGCTACGGAGTGGCAAGATCAGAGCTATGATTAAGAAAGAGTGCTCTCAGGGCCCCCATATAACAAACCAAGAAGAGGGACTGGTGGAGGCAGGGGGCTCTGCTTCAAAGCACTTGTAGAAGTTTAGGAATGAGATGGCAGGACTGATGCTAGGGTGGACACTGTAATTGCATCAGCTCAGCATACAGTCTTGTCTCTGAGGGAGGGCACCAAGGAGAATGTATCCACAAGACATGGGCACTCAGGGCAAACAGGTGTTTGTTTTGATTTCCATCTATAGTACCAAGGGGAGCCCTGGTTTAATCCCCAGACAAGCCAAGAAGTTGATTCCACTAAATCATCATCTGGGGCATTCATTATAGGTGTCCCAACTGCGTCACACAGAGATGCCAGCTCCTTAGGAGCTTGCTCTCTTGGGAGCACTCTGTGCTCCTCACTGTGATCCACTGCATGACTGAGAACTGCTGCAACAGCCTAGATCACTCCACACACTCTAAGCATCTCATTCATTCATTCATTCCTCAAATGGCTCCTGGGTAACTACTATGTGCAAGCACTGCGCTAGCCACCAGGAGTACAGTGAGAAGGAGACGGAGCATGCCTGCTTTGGCAGAGCTCATGCTCCAGTGGGAGACAGCATCATCAAGCCACAGCTCTGGGCACTGTCTTCATTCTTTCTTCACTTCCTCATTCCCCCTCATAAATGTCAGGAGCTGGTTTTCTGGGGTGATATTTTTTAAAGCCATTCCCATAAAAAGAAGCCAAGATCTCCTCAAAACCCATAAGGTCCCTGGTGATCAAAGACAGGTCTGCAAAATCTGCTCTGGAAGCCACAACAGCCCCAATGGGAACACTGTCATTTAATAGCTGGTCGTAGTAGAATAGCCCAAGGACTAAGAAAAAGCCCATGGAAGGGCCCTTCTAATCCAGACTAGGTGTGAGAGTTCAAAGGGTTGTAGGCCAGGCTCTTTGCCACCATGCCTTGAGACTCTTAGACGAGTGCCTCTGACTCTCCCCTCCGTACACACACACACACACACACACACACACACACACTCTCCACTTCATGATTTATGCCTTAGTCTCCATCTGTAAAATGGGGTGGGAAGAAATTAATTATATCAGTCTCTACCCAGGTTGATAAGTGAGGTCAGTGTTCAAAACATACCTCTCTGGGGAAAGGTACTGTCTAAAGTCACAGTATCCTTTGTTTTGTTTTTCACTGATATTTATTCAGAGCACCATTCTAAGCATAATTAAATATACAGACTCACTTAATTGCCATAGCGACCTTGGGAAGAAGGCAGTTTTGGAGATAGGATCTCACTCTGTCATCAGGCTGGAGTGCAGCAGCACAATCTTGGTTCATTGCAACCTCCACCTGCTGGGTTCAAGTGATCCTCCCATCTCAGCCTCCCAAGTAGCTGGGACTATAGGCACATGCCACCAAGCCCAGCTAATTTTTGTGTTTTTGTAGAAACAAGGTATTGCCCATGTAGACCAGGCAGGTCTAGAACTCCTGGGCTCAAGCGATCCTCCTGCCTCAGCCTCCCAAAGTGCTAGGGTTATAGGAATGAACCACTGCATCTAGACTTTGCCCTCGGTTTTTAAAGATGAGTGACTGCCTCAGAAGGTAATGGGCCTCAGGCCATATATCTAGTAAGGGACAAAGCAGACTCAGATGCAAATCCTCCAGTTCTCAGTCCCAACTCCAAACCAATTGTACTGAATACTACTGTTTGGGAGAGTAGAAGGTAAACTCAAGAGGTTACTGCTGTGATTCTCAGTAAGTTTCAAGTTGCCAAAGAGAAGCACACCCGCCAAGATAATTTCTTTCCTTTATTGGTTCTTTAGTTTAAGGTTGAGCATAGAGAAAATCCACTGCAGGACTAATTAGTTTTAGCTTTCCAGAGCAGGGGTCAAGCTGTTCCAGTTCTGAGTAACTGAATATCACACTTCACTAAATCGACTCACCAGGGAAAAGGTCAGTCTGAATTAGCAGAAAAACTGCAAGTATACATATAGTTGGAGAAATGCAATTGGTCATCAGCACAAAAGTAACGGAAACTACTGCAAATAAACGCAGCTCGGTTTGCCTTAGAGGGCTGATACATCTGTGAAGTGCAGTAATTATAGGCATCCCAGCATTTACATGCTCAAAATAATTTTAAGTCTTTTGTTTTCAAAATAGAATATGTGTATGCCCTTGTTTACACTACTTATTTGCACAATACATGCTTTCTTCCTGGGTAATACAAAGGTAAACCTCCCAGCCCAGCTTAGATTCTTGTAACTTCTGATTTACTAAGTCCAGATGAATGAGGTTTGACAGTGTAAGGCAGGCATCCCCAAACTATGGCCTGGCCCACAGGCCGCATGCGTCCCCCTGAGGCCATTTATCTGCCCCCCCACCCCCGCCGCACTTCAGGAAGGGGCACCTCTTTCATTGGTGGTCAGTGAGAGGAGCACAGTATGTGGCAACCCTCCAATGGTCTGAGGGACAGTGAACTGGCCCCCTGTGTAAAAAGTTTGGGTACGCCTGGTGTAAGGTTTGAATTATTTTGGAAAAACATCGCAACTGTGCTGCACTTGTTCACATCAAAGTAAGCTGCCTCTTTCCAGGTTCCCCATTCCCAGGCCCGACCAAAAGGAGAAAATAAACCAGACCAAGTACATAGCTACAAAATGTTTCTGAGCCTCATTCAATACATGTTCATAGAATCTCTACCTGTTGAGCAGCCATAGTGGAACTGGGGCCCTTGAGTTCAAAAGCCATTTGATCACACTTAGAGTGGAAAGCTGTTCCTTATTTCTCATCTGAAAGGCAAAGGCCCAGCCTTATCAGCTAATCACTGCCTCTCACAGAACGTCCAGCAGTCTGGCCCAAACCACCCAAGACCACTGGGTGCTACAAAGTTTGCTTAGGGCACTCTACTTTGGGATGGCATCTTGGGCCAAAAGAAAAAAAAAAGTCAATCAACCATAGTGTTGTAAGATCTCTGACTGTAGAGCCAGGCTCCCTGAGTTCAAAACCCAGCTTTGCCTCTGATTAGCCCTGTTCCTCAATTGTCTCATCTGAAAAATGAGGATAATTATGGTATCTATTTCATAGGGTTGTAGTGATAGTCAAGTAAGTTAATAAAGGTTAGAACAGGGCCTGGCTCACAGTTAACACATTTTGTTATCCTTCGTAATACTACAGTTATGATATTATTATATTTAGGGTAATTTTATAATTAAGATCTGTCTCCTTCACTGTATAGCTCTGTGGAAGCAAGGACCAAGTCCTTTTTATCTCCCAGTTATATTTCCATGGCTTAGCACAGTGCTTGGCCCTCAGTGGGTGCTCAGTAAATACTTGTCAATGAAATGAATGAATGACTGGATCCTTACTCTGGTACTAAGTTGTTGTATGACTGCAGTAGATCATTTCCCTTTTTTGATCTCAATTCTTTCATCTGTAAAACCAGAGGTAGAACCAGATGGTCAGTCACTAAGGCTCTTCCTATCATTAATCGAACATGACCCTATGATCAATTCTCAAAAGAACATTAATAACAGCTAACACATTTAGAAAACTTATTACATGGAAGTTCTAAGTGTTTCACATGTAATAACTTAATCCTGACTCTAAAAGCTCAGCAGCAGCAGGATGGTGGCTCATACCTGCAATCCCAGCATTTTGGGAGGCTAGGAGCCTAGGAGTTCCAGTGGGAGGACTGTTTGAGCCCAGAAGTTCGAGATCAGCTTGAGCAAAGTAGTGAGACCTCATCTTTATAAAAAATTTAAAAATTAGCTGGGAGTGGTGGCACATACCTGTAGTCCCAGCTACTTGTGAGGCTCAGGTGGGAGGATCACTTAAGCCTGGAAGGCACAGGTTGCAGTGAGCTGAGATCACCCCACTGCACTCCAGCCTGGGTGACAGGACAAGACCCTGTCTCAAAAAAAAAAAAAAAAAAAAAAAAAAAAAAAGCTCAGCAGATGTGGACTGTCTGACAAAGATTTTTTGGGAGCTACATCCTTCTCCAGAAGAGGCTAAGAGAAGAGTCTAAGAGGCTGGGGTGAGCCCTCTGGCAGTACTTTGGTGCAGTGAGAGCCGTCTTTCATAGGAAAACAGTTTGTGCTCCTGACTGGGCCACCTTTCACCCCTTGTTCAAGTAGTAGCTCATTTGGTAAGGGAAAGGAATAAAGGGCTCTTTCTTCCTTCTCCATGTGTAAGAAAGTCAGCCTTTGGTATGGAGAGTCATTCCTCAAAATAGATCTTCCTAATATGGTTCCAAAGAGACCAAGAGTCAATCACAGCTGAGATAGGCTTATGCCATAGGCATCTGATGAGCATTTGTGCGTGCAGGCACACACACGTGCTCACAGGCACCCCTCACACGCTCCTCTCAAGGGGTGGTAAACTGGTGACTTTATGTCCTTTTTAAAATCAGTAGCAACAGCATGTGATTTGATCCAGAGAATGGTAACTTCCTGTTACGAGCCCTCAACAAAAAGTGCCTTATTCTGGACAGAGATCTCTGGACCCTGGGGTTTGTGCCCAGCATGCTTATGGACCCTGCATGAAACCGGATGTAAAGTGTAAGAGGTGAGGCGGGTGCCATGGGCCAGCCTCTGCCACTCCCACCAGACTAAATAGAAGCTTCATTGGTCATGTTAATGACCAGGCCAAGGCAGTGGGCACTTTAGCTATCTGGTCTTTCAATGGTCTCTTCACTACAGGGAAAACGAGTCACTGACTCATTTGCAATTAGCTGACCTAACAGGACAGAATTTTCCAGGCTGGATTCTGTGGTAACAGAATTTTATTGTCACATTAGAGATATTTTGAGCCAGTCTCATTTCCAGGCAATTACTCTTTTGAGTCTATGACACAACTTCTGAGCACAGCTGCGTCGGGGGTCCCTGACTAGGCACAAAAGCCACACTCTCTCACGTTCTGTGGGAAAGATCCCAAGTCCATTCTGTGACATTTTACCTACGCGAGCTAAGGCAAGGGGGAGGACTCTGTCAGAACCAGCGAGCCGAGGCCAGGTGAGAATTCTAAGGCCCCAGAGCTCTGTCGGGGAGGAGGGAGCTTAATGAAGGTAGGAGATTAAGGTCTAATGGGCTGGCCTCCAAAAAGGGAGCACTCTCCCCCTCCTGGGTAACTTGGCAGTGGCAGGTCATATTGATGTAGGGAAAGCATGCTCCCCAACTGGGTTTCTCTTTTTTTTTTTTTTTTTTTTTTTTGAGACAGAGTTCCGCTCGTTACCCAGGCTGGAGTGCAATGGCGCGATCTCGGCTCACCGCAACCTCCGCCTCCTGGGTTCAGGCAATTCTTCTGCCTCAGCCTCCTGAGTAGCTGAGATTACAGGCACGTGCCACTATGCCCAGCTAATTTTTTTGTATTTTTAGTAGAGACGGGGTTTCACCATGTTGACCATGATGGTCTCGATCTCTTGACCTCGTGATCCACCCACCTCAGCCTCCCAAAGTGCTGGGATTACAGGCTTGAGCCACCGCGCCCGGCCTCCCCAACTGGGTTTCTATGCTAGCTCTTCCACTAGCTTGCTGTGTGACTTTGGGCAGGACACTTGACATCATGGGGCCTGGTTTTCTCATCTGTACAACATGGGGTTGGCTCACAGGATTCGTTCTAGTGGTAATGTCCCAACATTCATTCGCCAACTATTATTTAGCACCTGCTAGGTGCCAGGCACCGTGCCAGATGTTGGGAACATGGTGTTGAACACAGCAAAGCCCCAGCAGGAGCATATAAATAAAAGCCAGTAGAAAGACCTCGCTGCTGGGCAGGATGGTAAGGCCCCTGGCCTGAGAGGCACAGACTGGGGTGTTTAGCTTCTTGAGACAGTATTCCAGAAAAGACTCTCCGAAGAGGTGACAGTTAAGCTGAGATCTAAAGAATGACAAAAGGGCAGGCATGGCAGGAGCCAGGGGTAGGGTGGTAGAGAAGGGTTCTAGGCAGAAGGAACAGGCAGGACAGAATTCCCTGTGGTGGGAACCAGCTTGGCATGCCACGGGACCAGAAGTGAGGCCTCTGTGCCAGGGAGAGCACCAGGAGGTGAGGTGACACCTAGGAATTCACTTGAGAGAACTCCTGGTTCAGGTGGGGGAAGCAACCTTTTTGAAAAAGTAAGGATCCTTTTATAGTAATAGTTCCTAATGTTACCTGTTTAATATACCTGGGATCTTGTTTTTGGGGGCAGGGCCCAATCTTACTATGGTCTCTTTGGGATTTAGAGCAGTTCCTGCGTCAGAATTGGGATGCCATGGGACCAGAGGCCTGAGGGTTCACCACTGCTGCCACACAAACAGCATCCTGTAGGTTCCCATGATGCAGAGCACAGGGGTGTGCGCCAGTGTTTCTGATCTGATTTGGAATTAGGAAAGCCTTGGCGTGCTGTCCGTAGTCTCCTTGGCAACAGCCCTTAGTGCCTTCTCCCTTGAGTTCTCAGACACCACCTACGCCCTTCTCCCTCTTTCCTAACTGTTCTTTTGGTTGTGAAGTGGCTGTACTTTTGCTATGTAAGGCATGCCATCCTATGTAGGGGGGAAAATCCATCGCTCCCTACTGGAATTGGGATCCGTCTTTCTTGATCTCTGATTCACTGGTTCTCTTTGCATGCTTCAGGCCTAAGTGCCTTCCCCAGCTCCCCTTAGACTCCCACTCACAGAGACAGAGCAGTTCCCTGTAGCCACCTAGACTCCAGGGAGCAGCCATTGTTGTCATAACCCCTTCTCCCTGCTGTCTAGGCTTCAGCCTGTCTGTCTCCCTCACAGGAGGCAGCCTCCCACCTAATCCCCTGGGACTCCACTCTCCAACTGTCAGGGAAGACAGATGGGGAGCAGAAGAATTCATACATTCACACACTCTCTCTCCTCCGTGCTGCTCTTGCCATCCTTGTTGATTGGCTCCTGGCCTTGCTGGGGTGGCCCTCAGCACGGCAAAGAAATCTTTGTGCAGACTGGCCTGTAGACTGGGAGCTCTAAAAGGGAGCCCATAGTTCCTCCCCTTCCTCCCCTCTGATGCTAAACAGGGGCTTATTTGCATAGCTGTCTTGGTAACAGAAAAGAATGTAAAAGAAGCAGCACTTCAGAGGTACTTCTCTTATTCCTAATCCTTTCTACAACTACTTCCCCTCTTCTTGGAGCTACTAACACCTGTGCCTCTGACCTGTACAAAAGCTCCCCTCCTCTTTCCTCTCAATTGGTGTCTCTTGACTCCTTCCTCTACATTCACACCAAGCCCAATTCCTATTTGTGTATCTTCCAGGAGTTCAGTGAATGTGAACCAAAAAGAAAGATGTTCTCTAAATAATAAGCACTAATAATAACCTTCGAAATTGTTGACTTGCTTCCTCTTCAAAAGCCTGCTTTTAGGCTGAAGTTCATAATTGAATTCAACTATAAAATGCTATTTTTTATAATGTCATTGTATTTTACTTGGCAGTGTTACACTCTTGGGTTGATGGAATAGGACCTATTACATCTCCATAATTAACAATAAAAGTCACTACCATCCATCTGTACATCCATATTTATTTATCTGGACATGCAGTTACTAGTGTATGTGTGTGTGTGTGACAAACACACACTTTCCTGTATTCCTGGTGTGGCTATTTTTCATTTTGGGTTTGACTTCCCAAGACATTCTAGATTATGAACAGAAAGACAGTATTCACTTGGGAAAACACCAGCCCAACTCAGGCTATGAAATCTATTGTATTTCTCCTGTTCATTTCCCTAAGACCAAGGTTCAATTTTGTAGAAGTTCAGTGATTCCTCTCCATCAACTCTCATTAATAGCATCTTAAGAAATTTAATTTAAACTATAAACATGGCTGATACTGTGTATATGCAACTTCAAGCTAACGTTAACTTTGTGGAATTTCTTTCCCCTCAACAAGTACCCTTTTAATAGCCCCACCTCCCGGATGGAACCTTGTTTGATGAGCAGTACTCCCAGACTGCATCCTACCCCAGTCACTCCCCGCTGGCCAGAGGTGCCCTCAGCCAACACGTGCTACACAAGCCCGTCTGTGCATTCCACGAGGTATGGAAACTCTAGTGACATGTATACACCCCTGACAACGCGCAGGAATTCTGAGTATGAGCACATGCAACACTTTCCTGGCTTTGCTTACATCAACGGAGAGGCCTCTACAGGATGGGCTAAATGACTGCTATCATAGGCATCC
Organism: Saimiri boliviensis; assembly: GCF_048565385.1. NCBI lineage: Eukaryota > Metazoa > Chordata > Mammalia > Primates > Cebidae > Saimiri > Saimiri boliviensis. The sequence goes on along the minus strand of NC_133455.1, from coordinate 26,478,437 downwards.
ATATTTAATATGAATAATAATTATTAATAATAATAATAAACCCAACACCCATCCCCCAGAAGACTTTATCTCTATACATTGTAACTCGTGGGTTATTCCTAAGTGTCCATTTTCCTAATGAACATGAGGATGGGATTCAATGTGGGATGAATAAACTTTAGTTCAGAAACAGAACTTACTAAAAGTCAGTGGGATTGGGTTTCTGTAGCCAAGCCAGACTTGACTGTTTCTATAGAGCACTATCTTGGGCAGGCCATTCTGTGCCTTTTCCCTCTGTTCCATGACTTTGCTTTGTGTTGACAACCACTTCTAGTAAGCTACTGACTTTCCTGTTGACAAAATCTCTTTAGTCTTGAAGGATGGATACTGGAGACAGAATCTGGTTTGTGTTCTTGGATGGGCACATAATTTACCAAGAGCATTCACCTTGCCATCTGTCTGTCATCGTACTGTACAAGGAACAGCCCTCAGACATGTTCTGCACATCTCTTCTTCCTAGTGGTATCATCACTGCTTCCTGGAGCACCAGGGCTAAATGGGAAGGTATCTGGAAATTCTAGATTTTCTGTCAGACCCACACCTGTCACAGTACCTGCATTGTCTTGGAATGTAAGCACTGTCTTGAGGGAAGGAAGAGGTCTGTTTTGTATTGCCTTAAGTTGACTGAGGTTTGTAGGAGACCGGTTCTTCTACATATAAGGATTTGTCCTAAGTTTGCACAATGGCTAGTGTCAGCAAAAGGCAAGAGAAGGTTTTTTTTTTTTTTTTTTTTTTTTTTTAAGTTCTATGAGAATGTGGATTTATGGCATTGAGTATCACACTCAGCTCTGCTGTGTTAACTTTGTGAAACTGGATGGACCAAACTTTAACTTACCAAGCACCAAGTGTGAAAATGACTTTCATGGTTCCTTCATAAAACTATAATAATTTCCGACACTTTGATAGAAAAAAATTCAAAGCTGTGCCTTTGAGCCTATACTATACTGTGTATGTGTGGAAATAAAAATGTATTGTACTTTTGGAAAATTTTTTCGTAGGCATTTTTCTGTCAGATTTGTAGTAATTTGTGAGGTTTGTTAGAGATTAATATAGGTTTCCTTTCTGTATTATAAAATGCACCACACAATTATGGTGGACCTATTACCCTATGGGTAAGAAATAAATGGAAATATGACATCGGATGTTTTAGCAACTGTTCTGTAAATAAAATCTTTGATCACACCTCTCAGTGTGATAATTGTGTCTACAGCTAAAATGGAAATAGTTTTATCTGTACAGTTGTGCAAGATATGAATGGTTTCACACTCAAATAAAAAGTATTGAAATGACCTGCTTTCTTTCACTTTTCATTTGACATGACCTCTGTCTGTGTGTGTGGGTCTGTGTGTGTGTGTGATATATATAACTAACATTCTGAATTCTTAGGGTGTAAGTAGGCAGAAAAAAACTGAGTAGTCTTACTTGGCTGTGTTTATCCAGTTCCCCATCATCTTGTCATATAATAATAATTAAAATGTGTATAAGCCGCACATCATGTCCTTGAATAATGATTAAGTAAATATAGTACCTACAGCCTGACAGAGGTTTGCAGGGGACCAGTTCTTCTCTACACATGGAGATGTGTCCTAAGTTTGGACAGTGGTTAGTCTCACCCAAAGGCAGGACCCTTTCAGCTCTTATAGGGAATATTATCTTCAATACCAACATCATTAAGAGGTCCCCTGGTACTTAGTTTATTATGCTTTAATGATCACTGGGTGTAAAGATATTTTAAGTGCAGTGCTTTAAATGCTAATAAACTTCTGGAACAGAACAGTAACATTACTGCATACTTAATAAGTATTAACAGATTCTTCTCCAGCACTGTATTTTTATTCTGGGGCTGAAAGGAGTGGGGTATAGAAGAAGTACAATGATGGTGTTTTCATCAAACATTATGAGTCTAGGATCTCTGAGAGGTTCAGAACCACAGATTTCCAGAAATTGGAGTAGTGAATATATTAACTAAAAGGCATGAGAACTTGACAACTCAATTTGCATTTTGAAAGATTTATATTTAAAGTCAAGTTCCTACTTTCTATTACATAATATATTTATACCTGAACATGATTTTTAAGATTAAAATTATATATTATACAGAGCATCCCCTTGTATTTAGCTATGTTGTTCTACAAAAAGAAAGCAGATGAATTTCACTTTCTGATGGTCAATTAGTTTGATCTTTTGTCCAAAATCCACTAGTTGGCTTTCATGTAAGGAAAGTAAGGGAAAGGAAGAATGAATTTTCATATTTAGTCAGTGCAAAAAAATAAACCTCAGAATGACCAGACCAGTCGCTGTCTTACAATTCAAAGCTAGAGCTCCCTTACATAAATGAAAGAGTGTAGGAAAACTGACTTTTGACTTACTAAGCACAAAAAAGTAACCACCAAATTCTTTAGTCAGGTAACAACAGCACAGAGCACCCATTTACACGTAACAGCCACAAGTTCATTAACTGCATAGATCTTTAGGCAAAACTAGTCATAATCAACAAGGGCCTGAGGTCCAGAGAATAGGTCACTCCAGGAACTCTGCAAGGAAGAAAACGTGTGCCTCCCTTTCACAGCACAACCAAGACCTAAGCATCATCAGCACCCTGGAACAGAAGACAGCTTCAGATGAGGGCAAAAGACCACTGGGCCTTCTCTCCAGAGCACAAGGTGCCTACCTCTTGGGAGCTGAGTACTACCTATGTTCCCAATTGTTTAAAAACTTTCAACTTCAGAACCAGGAAAGATCTGAATAGGAAAAGGCAACAGCTGCTGTGAGTATATGACTCAAATGTACCTTCTTTCCCTCTGATAGCTCCCAGCCAGTCACCAGAATGGGAAATTCAGGCAAGGTTGGCAGCTGGGAGTGGGGCCAGTCACTTGTCAGGGGAAGAACAGAAGAGTCTTGGCAATAAAGAGACCCTCCCCTCTTAGGACTTTTTCTGAAAAGAACTCTGCCAGCTTGAAACTGGCTGAAGTCATGAACAACAGCCAGGATGGCTCACCCACATTGCAGGCCTGTGGTGTCCTCGGATTCCATCCTGCTGTGTCCTTTGTCAGGCCTCTAGTACACCACAGCTCTGGATAGAAAGAGAATTCGTGGCCCCTCTGAAACTGAAACCCAGGCACAGACCAATCCAAAATGTTTGCTATTGAGTAAGCCCAACCTAAATGGGAGGAAATTATGGAAACTGCCAGGTGACCTTGAATGGTTCACCTCCCCACTCTGGACCTCAAGCAGGTGTGTTACATGATTATGACATACCAACTTATAGTTTGCACTGATGGACCAGGGCTGGCAGATCTGGGTGAGGAGGATGGACCGCTTAGGGAAAATAAAAAACAGAGTAGACTGGCAGCTGGGCAGTGATTTAGGGAGGGAGCCACAGGAGAGAAGGCACTGGCTCCACCAGCTGGTGCTACAACACAGAGTGAGGCTCATGAGTCCAACCCGTCCTCCTTGCACAACTCTGGATAGTAGTGTTTGGCAATTTTCTTCTCCCTTCAAAATTGGCCTTAATATTTGCTTTAAAGTCAATCAAAATGTCTGAAGTGAAACTAGAGAAGGAAAGAAAGACAGCAAAAACAGCTATTTTGTCCTAACCTCTTGCACCGTTTAAAGGCAGACTTGCAAGATTAAAAACAAATTAAGGCCAGGCACGGTGGCTCACACCTGTAATCCTGGCATTTTGGGAGGCTGAGGTGGGTAGATCACTTGAGATTGCACTCAGGAGTTTGAGACCAGCCTAGGCAACTTGAGTGCGTCTACAAAAGATACAAAAATTAGCTAGGTGTGGTGGCGCATGCCTGTAGCCCCAGCTACTTGGGAGGTTGTGGGAGGATTGCTTGAGCTTGGGAGGCAAAGATTGCAGTGAGCTGACATTGTGCCACTGCGCTCCAGCTGGAGTGACAGTGATACCCTGTGTCAAAAAAAAAAAAAAAAAAAAGGAAAAAGAAAAGAAAAGAAAAAAACCCCATAAATCCTAGATAGAGGGATAGTATAAATAGCCCCCTTATTACAGTGGAAGGGACGTGGGGAAGAGTTGCTATAGGTCTTCTGAAGCCTAGGGGAAAGCTCCCTGAAGTCTAGTGAGAGCACAAGCATAGAATTCAGACTTGGGCAAGAACCTCAAGTATGCAAATTATCATCCTAGAAGCTCCTAAAAAATTGACTCCTTTAGTGGCTTTCAAGTGAGGGAGAACTGAGGTCAAATCCTGGTTTCACCAATGATGTTGTAGAGGGGGCATTCCTGTGCTAAGTAGGACTGTATGTCAGTGGTTCTCAACCCTGGCTGCCATTAGAGTTCCCTAGTCAGTGTTTTAAAAATACTGATGTATAGGCTGAGTGCAGCGGCTCATACCTATAATCCCAGCACTTTGGGAGGCCGAGGCAGAAGGATCACTTGAGGTCAGGAGTTTCAGACCAGCCAGGGCAATATAGTGAGACCCCACCCCTACAAAAAATTAAAAAATTAGCCAGTTGTGATGGCATGCACCTAGCTATTCAGGAGGCTGAGGTGGGAGGATCACTTGAGACCAGGTATTTGGGCTTACAGTGAGCTATGATTGGGCCACCACACTTCAGGTTGGGCGACAGAGACCTGTCTCAATATATAATAAAGATAAAAATCCTGAGGTATAGGTCCCACCCACAATGAATAATGACTTGGAATGTGACCCAGGCATCGGTATTTTTCTAAGCTCCCCAGGTGATTCAATATTCAGTCAAGGTTGAGAAATACAATCCCTTCTACCCTCAAGTTCTAAACTTCAGGGACTACTACTCCCTGAACATGTGACCCAAGTTTCTTTTTCACAGTGTTGTTTGTCCAGAGTAGAGAACCATGCTCTGTGTAAGTAGCAGCACTCCACGATAACCTACACTGTGCGGAGTTTTCCCTTAGCTGACAAACCTTGCCCTAAACTGCACTGTTTTGTTTGCCCTTCAGCTACCCCCACCTCCCTACCACTTTGCTGCCTGCCCTTCTAACCTGGAACTTCTCTGCTGCAGTTCCTTGGCAGCCTCCCAAGCTAAGCCAGCCTGGACACAGTCCTTGGGGCTTCCTCTTCTTCCAAGGAGGTCAGAACCTTTTGTGCTTCACCAGCCTCCTCCCTGAAACTCTTCCCCCAATCCCCCTCCTGCATCTCAACCTCCCCCAACCCCGCCACCACCTTCTCACCCCCATATTTTGCTGCTGCTGGTGTAGGTGGGACGGAAGACGTGGGCCACAAAAGATGAAGAGCTGTTGCTAGGAAAGGAGTGTGGGTGAAGAGAGATGGTGGGTGGGAGAAATAGGACTCCCCAGTTATATGTCTCCCTTTCTCATCATAAATGCCTCAAGAGCTAAAACCAGCTGTTTAAGATCTATTATGAAAAATAATGAGGTCTGACCGTGACAGCAGGGGTAAGAGAATCAGTCTCAGAAAGAGTTGAAGTGCTGATACTTGGTATTTAAAGTCTCCTCCTATAAAAGAAAATCCTCTGAGTGAAGTTTAAAAGAGTGAATTCTCAAGGAACTATCAAACTGTACCCCTGTGAGGGATGGTATCCAGAATGCCTTGGCACATGCCACACCTCGCAGAAACAATAAACTTCAAGATGTCTTAAGAAACAAAATATAGTCAAGGCAGAAGGATGATCTTTAAATGCGAAGTCGGCAACACTCTTCCCTCATCTCACACTCAGGGACACATTTCTGAAATAGATCTGCCTTCATCCATGGAGTCTTCCATTTATTAAAGTCTACTCTGTACCAGGCACATTAGACTCACCATGTGTGCTTCTCACAGTTCCCTGCAATACCAGTGACATAATCGCTTCTGTTTACAGGTGAATAAATGGAGCCTCTGAGCAGCTTAATGTCTTGTCAAAGGTTACAGTTTAAGTGGCAGAGCTGGGATCTGAAAAGTACTCCAGGCACAGTGGCTCACACTATAATCACAGCACGCTGGGAGACCAAGGTGGAAGGATCACTTGAGGCCAGGAATTTAAGAGCATGGCAACATCATGAGACTCCGTTTCTCTCTATATATTAATTTTCAAAACACAAGAAGAGAAATACTACTCCAGAGCCTGTCTGTGCTTTCTACTAAAGCACAGTCTTCCTCCTTCCTACTTTTCTTCCCACCCACCCACCTCCATCCCAACTTCCATTCCCCTCTCCTAAGCAGTTCTGCAGTTTTAAAAATCAACCTTGACTGTGGTAATAGAACCTACTGGGGTGGAAAACAGTTTCAGAAGTTCTGGGAAATTTTTGTGCTCATGAAAGGCAGGCAGTTTCTAAGCTGGGCACCAGATCTTCCCCTACACCAGAGGTGGCATTCCGCTCACTGTAAATAAATGGCAGACTACCTTTCCCTCTGTCATTTCCCAATGTACATACAAACCAGTGCATTATTTATGACCGAGATTTGGTTATTCTATAGAGAAACAGGAATAAAAGAAAATCAGTAATAATGAAAAAAAAATACCAGGTCACAGAGGATTTTTATTACCAGGTCGGAAAAAAAAGCTCTGCAGGGGGGCATGCAATGAGCCAAGCATTCACTAGAATGAAGTCATTGGGGTGGGGGAGGAGGGAACATGGAGGAGACTGGCTACCTCTTGCTGTTAAGGTCACTACTCTTTGACAGAGGTGGCCTCTGACCTCAACAGCCCTACAATTCTGTTTTGACTGACCCTGAAACCCATGAAATTCAGATGTAGGCACTGCCCAAAAGTTGAGATAAAGCTGACTAATATGGGAAAAGCTCCCGGTATGTGCCCCCAGCTGAAAGGAGCTGGCAGTTCTTTGGCGGTAGACGCAATTTATTCTGTCCTCCTCCTTTCAGGGAAATGCTAATCCTTTATGGGCAACTCGAGGGGAAGACTAAAATGTGTTGATGATGAATGACAATAATCCTTTGTCCACCGCTACCTCCTCCTAGGGTCGAACCTTAAGAGTTTAATCAAATGTTGGTAAGTAAATTAATGCCTTACTGCAAAAGGAGGTGGTGGGAAGAAAGGTTGTGAGAATATATTTCCTCTGACATGTGAATCTCAATAAACTTAATTGCAAAGGCATTGATATGGGGAGAGGGTATTGAAAGAGTGTTTTAGATTCCTATTTACACACACATACCCGTAACAGTCACTATCCCCAAACTGTCTTACAGCATGTCAGTGTTAAAATGTTGAACTTCATGGTCTAAAGACCAAAGCAACACATTGGAATCACTTTGCTGTTGTTAGAAACAACAGCAGTAACAACAAAACTCATGCATTTGTGCATCCATAGGAACTGCAAGATGTTTAGCCCTGAATCTTCGCATCTTTCTAAGGAAGGTTGCATTTTTCATTCCGGTTCAGCTAACATTTTAGTGGCTACTCCATGCCAGGTCTGCCTTGCTGGCCACTTTGACAGCCATCTCTTTTAACCCTTCCAACCTACTGCAAAGTAGGTATAATTACGCTCATTATAGTTGAGAAAAATCGGTGCTCAAAGAAGGCAAGTGATTTATCCCTGAACACCCAGAGTTAAAATTCAAACTAGAAGTCTTTTGGCTTTCAGGTTTTCCTGTTAGAGTAAAAAAAAAAAAAAAAAAAATTTGCCAGAAGGGTTTCAAGGAATTTGACAAATGATCGGCTTCTGAGACTCATGCAGTGAGTCAGGACTAAAAACCAGGTTTTCCAATTCTCAGTCCGGGTTCTCTCACCACATTACAGCATTGCCACCCAAAGTGCTGGGTTTTCCCAAGAGGTGTTTGGATGGGATTCCAAGTCAGCGAGATGCAAATAGGTCTGACCCACATTCCTGCTCTTGGATAAATAAAAACTCCTAAAGGGCAGAGCCTATTTTGTGTGTTTAATCTATGAGTCCCACTGTGGGTAGTCAATCAATATTAAACAACTAGAGGGATATTTGCCAACGACTAACGGCATGGGCTCAATTTAAGCAATCAGAATACAGCAAATATTACTGAGGAACCTCATAAAGGTGCTGAAAGGCTGAATCAAGTAAAATTTTAAGAGTTAAAAAAAAAAAAACCATTGAAGTCATCTAGTCTAACTCTAATATTATGAGATCCAGAGATAAAATAATGTGCTTAAAGATCTGAAGACAATCAGCAACAGATCCTCCCCTCCTGTCTCCCAATTCTATTTAATTTTATGTCACACAGCATTGTAAGGTAACATTTTTAGGAATGCGGTATGTTGTAAGTTGAAATTGGACTGGCTGGTTATAGAGTCATCATTGATTATGAAACATCTTTCCTATTTAACTTTTCCTTTCCCACTGACCAAACTGACCTCTAAGAAATCTCCATTGCTGGCTTCCAAGTTCAACCAAGTTGGTATCATTTCTCAACAAGCGTCTTGTTAATTTTGGCCTCCTGACCTTTTCTCACAGCATTTCCCCCTGTCTGAGAGCCCTCTATGTTCTTTCCACCATCCCTCTATAGATCACCTCCTTCAAGAAGGGTATTCTGAATACTCTCCTTCCCATTAATGTTTACTTTGCTTCGATGTGTGCAGTACTATGCTCAATTTCTTCTTTCCTATAAGTAAAAAAGATTAGTTTATTGTTTGGTTGTTTCTCATATCCCCAAAGGACAGAATCAATTATTTATACTTTAAAAAATTTTTATGATATCTAAGACAATGCTGTGCTCCAGTGAGCACTAAATATGTTAAAGGATCAAACTACATTAACTTTGCTATAAAAGGTAGACTGCATTCATTTTTTTTCCTTTTCTTTCTTTCTTTCTTTTTTTTGAGACAGAGTCTCGCTCTGTTGCCAGCTGGAGTGCAATGGCACAATCTTGGCTCACTGCAACCTGTGCCTTCCGACTTCAAGTGATCCTCTGGCCTCAGCCTCCCAAGTAGCTGGGATTACAGGCATGTACCACCATACCCAGTTTTCGTATTTTTAGTAGAAATGGGGATTCACCATTTTGGCCAGGCTGGTCTCGAACTTTTGACCTCAAGTGATGTGCCCACCTTGGCTTCCTGAAGTGCTTGGATTACAGGCATGAGCCACTGCACCTGGCTGAGACTGTATTCTTGGTAAAAAATGAAATAAAAATAACTTTCAAAATGCCAGGTTATTTCACAAAGACTAATGAGTTATATGCATGTGAGTTTGGGGGTCTATCAAAAAACCAGTTCAATGGTAGATACTCTGCCAAAATATTGATCCAGCGGTTCTCAAAACTGGGTGCTTCTTCAAATCAACTGAGAAGCTTTTAAAACTACCAGTATCCAGACTTCACCACAGATCAACTGAATCAGAATCTTTGGAGGTATGCCCAAGGAATAATTTGCACATATATTGATATCTGATTTGCACATATTGATTTTCACACCTCCACTCTTATTAATAGGTTTTTCTAAAGAATGAGCATATTTAAAGGTGGTTTTGTTTTTCTGAGAATCACAAAATTTTAGAATTGAAAAATTTAGAACTGAAATAATATCTAGATCAATTCCTTAGTTTAGCAGCTAAGGACACTGTGGGATTAATCCAGATATTATTTCAGTTCTAATTTTCTAAACCTCAAAAAGGGTTGAGTGAGTGGCTTCACATAGTGAGGTGGTGGTTGCTGAGTGACAAGTCATATCTTGAATTAGTGGAATTCTCTGAACTCCAATTCTGGAGCTATAGCCAATAGACCAAGCTGCTAAGGCTTTACATTTCTGCTTTCTTCTAAAGAAAATGTATTAAAAGTATTACATATGGAACAGTTGAACTTTAAAGCTGTTAGCACCAGGTACTCATTAAAGGCTTTCAATTTGGCACACAGCAACTAGCCCATTGTCATGGCAAGAGGAAATGCCACAGCAGGATATCAAAGTCCAAAATAAATGACTAGTATCTATTTGCAGGCTTTTTCATTGGCCCTAACCTGAAAGTCCATAACATTTTATGTTATCAGAGGCCAGGGCACTTCTAGCCCTTAACCATACCATTTATTAGCAAACTTCTTTGCTTACAAGCCAGCTAATCAATACCCTGAATTTCCCTTTTCTCTGTAAAAAAGAAGACAGTGCCTGTCTTATTGACTGTATGATGTCAGCTACTACAAGAATTAAATCAAATAATCTACATGGAAATATTTTCAGAATTTAAAAGCTCTGTCCATAGATATGTATAGGATTACTACATTACTGTTTCTAAGAGCAACAACTTGTGAATAAATATTTGTTGCTTTGATTACCAAGGCTCTAAATCTTAATTCCTTGCTATCATGCAACCCAAGCATCACCAGGAAGTGGAGTTGAAACAGTACTAGAGTCTCTAGTCCCTGAAAGTATCCCATAACTAATGTTCAAGGAGGTAAAGTGATGTAGTAACCTAGGACTCAGTTGGTCTAGACTTCATTCCCAGAGTCTGCTTGTAACTATTGACCTTGGACAAGCCACTTAATTTTTCTGGAACCAGAGTCTCGTCAGTGGTCAAAAGATGAATTAGAGTCAAAGATTCCTTTGAGTTATAAAATCAGAATACTAACATTTAATTAAAATTACTAAAGTACAACTTCCTAAGTCGTTAATTCATGTGGTTTTACATTTTTTAAATCTCTTTTTAGAAGTACAGAATTGGAGCCTAAAAACATAGCCTATTTCTGGCAAACAGACATTTCAAAGACATGTGCCTGAAATGTCAGAGACCTTCTAAAAGGATTCTAAAGAGAAACATCTCTACTGAAATAAAATACTCTGTGCTTGTTTAATATCGTCTCTGGGAGACCCTTGCTCCAAAAACAAACATATGGCTACCCCCAAAGCACTTAGTACTGTACTGGACACAGAGTAGGTACCCAAATACTTTGTTAACAGCTCTCAGTCTGAGTCCCAGTTCTTGTGACTTAACTTGTCTGATCCTATTTTCTTATCTATAAAGTGGGAAACATACCTTCCCCAATGATCCATTGAGATAACGAGCTATTAAAATGTTCTGTAAACAGTTAAAAACAATTGCAAGATGTTACTATTACCTTAGGAATTCAGCTAACTATTCCAAGACCTTACTAAAATGTGCTTTTTGGAGAGATGGATTAAAATCTTTCTGACTTAATTACAGAGCACCTGCTCCAATGCTTGACTCAACGAATATGCTCAATAAATGTTTGCTCCATGGAAAGTATAATACACAGAAAGATCAAAAGCTCCATACACTCAGGTCTCATTTATTCTTATCTCCAAATTCCCAGTATCTAGCAGAATATCTAGCACAATATAGAAGAAATTCAATTATTAGATGAATAAACTTTAGCCCCTTCTAGTTTCTCTTCAGCACAGCTCAAGAGGGAGAGATTGGTAGGGGAGGCATCAAGGATGATTACTGATAAAGGCTGCTTGGAATGAAAAACTTGGGAGTTACTGGGAGAATTCATCCACTCTCCATCAACTCGAGCTTGGGAGAGCAGAAAGAGAACGGGCTCTGAGTTCAAATTCAGTTTCCACAAATGTGCAATTTCAATAAATTAACCAATTAACCTCTCCAAGACTTAAAGTTTCCTCATCTTAATGAGAGTAACTCATGTGGGTGCTCACTAGAATGGAAGCTCCACGAAGGCAAGGACTTTGTTTTGGGCCCACTGTAACCACACTGCATTGAACAGTGCCTGGGCACAGCACAGGCTCTGAAATACTTGTTGAATGAATGTGTATGAAGTTGATTGAGCTAACACAGGTGAAGTATTAACAGAGCGCCTGGCACGTAATTACCACTGAGGCCATGAGAACCTTTATCATCACCACCACCGCTACTGTATCAGTAGTATTACAATTCCTTGTCTTAGAGCAGCCGCTTCGGGGTGGGGGTGGGGGAAGGCCTGGTTTCAAACTACGATTTTCCCATTCCCTGGCCGTAGGACTTAAGATAAATTAAACTATTCGAGTTCCTTTTTGTTTCCACAAAAACTTGTGTTGAGAATTAGAGGATATAGGGAAATTACCTAAGAAAGTCTGGAGCCCGGTGGCACGAGATGTATTCTAGAGATTAAGATTAAGGCCAAAAAAAAAAAAAAAAAATCGCCAGGTCCTCTTTTATCCAGATAACTGCCTTAGATTATTTCCCACGTTACTGTAGCTGAGTACATAACAAGAATGCAAACAAGAGTGGAAGGAATTTCCGAGACCGAAACCGCTAAATGAGAAAAGGGATTTAAACCGGTGCTTGACAGTTCCCACCAAGGGCTGGCAGTTTCCGCGACCATCAGCCAGTCCAGCCAGCCCAACCAGCCGAGGCTGGAGCAGGACATTTAGCAGCGTAAGGAACAAAACCAAGGCAGAGGCTTAGACCCTCCCTCTAACGGTCTCCCCGCCGCCGGCCTCAGGCGGCCGCCAGACTCCCATTTCCGGCCCTCGCCGTACCACAGTTCCCAGCATGCCCTTGGAGGGAAGTCTTTCCGCCTGGATGACTACTAATCCCAGAATGCCATTGGCACTCCAGTAAATCAGATGGAAGAGCGGGATAACCCCACTGCATGCAGGGAATTGTAGTCCATTAGCTGCTGGTTCGTAGATGGGCGGAGAAGAGAAGAGTTGCTCTTGTCCGCCGAGAATGATTCATAGAGGAGGGTCAGGAAAAGAACGGTTCAGTCTGTGAAAGCCCCCTCAAAAAACCAGACACTTTTCCGAGGGAGGGAGAGGCAAGAGAGCAAGCAGAGCCTCGAGCCTGACCCCGCCTCGGTCCGCTCGCCAGGCCTCGACCTAGTCCTGGGCCTGGTCGGGGGCGGCCGTGAGGCGCCGGTTGCTGGGGGAGCGGTGACGTCGCGGGGTGAAAGTTGAGGGGCGGTGACGTAGGGCCGGCCCGGGCGGAGGCTGGCGGGTTGGAGGCAGAAGGGAGGGAGGGAAAGAGGGAAGGAAGGAAGCTGGGAAGGAGCGAGCGAGCGGGGGCGCGAGGCGTTTACCTGGAGTCAGCGGCTTGGGCGCGCAGAGCGGCCGCGGCTCCCCCGCACCTGCGGCCATGGATGAGGAGCGCGCCCTCTACATCGTCCGGGCCGGCGAAGCGGGGGCTATCGAGCGGGTCCTGAGGGATTACAGCGACAAGGTAAAGCGTCCTGGCCCCGGGCGTGCGATATCGCACCCCCGGGCCGCCCTCCGTGCTTGCACATCGCATCCTTCCCCACCCCCCTCATTCCGGGGATGCGCATTGCTCTTCCACGAAAACGTTTCCGGCTTGGGCATGCGTGTTTGTGCCCCCAGCCTTTTCCATCCGTGTGTCCTGCATCCCACTACCCCCACTCTAGCGCCCACTCCTCTGATTCCTGGCCCAGCAGCTTGACCTCCGGTCCTCCTCTCAGGCGTGCAAGTCACACCCCCGGAATCCGTAGATGTGCATCTGTGCCCCGTGCCCCACTCCTGGATGCATAAATGCATGCGAGGCTTCCTCACCTGTGTAGCATAAAAATACGTGCTTCCCTGCATAAACACATCCCCTGACATGCATAAAATGTATAGCGACAGTGGCAGTTTTTTCTATACCTTGAGCATGGTACGGTTTTCAAGGCATTGGTGTCTCATCTATGGTCTCCTTTGATCCTCAGAGTGTTTATAGGGTAGATGGGCTCATCCTCCCCATTTTATAGATGAGGAAACCGAGGTGCAAAGAGCTGAAATCACGCCCAAGGTCATGGACGTATTATTTTGTAAGTGGGTGGAGAATGTAACTCTTAATGATACCTATTATTTGTATCGCATTAACAGCTTTGCTGTCCATTATCTCATTTAATCTTAGAGCAATTCTGTGAGGTATTATCTGCATTTTGCAATTGAGACTCTAGATTGGTTAAATAACTTGCCCAAGGTCATACTTGGAGCTCGTATTCCAGTTTAGTTCCTTCCACTTTACAACTCTGCTGTAAAAGAGTATCTTGTTATAAATCCGTCAGTTCTCTCAATCTCTTTCCAAGAACCGTTAGCTCTTCATTACTTCCTTCCAGGAATTTTACATGCTCACTTCAAAAGATAGCCTACCACACCTTTATCTTTTAGTTTAGGAGACTCCTTTATAGGAATGACTGACGACTCCCTTCTGTGAAACACACCCAACACCAAGTCACAACCTAGCTGTGTAATGTTTTTCTTTCTTTTGCCTCCGTACATAATCTCCCCCTTCAGTGTTTGCTTTGTGCCTACCACTGCATCCATCCACTTTGTATTATTGACAATTCGTGTCTAATTTTTTGAATCTTTTCTACCCAGGGCAGAAATGGCATGCTGGCGACTTAATTCCCATTTAATCTTCCCAAAAAGCCTGTGAGGAGAGTGATGGTATTCCCCAATTCACAAATGATAAAATTTAGGATAATAATGTGGTCCCAAGTCCACACAGCTACTGAGAGATGGAGCAGAGATTTGAATTTGGGTCGTCCAACTCCAAGTACAGCGCTCTTTCTACAGTACTGTGTTGCTTTCCTTGGGAGGATACACAGGTTCTAACTATTCATATCTTAGCTGTTTCACTTTCTGATGTGCTTTACTGTTGAACATGTCTGCCTAGTTTAGGAATAACTCATTTAATGCATATTGTGGAAATTATAATGATTTAACCCAATTTATTACTGCTTTCCAGAAAAGATATGAGGCAGCTCCAAACTGATTTTCAGAAGCAAGAAATGCAACAGAGAACTTGGCCATTTGTTCAATCAGCCAATTCAGCATTTATTATATGCCAGATACCCAGCAGTAAATAGGAATTTGTTTCTGTAGGGGAGGAAGAAAGACCTTCAACTGAATATAATCACCTTCTTTAATATTTCTCTTTCCCTTTATGGCTAAACTAATTAGAAATCAGATTTGCTTCCTCCAATTTATCTCTTCTTGTTGGTCTCCCTCCAGATTGGTATCTGCTTACCATTCCTGGCCAGGTGCTGTCAGAGCTTAAATCCTGAACTTCTCCAGCTCCCCTTTTGTATTGGGAATGTTTTTAAGGTGTTTTGCATGGTGTGTGTTGCTTAAAGTGGTATCCTGAAGTGTTTCAAAAGATTCCCAAACACTTGTAATTTTGGGATGAAGCCTGAGAGTGCTCTGACTAGATGTGAACTGGGGCAGTTAGCTCTTTCAGAAGAAAGCGCTCTCTTCTTTTTCTTTCTTTTTTCTTTTTGGAGACAGGGTCTGTATTTGTCGCCCAGGCTGGAGTGCACTGGTGTGATCATGGCTCACTGTAACTTCCATCTCCTCCCCCTGCCCCTCCCAAGTAGCTGGACCTACAGGTGTGTGCCACAGAACCTGGGTAACTTGTTAAATTCATTTATTGTAAAGATGGGGTCTCACTATGTTGCCCAGGCTGCTCTCAAACTGCTAGGCTCAAGCAATCCTCTGACCTCGGCCTCCCAAAATGCTGGGATTATAGGTGTGAACCATTGTGCCCAGCCAGTAAGCTTTCCTATTTAATACTGACTGTAGTAGGCCCAGTATAGTAGGACTGCTTATAGTACAAAGAAAATGACTGAGCATCATATTGCAGTGAGGTTTTGTCCCTCAAAGGGAGAGATTTTGGGAGCAGATGAATAGGAAGTAGATGTATGTTTATAGTGGTTCAGGCAATAAGAATGGGGAGGTGGAATTAAATTGCCCAGCTCTATGGTATATGGAATTTGGAACTCTGGAAAAAATAGCTAGGTACCATATACTTCAGTTTCCTTATCTGGAAAAATTGATTTGAGAAATGTTTGGATTATGAGGTGATTATGGGGCATTGAGGAGTCCAATAGAGAGAAATGAATGATGTAGAGAGAGACAGACTGGTTCATTGTTTGGGAGAGTAGTGGGGAGGTTCTTTATGTCACCTTATTTCTCTGATAAAACTAGTCCGTGAAAGGAGGCAGTCAGGTATAGTGGAAAGGTGGTGGGTTTTGGCATCAAATCCCAACTCTGCCGTTTATTAGCTTCATGATTATGGATAATTATATTAAGCCTCTGTGTCTCAGTTGCCTTATCTATAAAATAGGGATAATATCACATTCCCTTAAATTATTTCAAGGATTACATTAAGTGAAATATAATGCTAATACTGGGCACAGTGCACCTAGGAAGTACTCACTTAGTAAGTTACAGTTACAATGGCCAGGGTACCTAAGAGGTCGTGTAGCCAGAGCATAGGTTCTGGAGCCGGCCTGGCCTCTGATCCTCAACTTAATGGCTTATGTGGCCCTAAGACAAGTTACTTAACTTTGCTGTGGCTTAGTTTCCTCATCCGCCAAATGGAGACAATAATAGTAACTATATCATAGGCTTGTTAGGATTAAATGAGTTACATGTATAAAGCAGTGCCTGCCGCTGAGGAAGCACCCCATAACTGTTAGCTTTGAACAAAAAAAATTAAACATGTGGTGTGAGTTGGTGTAGCACAATATTAAAATTTGGGACTATGCTCCATTCTTCCCCTTCTTTTTCTAATAGGTAGCAAAATACCTTGTACCACTTTGAGAGATACCTGTCTGACTCCAGGAAACATCTGTTTCTACTGTGTTATGTAGACTCTCATTTCCAAGCCATCTTGCTTCATTCACTGACCTTTTTTATTTTGGGAGAGGAAAGATCTATCTATCCCAGAAAGAATGAAACTTGTCTGTTTGTCAAGGGCATAACGCAACATAGGACTCAGCATAGGAAAATTCTTTGTTTTTCTTTTTCTTTTTTCTTTTCTTTTTTTTTTTGGAGATGGAGTCTTGCTCTGTCACTCAGGCTGGAGTGCAGTGGCACTATCTCGGCTCGCTGCAACCTCCACCTTCTGGGTTCAGGCAGTTCTGCCTCAGCCTCTTGAGTAGCTGGAATTACAGGCGCATGCCAACATGCCTGGCTAATTTTTGTATTTTTTTAGTAGACAAGGGGTTTCACCATGTTGGCCAGGCTGGTCTGAAACACCTAACCTTGTGATTCCCCCCACTCACCTTGGCCTCCCAGAGTGCTGGGATTACAGGCGTGAGCCACCGTTCCAGGCCTTTTTTTTTTTTTTTTTTTTAAATGGGAAGAGTGATTGTTTTTGTCTCCTCTCAATTCACCTGTTAACATTTATTGAGTGCCTGCTATGTACTATGTATTATTGCAAGCACTTTCACATTTTGTATGTCATCTTTTATTAATTCCTCTTACATTAATCCTCTCATATTAAAACTTATGAGGGAGATGGAAGTATTCTATATACAGGCTCAAGGTCACAGAGCTAGGAAATGGTGGCCTGGTCTTCAGATTCAATATCCAGGGATCTTTTTGCGGGGCTATATTGCCTTTACCCTGTCTCTTCTGTTTTTGAGCACAGAAAAAGTTTCTTTTTCAGGAGCAGTATACTACAGTTATTTCTCAGAATCCAAAGGGGATTGCTTGCAGGATCTCCTGTGGATACCAGAATCTGTGGATACCAAAATCTTCAAATGCTTTAGTCCCTGATAGGAAACAGAATAGTACTTGCATGTAATCTGGGCACATCCTTGTATTTACTTTTTTTTTTTTTTTTTTTTTTTTTTTTTTGAGGCAGAGTCTTGCTCTGTTGCCCAGGCTAGAGTGCAGTGGCTCGATGTCATCTCACTGCAACCTGTGTCTCCCTGGTTCAAGCAATTCTCCTGCCTTAGCTTCCTGAGTAGCTGGGATTACAGGTGCACCCCACTGTGCCTGGCTAATTTTTGTATTTTTAGTGGAGACAGGGTTTCACCATGTAGACCAGGCTTGTCGTGAACTCTTGACCTCAAGTGATCTGCCTGCCTCAGCCTCCCAATGCTGGAATTACAGGTGTGAGCCATAATGCCCAGCCCCTCCTGTATACTTTAAATCATCTCTGGATTACTTGTAATACCTAATACAATGTGAATGCAATACAAATAGTTGTATTGTATTAGTTAGGGAATAATGCCAAGAAAAAAAAAGCCTGCACTTGTTCAACACAGACACAATTTTTTTTTTCCCTAGATATTTTCAAGCCATGTTTGGTTGAATCCACAGATGCAGAATCCTTTGGCTACTGTTGGGTCCTAATCACCTCCACTTTAATAATACAATGAACTGTTAACTTGGGGAAGTATGTATCGTTCTAGTCTAGACTGTTAGACTATTCAAGCTCTGGCTCCCCCTCAGGTCTGTTTTTTTTTTTTTAGTAGAGATTGGGGTCTCACCATGTGCCTAGGCTGGAGGCTGGTCTTGAGTTCCTGGTCCTCAGCCTCCCAAAGTGCTGAGATTACAGGTGTGAGGAACAGTGCCCAGCCCTCAGACCTTTTCTAATAACAGATTTAGTAGAGAGATTAGTTGCTACCATTATCGTGATTATCAATAACAAACAGTGACTAAGGGCCCTGAGGTATAGAGTAGTATCGTGATTTCTTATATCACAGGACAGTTATGCTAAAGGAACCTCAAAAATAATTGAACCCAACCCCCTCATTTAATAGGTGGCTTATCAAGTATGATGATAACCAGAGAGGTGGCTTGGCGGCCATACAGGCCACCTGGGCATATGACTACCCCATAGCAAGTTTCAACAGGATTCCAGTTTTGAAGTATGGCAAGCTTTTGGCTAAATGAAAGGTATTTAAGATGACAGGTAGGTAGGTCTCTAGGAGTAGTCCTCACAGGAGAAGAAAACAAGACTGCTGGCAATGAGGTCTTCATTTATGTGCTAGAAGAACCTGATTGACAGAGACCTAATACTGGAACAGTTCTATACACATAGCTTCTACATTTGAATAGAATATGTAAGTATCCAGGACTATGTAAGAGGACTTTTTGTTTTCTACTTTGGAAGTTGGGCTCTTGACTCTTTGAGTTTACTCTGTAGGTTTTTGCAGAGAAGCATGTTTAGTGGGCTGTTCCTTTGTTATACTTTGTTCTTATTTCCAGTTTATATTATATAATCTGTTACTGATTTTTAGTTGTAGAAGCCATCTCTGTTCATGAAACCACCACATACACCACCCCTACTGGGTTTATTCCCTTGTAGTAGTGCTGTTTGAGTATATCTTTAGAAAGCTATGAAATTACTCCTATTTCTCTCATAGTTCAATATTTGGCCAGATACCACACCATTGGTTATTCAGCAATAACAGTAGTGGCCATTGAACGCTACTATGTGCAAGGTTCCATGCTTATATAAAGATAAGGAAATTTGATAGGTAGTGAAGTTGAATAACTTGACCAGGTTTATACTTTTAGTAAGCAGGAAGACTGGACTCAAACTCAGGGTTGTCTGACTCCTGATATCCTGAGCTTTTTAGAGCTTATTCATGGGGTGTGAAACCTGCAGTGAGGAGTCCTCGTAATGAGTCTGGTGTGTCACTGGGCCGTTAGCTTGCTTGGTATGTAAATTGAACAATGGTTTAACTCTTTTTTTTTTTTTTTTTTTTGAGATGGAATTTTACCGTGTCACTCAGGCTGGTCTCAAACTTCTGTGCTCAAGCCATCTGTCCACCTCTGCCTCCCAAAGTACTAGGATTACAGGCGTGAGCCACTGTGCCCGACCAGTTTAACTTTTTATATTTGATTTTTTCCTCCTGTTTCTATGGAAATTATACATATAAAGAAGATGAGATAGCTGACTGTTGGCTAACAGTTCTAGAAATGCATGTACAGCTGGAAATGCTTGTTCCCTTTTTCCCGATTTCAGACTTTGAAAGGGGAGAATATAGATAGGGGTACGGAATAAGTTAAGTATGATCTAAGTTGGATAAAAGAACCCAGCTTTATAGAAGCCAACATCTGTTGGATCCAGTCTTAGAGGTTTGAGCTTCTGAATAGATTGGCACATTCCAGATTCAATTTGTAGTGCCTCACATACCATTATATTTTCTAATAAAGAGCAACAGAATAATTAGACCTTGGTACTATTCTGAATTCCCATCTTAAAAGATTAGTTCTACATAGGAACTGTTTAAAAGACATTTTTATAACTTGTTGAGTATCTGTCCAAAAGGCAATTTATTTTTCTGTCCCCTTACCATAAATGCCAAAAAAAAGTTTAGAAGAACCATTATATTAACAAGTAGGTACATTTATTCCACATAATTTATGGAATTAGTATTTCACATATAATGGCAAAAAAATAGATTTTCTTGTTTTCTTAGTACAGTTATTTTCATTTGCATTGAATCTTTACAGAGCATTAGTTTACAACGTTAACCTGATATCTGCCACTTTTAAGTCTAATGTTAATTTTCACTAAACCTTAGGTCAATACATTTCCAAGTATAGCCCTCAGATTTACAGTCTTTCCTCTCATCCTTCTTTTTCTTATTCTTTATTCATTATTTATCCATTTTTAAAATTTCTTTTTTATTATGAAAATAATATACCAACAGTGAGTTTTCTTTTTTAAAAATTGTTACATAATATTTTGTCGGGTGAATCTGATATATATGATAGAATATTGTCACATGCCCAGCATTCCATCAGTCCCCTGTTGGTTATTCCAGTTCTCACTTTTTTCCTCCACAATGTTAGATAGCACTACAGTGATACTGGCACATATAATTCTCTCCTTCCAGATGATCATTAGGACAAATTCGTAGGAGTAGGAGTTCTGGGTCAAAGGTTATGAATATTTTTATGGCTTCTAGTAAGTGTTGCCAAATCACTTTCTCTTTTAAGGTTTATATCAGATTATACTGCCACCAGGAGTTTCATGCCTGGATTGTTGATGTCCATTCCTCACAGGGTGTTATGTTCTTAGTCTTGGTCTTCTTTAATCTGACCTGTGAACTACTGCCCAAAATATTCTTCCAGAATGCTGGTCACATCTCCGTTATAGTCTTCCTCTGGTTGCCTGTCACCTATTTGCCAATTCAGGTATACATTTTAAAATCTGTGTCTTTTTTAAAAAAATTATTTTGCATCCATATTCAAGGCAGCCTCCCTCCTTTAGATGGCCACTGTCTCCTACCTCTGAGTCTTCCCTCTGACCATTTTTTATATTCAGAACTTCTCTGCCAGTATTTCGCCGTCGTCTTTAATTTCAAAAATTGCTGCTTCTACAAAGACGTCAACGCAGAACCACCTGTAATGATGATATCTTTAGTACTTAGTGTACTTCATTCTTGGTGGATTGGCAGTAAATATTTGTCACTGTGGCCAACGAAAGAAAGAAAAAAGAAAAAGTAGAGAAATCTTCAGTGGAGATTTTTTTTTTTTTTTTTTTAATAGGAAGGCTTAGAATTCTTAAGAGTACTTGGTTCTCTTGAATAAAACTTCGGGGGAGAATGAGGAATTCTCTGCTCTATTTTTGGCGTACCACCATTCTTTCTGTGATCATGGGCAAGCCAACTTACTCTGTCTTCTATTCTCTTCCACTTCAGCTACAGTGTGGAAAACATAGTATTGCCGATCATCGCAGAAGAGTTATAACACTCTCTGCCTTTCCAATTATTTTTTCCTCATAATCATTGGCATCATCATTATTATAACAGTGATATTTACTGAGTATTACTACTTGCCAGCACTGAGATTGTGATTTATATACATGCTTTAGCTTTTTTAACTGTCACAGTCACTCTGTGAACTAGGTACACCCTGTTTTTGGGTGAGAAGCCCAGTTCCAGAGAGTTTACTTGCTCAAGGTCACAGCTAGTAAGTGGTGGAGCCACCATGATTTAAACTCTTATTCTTATTGAATTACTTATCTGAAATATCAAATTATCAAACTTCCCTATCCACAATTCTCTGATGATTTCTTATTGCATATGAAAAAAAAAGTATAAATTCAGCAACGTTGGAAGGCCCTTCCAAATCACTGTCCAGTCTACATTTCCATTCTCATCTTCCTCCATGCCCCACTCCCAAACATATGTCCTGTGTTCCAGTCTCACAAAGTTGCTTATTTCACAAATATATCATATAGTTTTCATACATTCGAGCCTTTGTTTTTGTTCCTGGAATGCATTACAATTGCCTCTGGCATACTCCTGTTTATCCCTCAAGATCCAGTGCAAAATGCTCTGTATTCTGTGAAAGCCATTCCAGATTTTGCTGGGCAGTTAGTGGCTTGGTTCACTGTGCTCTTTTATCTATATTTCTGCTGTAGTCTTTTCACACTGCCTTATAATTATTTGTTTACATGCCTATCTCTTACTGTAATAAGAATATTGAGATACCGGAAGGCAACATTTTTATGAGGACATTATATTAGATATTAAACATAGCCAAACTTTAAAAATCCATGTATTTAAAATGACATTGTTTCCCTTTTTTCCCCCCTCAGCATAGGGCTACTTTCAAATTTGAATCAACAGATGAAGATAAAAGAAAGGTAAGCTTTGGTGGGTGGGGTGTGTGTGTGTGTGTGTGTGTGTGTGTGTGTGTGTGTGTGTGTATGATTTCATTCATGGACTTTCTAAGCAGTGGTCATGTTTTCATGTGATGGTTATTGATTGGTTTCTTGTTTCCCTTCATTTTGTTTTTTAGGAATCCAGAGAAGAAAGGTTAGGTTAGGTTTAGCCTGGGTTACACGCAACTCTTTCCTCTGTCCTTGCAGGACCATTACACTTGTATGAATCAGGAGAGTGGGAGGGATTCAGAGGAGACTCTCTCCAGATCTACTCATTCTCAAAGACTGACTATTTGGTGGTAAGACTTCAGGTTGCCTAAAATGCATTGCTAATATTATAAAGCTTAGCTTGAGACAGGGTCTTGCTCTATCACCCAGGCTGGAGTGCAGTGACTCACTGTAACCCCAGACTCCTGGGCTCAAGAAGTCCTCCTCCCTCAGCCGCCTGAGTAGTTAGAACTACAGATATACACCACCATGTCCATTTTTAAATTTTTTATAGAGACAGAGGTCTCACCATATAGTCCATGCTGGTTTGTTGAACTTCTGGCCTTACGTGATCCTCCTGCCTTAACCTCCCAAAATCCTGGGATTACAGGTGTGAGCTACCATGCCTGGCCCTGCCTTTGTGTCTTGCCACATTCTGTACATCTATCCCTGGCCACAGAAACGCCAAAACCAGATAAGATAGTATGACTGAATCAGTGTAAACCTATCACTGCTGCTAGAAAAATAGCTTAAATCCAGTATTTTGCTAGTAGTGGTTTGACAGCGCCTTGAAATCATTCCTTCATTCACCTCTATCCCCATATCTAATATCTGTGTCCTGCTCATTTTACCTTTTCGGATTTCTTCCATTCATTTTCTCCTTAACCTCTGCCCTAATTCAGGCTTACATCTGATTACTGCATCAGTTTCCTGACTGTTCTTTCATTTTCCAGTTACATGCTTTTCTAGTAGATTGGCATTCATAAATCTTAAATAGCAATCTGACCATGTCATCCTTAGCCTTAAAACCCTTCATCTATCCCTTCAGTGACTTTCTTTGCCTGTGGAATAAAGTTTAAGCTTCTTAACAGGGCATGCTAGGTGCTCGGTGATCTGATCTGTGCCTACTTTTGCAGCCTATTTCTTTTCTCTCCCTTGTATTTTGTGTTTTAGGAATAGGAAATGTTTCCAGTTATGCACACATCCACATCCCTTCTGTTTCTTGCTTACTACCTTTGCAGTATATTGTTTTCTACCTGGAATGCCCTCTCCCGCTTGTACCCCTCTTCTCTTTCTTACCTGGTGAATCCCTACTCACCTCAGGGGCACCGCCTTCAACAAGCCTCCTCTGACATTCCAGTTAAGGTGAAGTACCTCTTCAATAGTCTCATAATACTCTATGTAAATCTCTAACATTAATATTTATGCCTTGTTTCTTAATTATTTATCTGTTGATGTTAGACACTGGTATCTTTATATACTTGACATTTGGAGTGCCCAGCACATAATAGGCACTCAAAAAATATTGGATGAGTGACCATGAAGTATAAATTTTGTAGATTAGAGGTTTAACTTGACTTTTTTTGGGATTAACAATGTAACAAAGACTAGAATACCTTTTAGAACAGGGATTCTCAACCACGGATATGTGCTTTAGAGAGCTTTTTCAAAATAGGCCTGCTCAGGCCCAACCTCTTATCTACTGAGTGAGACTTTAGGAGGTGAGCTCTAGGTATGTGTATTTTATATCTCTCTCTGTGCGTGTGTGTGTGTGTGTGTGTGTGTGTGTGTGTGTGTGTGTGTAAAGTGTATAAATTAATTAGAGACAGGATCTTGCTCCATTGCCCAGGCTAGAGTGCAGTGGCATGATCATAGTCCACTGTAATACTCCTGTGCTTAAGCGATCCTCCCACCTCAGCCTCCTGAGTAGCTAGGAATTCAGGTATGCGCCACCATGCCTAGCTAATTTTTAAATTTTTTGTAGGCTCTCTATTGCCTAGGCTGGCCTTGTGAGATCCTCCCACAGCCCTAGGATCATGGGTGTTAGCCACTATGTTCAGCCCAATATATATTTTTATAGATGGTCTTCAAGAAATAAATAACCATATGTGTGATGGGAGTGCTGAACAGCACAATCCCTACGGAGAAGAAACTGGCAGTGTCTACCAAAATTACAGTTGCATTTTACTCTTTCACCAAGTAGTGTCTTTTTTAGAAGGCTGTTCTGCAGATAGGTTGAACTCCAAGTAAGCAGAGTTATTAATTGAAACATTGCATACAGTAGCAAAAGATTGGAAACAACGAGTGTCCAGCATTTAAGGAGTGTTTGAAGAAACTGGCACATTTACATTATGGAATATTATGATGTAGTAAAACGAGAGAGAGATTCGCTGTATGTGCTAATGAGAGAGTGAGGAAAAAAAGCAAGGTGTTAAAAAGAACATGTTGTTTGACAAACTCATGATAAATATTCAGGCTAGGAAGCCAGCTGCTATTTATTTAATTTAATTGGGAGAATCCATTCTGTATCTATAGATTGATGTTGCCTTAGAAATCTGACATTAGAGTCTTTTACTAGTAAAAAGTAGTGCTTTTACTGGTAAAAAGAAGTAAATTAAGACAGAATCTCTTACGCTATATAAATTTCAGGTGAAAGGCAGAAATTTCTTATATAGTTATTAATAAAATATATTTCTAGTAGTGTAGTAGAAAAATAGCATTTTCAAAGTACTGTCTTTTTCTTAGTTTTAGATTTCTGGAGGGAGTATCTACTGTATAGTGCTTATTATCAGTTATAGTTTGTAGGTTTCTGCTTCCTGGGAGGTCTCTTATAAAGAAATGTCATTAGGGACCTAGCTAGGTAATCTTCATTAGTGGGAAAACATTGGCAAACAAATCCATTTCTGTTAAGTGTCCAGGGGTTAAAACCATTTGTGACTCTTTCATACATAAGGTTCTTTTTAGACTTCAACGTCAGAACTGTTGGACAGCTCAGAAGGATCTATACCCTAATAAGCTTTTCAAGTTCTTGATGGAGAGACACATAGAATA
This sequence comes from Saimiri boliviensis, assembly GCF_048565385.1. Taxonomy (NCBI): domain Eukaryota; kingdom Metazoa; phylum Chordata; class Mammalia; order Primates; family Cebidae; genus Saimiri; species Saimiri boliviensis. The sequence goes on along the minus strand of NC_133455.1, from coordinate 26,453,134 downwards.
TAGGCATTTCAGTACGTTATGCCTACTCAGAAAATAAAAGGAACTTGCATTACTGCCCAATTTGTTATGCCCCTGTATTAGTTTGTTTTCACACTACTGATAAAGACATACCTGAGACTGGGAAGAAAAAGAGATGTGGTTGGACTTAGAATTGCACATGGCTGGGGAGGCCTGAGAATCATGGTGGGAGGTGAAAGGCACTGCTTACATAGCAGTGGCAAGGGGAAAAATGAGGAAGATGCAAAAGCAGAAACCCCTGATAAACCCATCAGATCTTGTGAGACTTATTCACTACCATGAGAAAAGTATGGGGGAAACTGCCCCATGATTCAAATTATCTCCCACCATGCCCCTCCCACAACACATGAGAATTATGGGAGTACAGTTCATGATGAGATTTGCGTGGGGACACAGAGCCAAACCATATCATTCCACCTCTGGCTTCTCCAAATCTCATGTTCTCATATTTCAAAACCAATTATGCCTTCCAAACAGTCCCCCAAAGTCTTAACTCATTTCAGCGTTAACCCAAAAGTCCACAGTTCAAAGTCTCGTCTCAGACAAGGCAAGTCCCTTCCACCTATGAGCCTGTAAAATCAAAAGCAAACTAGTTACTTCCTAGATATGGGAGAAGTTGGGCCAAAACAGTGGGGTTACAGGGCCCATGCAAGTCTGAAATCCATCAGGGCAGTAAAATTCTAAAACTCTCAGGAGGCTGAGGTGGGAGGATCGCTTAAGCACAGGAGTGTTACAGTGGACTATGATCATGCCACTGCACTCTAGCCTGGGCAATGCTCCAGTTCCCAGCAAGTTTCTAATCTCCATCTGAGACCACCTCAGCCTGGACCTTATTGTTCATATTACTATCAGCCGTTTTGTCAAACCCATTCAACAAGTCTCTAGGAGGTTCCAGACTGTCCCATATTTCCTGTCTTCTTCTGAGCCCTCCAAACTGTTGCAACCTCTGCCTGATACCAAAGTTGCTTCCACATTTTTGGGTATGTTTTCAGCAACACCCCACTGTACTGGTACCAACTTACCGTATTAAACAGTTTTCACACTGCTGATAAAGGTATACCTGAGACCAGGAAGAAAAAGCAGTTTAATTGGACTTAAAATTCCACATGGCTATGGAGGCCTCAAAATTACGGTGGGAGGCAAAACTTACATGGTGGCAGCCAGAGAGAATGTGATAAACCCATCAGCTCTTATGAGACTTACTCATTATTACCATGAGAACAGTATGGGGGAAACCTCCCCGTGATTCAAATGATCTCCCACCAGGTGCTGCCCACATCGTGGGAATTATGGGAGTACAATTCAAGATGAGATTTGGGTGGGGACACAGAACCAAACCATATCACTTCCCTAGTTCTCTTTCCTAAATGTGTTTTTGTAGCTTTCTGCCAGCAACTGCTTAGTAACAGCAGGACCTTTTTTGGTAAACTACATTGCTATTTCTTTGAAAAACACTACACTCCTCTTATATGGAAAACCTTGCGACACCTTAGAAGTAAGTGTAAGGGAGCAGTGCCCTTCAAAAAGAAAACCTGATTATATTGTGCTTTTTAGGAGATAATCATACATTTATGATCCTGAGACTTGTGTAGTATTTTGTAGTTTTACAAAGATTTGCTTCTCACTGGTAGTGCTGTAAATATGGTAAGAATATCACGATTCTTATTTTATGGATAAGGAAACAGGCTCATCTGAATGACAGCTTGCTAACACACCACTAGTTAGTGGTTGAGCCTCAGATAGAGAGCAGATTGTCTATTATGTGCACCTCCTTTACCGCTCACTGCTCCATGGCTCCCTCTTTTTTTTTTTTTTTTTTTTTTTTTTTTTTTTTTTTGAGACGGAGTTTCGCTCTTGTTACCCAGGCTGGAGTGCAATGGCGCGATCTCGGCTCACCGCAACCTCCGCCTCCTGGGCTCAGGCAATTCTCCTGCCTCAGCCTCCTGAGTAGCTGGGATTACAGGCATGTGCCACCATGCCCAGCTAATTTTTTTGTATTTTTAGTAGAGACGGGGTTTCACCATGTTGACCAGGATGGTCTCGATCTTTCGACCTTGTGATCCACCCGCCTCGGCCTCCCAAAGTGCTGGGATTACAGGCTTGAGCCACCGCGCCCGGCTCCATGGCTCCCTCTTATTACCATTTGAGGTATATTTCAGAAGGCTTGAATTTATGATCCAGTACCTTGTTTTCTTTCATTTCATACCTTGAGAAAACATTTAGGTAACTAGACTTAAGTTGGAAGATAGTAAAGGAAAGTACCAACTAGGAGTGCTTAAATTTTTCTAGAGAAGTAAAGTCAGATACAAGGGCTAATGTTTGTGGGTATGATGCAAATAGTTCCAGGTGCATGTGGATCATTGTATACTTAGACATAAGCACCTGTGCTTATTGAAGCATTTACTTTGTATTCTCTACCTTAATTGGTAGGCTATGATTATCTACCAGCACATAAACAAATATGTTATGCCATGCAAATATGTGGGACTGGTGGGAGGATATGATGAATAATCTGAAAATTTACATGTTGAGGAAATGAAAGCTCTTAAACAAAAAGCTTTGAAACAAAACTGACCTCAAAACCAATAAAGAGTACTAATAGCAATAAGTTTTGAAAGAGACATTATGAAATGATTAAAAGATTTCCAACTCTTTCACATGTAAGAATGCAACCTTGTCAAATACGGAAAATTTCAGTTGTCTGAGACAAATCTTTGTGTATATAGTAATTTTCCTCAAAAGCGTGAAGTTAAAAGTAGCCAAATATCAAGCATATTTCACTATCTTCAAACTCACACAGTAAGCTCATATTTCTGTGAAGCCGTAGGGTAATTGCCAAATTGAAATTACAAGCTCTTTGAGGACAAGAACTCTGGCTTACTTCTTATTATCAGCAAAATAGGCACCTGTGATAAGTGCTCGTTAATGAATGAAGAGAACTTGGAGAGTGAGTTGGAGGCCAGAATTCCTGTGACTTGTACATATTGTTTGGTTTTGTGTTTTTTATTATTTTAGCTATAAAGCAGAATCCCAAGCACATCTCACATTGTTCACCTAAAAAGCTTGATACAAAGTATGCATGCAGTATGATCACAGCCACATAAAACTGTTAAAAACTACGCAAAGAAAAAATGATGACAAGGAGAATTACCAAATGGCAGCTACCTGAATAGCTGTGGATATTTTTCTTTTTCTTTTCTGTTTTTTTATACTTTTCTTTTACATTATAATAGATTATAATGATATAAGAATAGGTTCATTATATAATGATAACAATATACTCTTTTATAGTAGTATGATTGGAGTCATGAGCAAAGGACTAATACTTCTTTTTTCAACTCTTGTATTTTCTCTAAAATTGACTTTCTTGATTATCTTACATATTCCTTTTAGGGGAGCATAAAAAACTTACTGAGTGTACAGTAGTATTATCTGCAGAGCCAGTGTATGGAGTGAAATAAATCTGTATAAACCAAAAGTTCATTCTGCCATTTCTCACCTTGAATCTGGCGCCTGAGACCACTCGGCCATCCTGACACTCCATTCTGCCATTTCACATACTTTTTTCTTTTTTTCCCCCAGATATGAATGTATTTAGCATATTAGAGATCTCTGTAATTCACAAATATTTTTTCGTAAATCCTATATTCCTGGCCTTGTGTTAGGCCTTGGTTCCTAAATTGGCTTTTTATCCAGGGTGTTTGGTTTGGCACTTTCTCAATTACAGATGTGTGCTGAAGCTGGCCATTGTAGACTATAGAAAATCAATGGGTAAATTTCTATATTAGATCTCCCCCAAGAAATATGTGCCAAAATAGAATCATCAATCCTAGACTGTGACTCTATGCTTGGGAATAGCTTGAGGAATAGGTGCTTGTTCTAAAAGTCCTTTGTCCTTATTTTGGTCGTTTGAAATTGTCACACTCCTGTTTTTACTAAAACAAAATAAGCTTTGTATGCTTTGCAAATTTGACTCAATATTTATTTTATGTCTTTGCTTGAGGTAATATTTTGATACATGGTGCAAGTACAGTTCTCACTTAGAAACCAATAATTTTCAGCATCTTGGTCTCTTTAAAATAATTGCACGTAATACCTAAAGTATATCTAAACCTTTTATTATTATTTTTATTTTTTATTATACTTTAAGTTCTGGGGTCCATGTGTAGAACATGCAAGTTTGTTACATAGGTATACACGTGCTATGGTGGTTTGCTTAGGTATTTCTCCTAATGCTCTCCCTCCCCTATCCCCCCACCTGCTGCTATCCCTCCCCAACCCCCCATCCCCTGACAGGCCCTGGTGTGTGATATCCCCCTCCCTGTGTCCATGTATTCTCATTGTTCAACAGCCACTTACGAGTGAGAACGTGCAGTGTTTGGTTTTCTGTTCTTACGTCAGTTTGCTGAGAATGAGTTTCCAGCTTTATCCATGTCCCTGCAAAGGACATGAACTCATCCTTTTTATGGTTGTATAGTATTCCATGGTATATATGTGCCACATTTTCTTTATCCAATCTATCATTGATAGGCATTTGGGTTCGTTCCAAGTCTTTGCTCTTGTGAACAATGCCACAATACACATACGTGTACATGTGACTTTATAATAGAATGATTTATAATTCTTTGGGTATATGCCCAGAAATGGGATTGCTGGGTCAAATGGTATTTCTGTTTCTAGATCCTTGAGGCATCATCACACTTTCTTCCACAGTGGTTGAACTAATTTACACTCCCACCAGCAGTATAAAAGCATTCCTATTTCTCCACATCCTCTCCAGCATCTGTTGTCTACTGATTTTTTAATGATTGTCATTCTAACTGGCATGAGATGGTATCTCAATATGGTTTTGATTTGCATTTCTCTAATGACCAGTGATGATGAACTTTTTTCATGTTTGTTGGCTGCCTAAATGTCTTCCTTTGAGAAATGTCTGTTCCTATCCTTTGCCCACTTTTTGATGGGGTTGGTTGTTTTCCTCCTGTAAATTTGTTTAAGTTCTTTGTAGATTCTGGATATTAGCCCTTTGTCAGATGGGTAGATTGCAAAAATTTTTTTCCATTCTGTTGGTTGCTGGTTCACTCTAATGATATTTTCTTTTGCTGTACAGAAGCTCTTTAATTAGATTCCATTTGTCTGTTTTGTCTTTTGTTGTCACAGCTTTTGGTGTTTTAGTCATGAAGTCCCCTTTCCCATGGCTATGTCCTGAATGGTATTGCCTAAGTTTTCTTCTAGGGTATTTATGTTGATAGGTCTTATGTTTAAATCTTTAATCCATCTGGAGTTAATTTTTGTGTAAGGTGTAAGGAGGGGATCCAGTTTCAGCTTTCTGCATATGGCTAGCCAGTTTTCCCAATACCATTTATTAAATAGGGAATCCTTTCCTCATTGCTTTTGTCAGGTTTGTCAAAGATCAGATGGTTGTAGATGTGTGATGTTATTTCTGAGGCCTCTGTTCTGTTCCATTAAACCTTTTACTTTTTTAAGTTCTTGTCCAGCTAGAATCTGGCATAAGACTTGACTTAGAGGGTCTGAGTTGTGTCATAGGGAAGGATGAATGCCTCCTGATAGGTCAAAAAATCAATTTAGACTTCATTCCAAATTTCACTTTTAGTTTTAGATGTTTTGCCATGGCATTAGAGGAGTAAATCTAGAAAGCAAGGATAGGACAGCCCTAACTTAGTAAGCCATAGGTATGGCAATCTATACATGATCTTTGGATCACTTTTCAAGATTTCTCTCTGGGATAATAAGAATACTACCTCTGATATGTACTTTAGAGTTTCAGGTGCATTTTCTCCTAATAGAGATTTCATCAAGAAGTTCCACTTCCAGCCATGACAGTGTGAGGACCTCTATAGATCTGCTCCCTAATGGAACTGCTAAAAATTATTTTTAAGAAGAACCATTTAAAGTCTGGAAATAGTCCCAAAGGCATACAGTCAATGAAGAAACACCTATTTAAGAAAATCTAAAACTCAGTAAGAAAAGTGGACCAGGTGCTGTGTCTCGTGCTTGTAATCCCAGCAACTCAGGTGGCTTGAGGTGAGAGGATTGCTTGAGTCTAGGAATCTGATGCTATGGTGAGCTGTGATCACGTAACTGCACTCCAACATGGGTGACAGAGCGAGACCCTATCTCTAAGGAAAAAAAAAGCAAGGAAAGTGAAAGTCTGTGTTACTTGAACGAAGACCACCTGTTCTGTCCCTCTCTTTTAGCTAAGTGAGATAGAAACTTCTCCAAACTGGTGCAGGGAAGAATATAGGGTTCCCTTTCCCTCTATCAGTATTTCCCTTCTGTCAGAAATGCTGACAGAATCTCAGTATTTCTCATCCTGCCCCCAGCTACCTGTTGCTGAAACTAAATTCTGGGTGAGTATAGATGGTGGGTCCTCCCTCCTTCCATCCTGCTCTTCCTTATGGGATGGCAGCTATACCTTGGGTGTAACACTGCTGAGAATACTGGGGCCACAGTCATCCTGGTAGTGGAACATAGTTCCACCCCAGGAAAAGCAAACCAAGGAGATCTAGGGTTGCTCTACCTTTACTTCAGTTGAGCTGTCAGCCCTAAAGTGGGGTTATCACACAGAAAGAAGCATGCCATTGTCTCTGCCCCCAGCATCAGCACCAGGGCTCAGAAATTTTGTCCAGGGGAAGAAGCAGGCCTTATAAAAGAGAATGCTGAATATGTCCTCAAAGGAACTGGCTTCATTTGCAGCACAGTATGGAGAAGCTCATGCCTAAGGGTGTAGGTTGTAGTGAAAGGCACTTAGGGGCAGATTGACACAGTCATTGGAGATATAGGTTAACCCAAAGGCCAGCTACTTTGCTAGGAGGAAAGGGATAACTGGACTAAACTGCTAGAGAGAAAGGGGAACAGTGGTAGTTGGAGGAACTATCCCCTCAAAAGAGTGTTAATAGATTGGATCTGTTTGTGGAGCAATTTTTGCCCCAGGACATTTTTGAAGGCAATAGATCAGTCAATCATCAACTAGTGACACGTAACAGCTGTGTGTGGTCAGGAAGGGAGAAAGTCAGAGGGGCCTACCAAAGCCACTGTCTCCCAGTGCAACTGTGGGCATACTCAATGGTGTGCCCCGTAAGGTGCAACATTAGGGCTTCACACTTTGAGGAGGGAGAGGGAGAATAGACTGCTAAGATAATTCAGCCAGTCACTAAACAAATAAACAAATACAATAGCAAGTCTTAGAGAGAGTGGTGGTAGTGCAAATACCTAGAGTTGTTAGATGATGTTCAGTTTCCAAAAAATATTGTGAGACATTCAAATAAATAGGAAAGAATGATCTACACATGGGGGAATAAAAGCAGTCACCAAGAACTGCCTGTATGAGTCAGCAGATGTTGGATTTAACGAAGACTTCAAAGTAGCCATTGTAAATATATTCAGAGAACTGAAGGAAACCATGATTAAAGAAGTAACAGATGTGATGAAGTCACATCAAATGGAGAAATCAATACAGAGGTAGAAATTATGTTTAAAAAGAGCCAAATAAAGATTCTGGAGTTGAATAAAATACAATAGCTGAAATAAAAATTCACTGAAGGGGGGCTCAACAGTAGATTTGAACTGGTAGGAGGAATAAACAATTGAAGATATAGCAATAGAGAATATTCAAGGCAAAGAACAGAAAAAAGAGTAAAGAAAAATGAAAAGAACCTTAGAGAATTGTGGAACAACATTTACACACCAACCTACACCTAATGGGAATACCAGAAGGAGAGGAAAGGGAGAGTAGAACAAAAATATATTTGAAGAAATAATGGCTTAAAACTTTCCAAATTTATTGGAAATCCGCACATTGGAAGTTCCAGTGAACCCAAAGAGGTGTGTAAATACACCATAGTAAAAATGCTAAAAGCCAAAGACAAGAAGAAAATCTTGAAAGCAGCAAGAGAAACATGACTCATCACTACAAGAGAAGGTCAGTAAGATTCACAGCTGACTTCCCATCAGAAATGTAAGTCAGTGAGATACATATTTAAAGTGCTTAAAGAAGAAACCTCAACTAAGAATCCTGTATCTAGAAAGCTATCTTTTAACAGTGCAGGGGAGAGAAAGACATTTTCAGATAAAAAACTGAAAGAATTTGTTGCTAGCTGACTCACCTTACAAGAGTTACTAAAACAAGTTCTTCAGATTGAAAGCAAGTAACCCTAAACAGTACTTTAAATCCACGTGAAGAAATAAAGAGTACCGGTAAAGCTGATTATGTAATTGTAAAAGTCAGTATAAATACATAATTCTTCTCCCATTTCTCTTAGCTGATTTTAAAAGCATTTGTATAAAACAATATGTACATAATGTATTATTCAGTCAGTAATATAGAGAAATGTAATGCACTTGCCAGAAACAGCACAACGGTGAATGGAAGCAAAGCTATATTGAACTAAGGAAGCAAATCCAGATGGTAACTAGGATCCACTAGAACAAATCAAGAAAACCAGAAATTATAAATAAGAAGGCTGATACAACAAAAGCTATAAATGTATACTTGTTCTCCTTTCTTTTCCCAGCTTCTTTAAAAGACAAAATTATAAAGTAATAATTATAATAATGTATTATTGGATTTGTAATGTTTATAGGTGTATATATATATATAACAATAATACTGTAGAAAGAGGGGGAAGGGAGTAGTGAAGTGGCTACATTGTCTGGGTTAAATACATGGGGATTGTCATCTCATACCAAGAAAATTTAGGACGTGGACATACACCGGAGTTTGGGAGCAGACATTTAATAGGCAAAAGAAAGAGAAAGGAAAATAGCTTTCTCTCTAGTGAGAGAGAGGGGACTACTGAGAGGAAAAAGGAGCCAGCAGCCAATGTGCCAGATTTTATAGTCAGATTTGAGGAGGTGATGTCTCATTTACATAAAGCTCACAGAGTGATTCGATCAGGCATGATGTTTACATAACGTGGAGAAGGCTGGCCACCCCACCCTAATGTTGTTATGCAAATGAACTTTCCCATTGGCTGGCACTGTCTTGTCTGCTCCTTAATGTACATGTGGCTGACCAAGAGAAGGGAAGATGGAGCTGCCATCTTGAATATGATTGGCACAACTGCCAGCATTTGTGTCTGCATCTCGATTTTACAGGCTGCTGTTTGTTAGAAAGGAAAATAATTTGGGGCTGCTTTTCCTTAAAAGAAAAACCTTACTGAGGGCTTCCATACCCTCACTACCTGCCTAAGTAATTTCTTCTTAACTCCTGTATTAGTAGTGCTATACAGGAATGTTTCTATATCTCACTGGAACTAAATTAGTATAAATCTGGAGCTGATTCTCATAAGATATATATGCTAAGTCCTAGAACAATGACTAAGGACGTAACTCATACCTACACTCCGAAAACTGTAAAACATTGTTAAAAGAAATTAGGGAAGCGTAATAAATGAAAAAAACATCCTATGGTCATGGATTAGAAGACTTACTATTGCTAAAATGTCAGTACTCCTCACTTTCATCTACAGATTTAATGCAATTCCTTTTAGAAGCCCAGGTGGCTTCTTTGTAGAAATTGACAAGCTAGTTCTACAATTCATGTGAAATTACAACAGACACAGAGTAGTCAAAACAGTCTTGAAAGGAAGAAGCAGCTCAGAAGATTCACAATTCCTGATTTTAAAATTTACTACAGGGCCAGGAGAAGTGGCTCACGCCCATAATTCAAGCATTTTGGGAGGCCAACGTGGGAGGATCTCTTGAGCTCAGGATTTTGAGACCAGCCTGGGCAAAATAGTGAGATGCACCCCTCCACATCTCTAAAACAAACAAACAAAAATTACTACAAAGCAGTAATAAGGAAGCTGGTATTGGCATGAGGATAAATGTAGATGTTAACAGTTGGTGCTGTGACACTTAAATAGCCACATGTAAAAGAATACAGCTGGATTCTCACTTCATGCTGTATATAAAAATTAACTCCATGTAGCCTGGCAGGCTAGAAAAAATTAAATAAATAAAAATAAAAATTAACTCTAAATGAACCACAGACCCAATGTAAGCATTAAAGTCATAAAACTCTTAGAAAACCTAAAGGTAAATCTTCACATCCCTGGATTTGGCAGTGGATTCTTAGAGATAAGACCCAAAACACAAATAATAAAAGAAAAAAATACATGAATTGGATTTCATCAAAGTTAAATACTTGTGCTTTGAAGGATAGTATCATGAAAGTAAAAAGACAACCCACAGAATGGGAGTAAATATTTGCAAATCCTATCTGATAAAAGACATGTATCTAGACTGTATAAGTAACTCTTACAACTCAGAGGCAGTTCAGTCTTAAAATGGGCAAATGATCTGACTAGACACTTTTCCAAAGAAGATATACAAATGGTCAGTAAAGATACTTGACATCATTAGTCATCAGGGAAATGCAAATCAAAACCACCATAAAATATCACTTCATACCCACTAGGATGGATAGAACAAAAAAGTAAGATAATAACAAGTGTTGACAAGAACTGGAAGAAAGCAAATTCCCCATACACTGCTGGTGGGAGTGTAGAATGGTGCAACACTCTGGAAAACAGTCTGGCAGATCCTCAAAAAGCTGAATAATTAGCATATGACCCAGCAGTTGTTCTCCTAGGTGTCTACTCAAGAGACATGGAAATAAATGTCCACATGAAAACTTGCAAACAAATATTCATGGCATTATTCATAAAAGTCAAAAGATGTAAACAACCCAAATGCCTGTCACCTGGTGAGTGGATAAATAAAATGTGTTATATCTATACAATGAAATATTTGACCATAAAAAGGAGTAAACTAACTGATGCTGCTACAACATGGATGAACTTTGAAAACATGCTACATGAAAGATGCCAGACACAAAAGGCCATAGATCATATGATCTTATTAACTCAAAATTTAAAAATAGGCAGATTTATGGTGACAAAGTAGATTCATGGTTGCCAGGGGCTGGAGGAAGAGAGAAACAGGAGTTACTGCTCATAGGAATTGGAGTTTCTTCTGGGAGTGATGAGAATGTTTTAAAATTAGATAGGATGTTAGCACAAGTGTGAATATAGTAAAAACCAATGAATTGCATGCTTTAACAAGTTGAACTTTACAATATGTGATTTATAACTCAAGCTATTTTAAAAATAAGTACTAGTAGATAATGTATTCTGTATGCCCATCATCATTCCAAGTACTGTTGGGTATTAGCATTCAGTCCTTACGACAAAGCTATACTAGGTAGAATTCTTTTGCTTATTTTACAGATGAGGAAACAAAGGCACGCAGAGAAATTACTTGCCTAAACTAATGAAGTTGGAGGCCATGATTCGAACTTAGGCAGCCTGGCTCCATGACCCATGTGCTAAACCATATTGCCACTCATTAATAATTGGATATTCCTGTTGTGTAATTTATGAATTGATTCTATTCATTTTCTGATTTTAGGCATCTGAAATGTAAGATTTGATGGAGAACATAAAGCTTTGACATTAAACTAGTTATAGCATTGACAGAAAACAAGATCATGCTTGCCAGTGTAAGTGACTGAATAGAATTACCAGTGAAGAAGGTATCTGTGTAGTGCTGGACTTACAACACTTAGGCATATAGTGGATTTTTTTTTTTTTTTTATGTCTCGGATTGATTTTTTGTCATCAAAAATGTAAGGTTTTCTTTTCTCAGTAAACCTTTCAAATTTTGATCATATGCTGAGGAAAGTGCAGAAATTTGTACATCTTTGATGCGTGGAAAACTCATAGGGACCTGAAAGTTCTTGGCTGACCAGATATTTCCACCGTTCTCAACTCCTCGATTTGTAGATTAAAAAAAAATCAAGGCTGGGTGCGGTGGCTCACGCCTATAATCCCAGCACTTTGGGAGGCTGAGACGGGTGGATCACGAGGTCAAGAGATTGAGACCATCTGGTCAACATGGTGAAACTCCGTCTCTACTAAAAATACAAAAATTAGCTGGGTATGGTGGCACATGCCTGTAGTCCCAGCTACTCGGGAGGCTGAGGCAGGAGAATTGCTTGAACCCAGGAGGCGGAGGTTGCGGTGAGCCCAGATTGCGCCATTGCAGTCCGGCCTGGGTAACAAGAGCGGAACTCCGTCTCAAAAAAAGAAAAAAAAGAAAAAAACTAGAGGTTGACTTACCCAGGGTCAGAGTTAATGAGCAGAATAGCTAGAACTCAAACCAGGTCTTCTGTCTTCTTTTCTGACTTCAGTGATCGTTTTTGAAGGGTTTGTCCTCACATTGTAGTAAGGGACCCACAGTGTTTACCAGTACAGTACAATTTCTTCTAAGGCATCCTATACTAAGGGTCATCACCCTGACTGAATACTTTCAGTAATGGAAAGCTTACAGCAGCCACTATAGTTTTGTTTCATTTTTTAGATGGCTCTGTTAGAAGGCTTTTACTTACATGAACTCTAAACCTGCTTTGCTTGTCCTACTTTACCCATATTCCTTTTTGCTGCTGTTGTCCATCGTTTGACTTAGCTTCCCACCTCTTTTCTGCCTGTTAGTCTTTATTATTTTTTTCTGCCACTTACTGCCCAACATATTTATCCAAAAGCTTTCTCTGGCAAAATTCCCTATAGTTTATTCCTTCAGTCTTTTAGCACATAGCTTAAATTGCTGTATATTGACAGTTAGCATTTCTTATTCATTTTACGTATGTCCAACCTCCCTAATACTATAAACTACTTGGAGTCATGTTCTTTTATTGCTCACTAACCCCAATAGACATCTTATCGCTAAGTTAGAATATATTTCTCTTGAACAATTAGCACGCACTTATATTTTAAATTGGGAACATTTTCAGATATGTTCCTATATCAGAGTGGTATACATAGGTGCTCAGTAATGGACACTGTAGAATCTATAGAATTAATGGAAAAATTGCAGTGTTATTTTTTATAACATCACTACTTCCCTTTCTCAGGTGGCTTTGCCGTTTCATTAAAAGGCAAACACTTGTAAACAAAAATATTCCTAGCAGTATTTTGCTTGAATAGAATGTGCTTGTTAGTGTTTCTTTATCTGTTTGTCTATCTGGCCGTCTTTATGATGTAATGTGCATCAACCTCCTACTCTATGCCAAGCACTGTGCTAGAGGTTTTTAAGACATTATCTCATTTCATATTTATAAGCCCTAGTTGTTATCTCTATTTATTTAGAGTGATTTCAAGAAATTTGCCCAAGATTACCTAGCCACAGGGGCAGAACACAGCTAGTGTTTAAATCCAGGTGCTTTCTTTTACTTCAACTGTACTGTTTCAATTAAGTCATGTATAAGATGTCTTAAACTTCATAACAAGATTTCTCTATATGCTGTCTATATAAATAATTACCATAAACCTGTGAGATAGACATATTTCTGTCTTACAAATAAGGAAATTTAGTTTCAGAGAGGTCAGTTTACTCCAGATCCAAGTTCGGAAAATAGAACTAGGGACTAGAAAGAACCCACATACTTTGTTTCTGTGCTTTTTCTGCTATGTTATTAATGTGTTCCTGTGCCTTTGAAGACCTCTAAAATCACACAGCTGTCTCATTGAGACAACTTAACTTCCCTCTTTCCCCCCTATTCCCTGCTATCTTAGTCTGCTTGAGCTGTCAGAATACCATAGACTGTATGGCTTAAAGGACAGAAATTTATTTCTCACAGTTCTGAAGGCTGGGAAGCCGAGATCAAGGTGCTGTCAAGGTAGGTTTCCTTCTGAAGCCTCTTCTCCTAGCTTGTGAGCAGCTGGTGTGTCACTCTGTGCTTATATATATTTACACAGCAAGAACACAAGCTCTTGGTGTCTCTTAAAAGGGAAGTAATCTCCCGAGACCAGGGCCCTACCCCCATGACTTCACCTAACCCCAGTTACCTCTGTATTTACTTGTTCTTTCACTGCTATAAAGAAATAACTGAGACTGGATAATTTATAAAGAAAAGAGTTTTAATAGGCTCACAGTTCTACAGGCTCTACAGGAAGCAAGGCAGCATCTGTTTCTGGGAAAGCCTTAGGAAGCTTTTAGTCATGGCAGAAGGCAAAGCAGGAGTGAAGCACTTAATGTGGCTGAGCAGGAGGAAGAGAGAGAGAAGGGGAGGTGTTACACACTTTTAAACAGCCAGATCTCACGAGAACTCAGGACAGTACCAAGGGGAAAATCTGCCCCCATGACCCAGTCACCTCTCACTTCCCAACATGTACTTCTCATCTCCAGCACCAGGGATTACATTTCAACATGAGATTGGGTGGAGACACAGATCCAAACCATATCACTGCTCAAAAGCCCCATCTCAATATATTAATATTACAACATTGTGGGTTAGAGCTTTCACATATGAATCTGGGGGCATGGGAGACAAACATACAGTCCATATATTAGCTTACCATCAGAGTCTCTGACTATCTTTTATACATGCTTTGGCTATTAGAGCTGAGAACCAGGGATTCAAAGATAGAGAAACTAGTTCAGAGTGAGTAATTGAGTGTTGAGGAGTAGATGGCATTGGAGACAAAGTAAGGAAACTCCAAAGAGATTGTATATAGGCAAGAATTTGATTCACTGAAAAAGGCAAAGAAGCAGAAGGGCTGTTATAGGACCAGGATTTATATCAGCCATAAAGATATGAGGTATATGTTATTGTAACAATGTTCATCTTGCAGCCCTGTTAATGTACTGTATAATCAAACGATAGCTTGTGCCAAGAACTCACTAAACATTAAATGAGATAATATTCTCTCATTTGGTAAATTCTAATTCGAAACAAATGAATATACTTCTATTTGCCAGCGTATTAACTTTAAAGACTAAAATACATTTTCACATGAGCAGTGGAGGATAGTGCTTTCTGAAAAATAGACTTCAGTAGTAAAAGAAGCAGTGTTGGCTGGTACTATGTTTGAAGAGAAATAGAAAGTTTTAATATACTCATTTTTGCCCTTAAAATGGAGGCTTGTAAATGGAAGCTTATAAAACCTTTCTTGTCAAGAAAGGACAGCTGATAGGTTTTATAAGCTTCCATTTACACCTAAGCTTTTTCCTGTTAATGAACTCTTGATATAATGTGTCTTTCTCAGGATTGCTAATTAGCAAAGAAATTTAAACCAAACTTATTTAATAATTGTTTCTCAATACTTTATCTTCAGGGTTTTTTTTTGGCAGATCACCATGATATAGAATATAACATTGATTGTATTACTGAGAAATGTACATGTGCAGGAAAGGAAGTCAGAGGTGAAATTTAGGAAGTGAGATACAGCCTCATTAATAGAGACAGTACCCATTAAGTAAAAAATGAAAATTAAGAAGAAAAAATAAGAAAAAAAAATTTTTAAAAATGAGAGTTACCATTGCCTCCCATATTACAAGTAGGAAAAGCCCCAAAGTATATATAATACTAAGCTTTTACATGAACTCAGTGGCATGAGTATTCATTTTAGAAGATCTCCATTTTAGCTTTTTATAAAGAATTCCAAATTTGACCTCTAGAATCCTCCCAGAACCTTTATTAATAGCACATTTTAAATTTCTGGCAATAAGTCATTAACTATTTAGTTTTTTTGTGAAATACAGTTTTTGAATAGGTTTGTCTTGTGAAACTGACAACATTGTCTCAACTACAATTATAGTAAGCTTATTTTAGAATTTAATACCACCCTTATCTTCTGCATGTACACATGAACCTCTTGTTCCCCCCACACACACACGTGCTATATACAGAGGGCAGAAGTTAAGGACTATCAGATTTAGGTGGCTGACCTTCAGCTCCAGTTAAGAACTAAAATTAGATCCTTGTGGAATATATATCCAGTGATGTTCGTCACAGAATAATGTAGACATAACCTTGGGAGGCCAGGGAAACATCATCCAAGGGAGCTTGCCATAACTACAGAAATTCCTTTGACATCTCATTTTTTATCTTAAAACTCATGTAACTTATGTATTATGATTTATAATACATTCATTTATTTTCATGCAGAAATCCCCTCCCCCAGTAAAGCTTTTAGTAAAATAGTGGTTCAAGAATATGTACCAAAATTATCCTGTGACTTTAAGTGTCCCTGGCACTGGGCCACATCTCCCAGATGAATGTGCATAAAACCTATTTTAAGATTAGGGTCTGTTGCATCACTATAGGAGTACTGGTAGATTCAAGTGAGTACAATTCAAGCATGTGGCTAACACTGTAGTCATAATGGGCAAAAAAGCAGGGAAGGAGGAATCTATTCTATTCTGTTATCTATTCTATTTTATTAAAGAGAAAGTGGCAGACTGTAAGGATAGTTATTTCACTGCCACTGCAATATGAGAACATGTATTTTTTTTTTTTTTTTTTCAAGTAGAACCACGTTTAAGGATTTAGGTCTGTTTATTTAAGGAAAACAAAAATCTGTTCTCAGAAATTCCCTTCACTGGCCTAGTTTAGCCCACAATTGCTTTTAATGTTAGGAACACTCATTTTTGTCTTAGTTCTTGTGTAGCACTAGATACCAGTAGAAAAGAGTAGGACAGAGTCAAATAAGAATTTCAGTCCCCTTTCCCATTGTAGCTTTCTCTGCTACCTTAAGCACATTGTTTAGCCTATCTGGGAGTCGGTTTTCATATTTATAAAATGAGAAGGATGTCCTCTTGACCTGAGTATGTTAATATGTATTATTTTTTGAAAGGATTCTGTGGTCAAAGTAAGGAAATACCAGTTTAAAAAAACTGAGCAGGGCTGGGCACAGTGGCGCAAGCCTGTAATTCCAGCACTTTGGGAGACAAAGATGAGGGGATTGCTTGATAAAGATCTGGAGTTTGAAACCAGCCTGGGAAGCATAGCAAGACCCTGTCTCTAAAAGTAAAAATAGCTGAACATGGTTAATTGCACCTGTGTTCCTAGCTACTGGGGAGGCTGAGGGAGGAGGATCGTTTGAGCCCAGAAGTTCGAGGTTACAGTGAGCTATGATCATACTGTTGTTCTCCAGCCTGGGTAACAGAGTGATGATAGCCTGTCTCAAAAAAAAAAAAAAAAAAAAAAAAAAAAAAAATTAAAAAAGCACGTTTCTTTTCCATAATACATGGGAGAATCTTTGGTAGTTTGATATGCTGTAAAAGTTTCCCAAGCTTATTTGCCTACAAAACCCATTTTTATAGAACCTTTGGTACTGCTAGTGTTCGTTAATGATAAGTGATCATTCCAACTCTTAACATTCTAATTCTAGAAACTGCACACATTTTGATTGGCTGTTTAGCTTGTTTCTGGACTGTAGTTATCCTAGGGTTACTACCAAGTTGAACTCAGTGCTTGTAATGTGTGTGTATCTTGCCCTTTTTTCCAGCTTGTACTGGAAAGTTACTGCATTTTCCTGTTTCTTGTAAATAAACATTAGTCCTTGTCTTTTACAGTTTTCCACTTTCTCTGTTCCCCTTTGTTTCATTATTCAATGATCAACCCATCTTTATTGTAAATTAATCTATTCACCTTTACCTGAGTTTCACCAACTAATAGTGAAGATTTCTGAAACCCTCAGCCCATTAAATCCTTTTGAGAAACACTAATATTGGAGAAAAAACTATGTCACTTCTACATGTGGGCTTATTTCAGTCAGAAAAATGAGCCATCTGTAAAATATTGTTATTGGTTAAGATCTTTAATTGTAGGTCTTGTTCTTAGAAATGTAAATTAGCTCTTACTGTGTGCCATCATTTCATTTAATAAAACAACATTGTAATACAAGGAGTATTCCCATTTTATAGGTGATGAAACTAAAGCTCAGAGAAACCAAATAACTTGTCCAGATCTCACAAATAATAAATAGCAGTCATATCCAATTTATGTTCTCTATTATACCTTGTAGCTTCTTACTGAAGCATTTGATAATACTACATGTGGCGTGTGGGTTGTAGTTATAATAAGTAACATTTATTGATTAATTCAAGGGCAGCACATGCAAATCATCTCATTTAATTCTCCCAACAACCCTATGAAGTAGGTACTTTTTTTATTGTATCGTTCTGTCACTCAGACTGGAGTTCAGTGACGTGATCTCTGCTCACTACAACCTCCACCTTCCAGGCTCAAGCAATTCTCCTGTCCCAGCCCCCTGAGTAGCTGTGATTGTAGGTGCCCACCACCATGCCCAGCTAATTTTTGTATTTTTAGTAGAGACGGGGTTTCACCATGTTGGCCAGGCCGATCTCACCTCAGGTGATCTGCCTGCCTTGGCCTCCCAAAGTGCTGAGATTTCAGGCATGAGCCACCGCAGTCAGCCTGAAGTAGGTACTATTACACCAATTTTACAGGTAAGGAAATAAAGAAATTGGTCAACTTAAAGTCATACAACTAAAGTAAGTGGCAGCTGGGAATCAAATCCAGAGCTTTAATGACGTGTTAAATGTTTGGAAATAAAATTCTGTAGCACACAGTGCTTTGAAGATGTCATACCTAGTTTGTATGTGTGTAAATATTCAACATATTTGACAGCATCTTTGTGTCTGTGGAAGAGAAATATGTTAGACAGATCCTGCCCCTGCCAAAGCTGATAAGAGAGATAAGTCTCCATAAATATAATTAATTCAAGGTCAGAGGCATTAAGTGCTATAAAAGTGCTAGAGATTAAGTATTCTGGATTTAGAGGTAGAAGGGATTACTTCCCTGCTGGGGGACGGTGAAAAATAAAGTATTTGATTTGAAGGGAGGAGGGATTTAGGAAGGTCAGGGGTTGGGAAAACCATTTTGAATACAGGAAGTAATATGAGAAAAGGCACAGAAGTTTGCACAGATATTATAGAGTAGATTGTTGTTCTTCGATCAAGGATATTATGACAGTAAGTAGTTGAATGTGAGTTTTAGAAAGGTGAGTTATGGGGGATCTGGCCCCTTCCTAGTTAATGTGTTTGGATGTGTTTTGTTTCAGGTATCTACTATGGGACAGTTAAAGAGAAATGTCTACCAGGCAGCAACATTTTCTTTTTGCTGCCAACTTTAGAAAGCATGTCACCTATCTCAGAAGTAAAAGATACCACCATCAACCAAGTTATCCAAGTCAGAAATCTGTGAGGTTCCTTGCCTCCTTTTTCTTCTTCATTCTTGACCAATCATTCCACCAATTGTTCAGTCAATTCTGCACCCTTAAAATCTTTCCTCTCCTGGGCGTCATAGTTCCTTCCTGTAATCCCAACATTTTGGGAAGTGAGAGGATCACTTGAGCTCGGGAGGTCAAGCCTGCAGTGAGTCATAATGGCACCACTGCAGTCCAGCCTGGGTAACAGAGTGAGGCACCATCTCAAAAAAAAAAAAAAAAAAAAAAACTGTAATTTTCCCAGTTTCATTACCACTGCCTTAGTTCAGACCTCCATCGTCTCTCACTGGATTACTGCAGCAACCACTTAACTACCCTGCTTCTGGTCCTGCTCCCCTTTTCTTACTCATTTTCCACATTAACATCAGAGTAATATTTCCAAAGTACAAATCTGTCATTTTCCTGCTTAAAACTCTGGAGTAAGCTCCCCATTTCCATTTGGATTAATTCCAGACTCTTCATTCTTTTCCTCATATAAACATAGATGAGTATATTTTCTCTTTAAAAAAGAAACAGCCTTTCTTGACCTTACATTCCCTCTTATTGCCAGCCCATTTCTCTGCTTGTCTTACAACAATGTATCTTGAGAGGGATCTACTTCTCTCTTTTTCACCTCCCAAGTACTCATCGGAAACTGTTGGGGTATTTTTTTTTTCTTTTTCTTTTTTTTTTTTGAGACAGTTTTACTCTTGTTGCCCAGGCTGGAGTGTGGTGGTACAAACTTGGCTCACCACAACGTCAGCTCACCACTACCTGTGCCTCCCAGGTTCAAGTGATTCTCCTACCTCAGCCTCACGAGCACTGAGATTACAGGCATGCACCATCAAGCCTGGCTAATTTTTTGTGTTTTTAGTAGAGACAGGGTTTCTCCATGTAGGCCAGGCTGATCTCAAACTCCCGACCTCAGGTGATCCACTTGCCTCTGCCTCCCAAAGTGCTGGGACTACAGGCGTGAACCACCACGCCTGGCCCTGGAAACTTTTTATCAAGGTCATTTGTGATCCAGCATTGTCAAATCTTTATGCTATTTGATCTTTCATCTGCATTTCAAACAGTTGACCATTTTCTCCATAAAATATTTTCTGTCATCTTGTGATCCAGAATACCACACTCCTAAATTTTCTCTTGCTTGTACCTCTTTACTTCCTTTATCAGTTTTTCGTCCCCACAGCCACTGAATGGTAGCATCTTTCATGGCTTTTAGTTCCCCTTTTCTCTATATATTTTTCTCTAGGCAGTCTTATCCATTTTTGTAACTTAAGAATGCCCTTATTCATATAGAAAGCGTAAATAGCCCTGATGGCTGCTTAGGGCTTCAGCCACATACGTTCAACTTCCTATTTGACATCTGTAGTTATCACAGACTTAATGTGACTTTACCGAAATTTCACCCAAATCTGTTCTTTCCACAGTCATCCCCTTCTCAATAAATGATACTATGTTGACTTAAACCAGAAACTTCCCTCTCCGCAATAAATAGTAAGTCCTGTCAATTTTTCCTTTAAAATACACCAAATCCATTCACTTCTCTCCCTCTCCACTGCTACTATTCTAGTTGAAACTGTGTTTGTTTCAGTCCAACCCATTTTCCACATAGCCATGGTGATTTAAAAAAAAAAAAAAATTTAATTGGAGGCTGGGCGTGGTAGCTCATGCCTGTAATTCCAGCACGTTGGGAGGCCGAGGTGGGTAGATCATGAGGTCAGGAGTTCAAGACCAGCCTGACTAACATGTCAAAACCCCATCTCTACTAAAAATACAAAAATTAGCTGGATGTGGTGGCACATGCCTTTAATCCCAGCTATTCAGGAGGCTGAGGCAGGAGAATCACTTGAACCCAGGAGGCGGAGGTTACAGTGAGCCAAGATCGTGCCATTGCACTCCAGCCTGTGCAACAGAGCAAGACTCTGTCTCAAAACGATTTTAATTGGATTATATCTCTCTTTTGTATAAACTCCTTTAGTGACTTTTCATAGCATTTTAAAAAGTGAAGCCTTACCCTGGCCTGTAAGATGCCACATGATCTGGTCCTTGCTTACTTTCCAGTTTCATCTCATAGCACTCTGCCTCCATCATCACCCACTTTGGTTTTCAGGACCAGGCTTTGTCTATTACTGTTCTTTCTCTCTTCTTTCTTTTCTTTTCCTTTTTTTTTTTTTTTGAGGTGAGGTCTTGCTCTGTTGCCCAGGCTGGAGTACAGTGGCACGATCTTGGCTCACTGCAACTTCTGTCTCCTGGATTTAATTCTCCTACCTCAGCCTCCTGAGTAGCTGGGACTACAAACACATGCTACCACTGTCGGCTAATTTTTTTTTTTTTTTTGAGATGGAGTTTTGCTCTTGTTACCCAGGCTGGAGTGCAGTGGCGCTATCTTGGCTCACTGCAACCTCCGCCTCCTGGGTTCAGGCAATTCTCCTGCCTCAGCCTCCTGAGTAGCTGGGATTACAGGCACACGCCACCATGCCCAGCTAATTTTTTGTGTTTTTAGTAGAGATGGGATTTCACCATGTTGACCAGGATGGTCTCGATCTCTTGACCTCGTGATCCACCCGTCTCGGCCTCCCAAAGTGCTGGGATTACAGGCGTGAGCCACCGCGCCCGGCCAGCTAATTTTTATATTTTTAGTTAAGGTGGTGTTTCACCATGTTGGCCAGGATGTTCTTGATTTCCTGACCTCATGATCTACCTGCCTTGGCCTCCCAAAGTGTTGGGATTACAGGTGTGAGCTGCCACACCTGGCCTACTGTTCTTTCTTCTGTTCTACACATTTAGCAGCTTTTCACTATCAGAAATTGACTTAAATATAACTCTATCTAAAGTTGATATTTTCTCCAGTTATTTTCTATTAAAATATCCTCTTAGTTTCCCTTGTTGTATTTATTTAACATTTTAACACCAGAATTATATCTCTGTTCACCACTGTATGCTCATCACTTAGCACAATGCCCTGAATGTGGTAGCTACTCAGAATATTTGTTAAAGGACTGAATGGAAATTGAACCTGTATCTTTTAGGTGTTATCTTTAATGATAGTTCCTTAGGAGACTTTTTCCTGAATTGGTTTAATTCTCTCTTACAAGATTGGATTAGGTACTTTAGATTTTTATTGCCATAACATTTTATGTTTAAATCAGTGATCATCATGGGAACAGGGTGGATTTTCTCCCCTGGAGACATTTGGCAGTTTCTGGAGACGTTTTTGATTGTCATGACTGCTGGGAGTGTTACTGGCATCTAGTGGGTGGCAGCCAAGGGTACTACCAAATGCCCTACATTGCACAGAACAGACTCCCAAAACAAAGAGTTATCCAGTCCAGGATGTCATTTATGCTGAGGCAGAGAAATTCTTGCTTAGATCTATCAGTGCACTTATCATACTGATCCACATCTTGTTTCCTTATAATCCTCTTCTGCTCTACTTTAAGTTCCTTAGATGTTTACTGTTGTCTCCCCACATTGCCTTGGAAAGGGAAATTAACAGGATATTTTGGTAGAAAATAACTTGGTAAATTCTTGATAGATGGCTGAGTAGATAAGAAAATGAATATAAAAGTGGACATGGCACAACTAGGCCAAGTTGGCATAGCTCCTAATATTAGATACAGAAAGCAGTTTCTTAGTCATTGAAGTAAACTATAATATCTGTCACTCATGGAATGTTGGCACAGTTGAGATTCTGCACGGTACATCATATTTCAAAGTGGTATTATATTTAGGTTAAAGCTAAGTTGTTCTAATACAGGGACCTCAAGATAGAAGTGGTTTATGGAATACGGGTGTTTATTACCTTTTCAAGAAATAGTTCCGAGATAATCATTTAGGCAGTGAATGGCTTTGCTTTATGAATTTATTCAGGGGCCTGGTTTCTCTTCAAGTTGTCAAGTCATGCTTCACTATCTGAGCATTGTTTTAACCTAGACCGGGCAGCCACTTCTAGGTTTTAGGCTATAGAAAGGGAGAGGACAGTGGAGAAGTCCTATCTACTGTCTTAAAGAACCAGACCTGGAAATGGTATAGATCATGTCTATATAGTTTCATTTTACTAGCAAGGGCTCCATCATATAGCAATGAAGAATAACTGGGGGATGTGGTGTAGCTAGGTAGCCATGGGCCCTGCCACAGTTCTGTTACTGCATGAGAAAAGGACGGTGGATTTTGGTGGACAACTATCAGTTTCCCTCACAGTGCTTAACAAACTGTTAGATAAGCCTATAGTCAGCCTTCTGTATCCATAGATTCAACCAAAAGAGATAAAAAATATTTAGGGGACGCTGGACACTGTAGCTCACACCTATAATCCCAGCACTTTGGGAGGCTGAGGCAGGCAGAACACCTAAGGTCAGGAGTTCAAGACCAGCCTGACCAACATTGTGAAACCCTGTCTCTGCTAAAAATATGTCAGCCAGGTATGGTGGCATGTGCCTGTAATCCCTTCTACTTGGGAAGTTGAGGCAGGAGAATCGCTTGAACCTGGGAGGCAGAGGTTGCAGTGAGCCAAGATTGTGCAACTACACTCCAGCCTGGGCAACAGAGCAAGACTCTGTTTCAAAAAAAAAAAAAAAAAAAAAAGAGGGTAAAAACCCCAAAAACAATAACAGTAAAAAATACAAATAAAAAATATGTATAACAGCTATTTACATAACATTTATATTGTATTATATTGTATTAGGTATTATAAGTAGTCTAGAGGTGATTTAAAGTATATGGGAGGTTGTGCAAAGGTTATATGCAAATACTATACCATTTCATATTAGGGACTTGAGCATCTATGAATTTCAGTATCCGTGGGGGTCCTGAAACTAGCCTTCTGAGGACAATGAGGGATGACTGTATTTATGAAGCTATGTATTATTTATTAACTACCCTGGAAGTGTTGTCTAGAACAGTGCTTCTCAAATTATTTGTGATGAAGGATCAAGGTATTTTATTGTTTGTTTTTCCTTAGTTTGCAATAGGCTACTACTTTTATAAAATGCAATAAAAATTAATCACTAAAAGTAATCATCAAATTACTATGAATGTTTCTAAATTCATACTCTCTTTTATGCCTGTCTCACCTTATGTACCTGTCTCAACATGACCTAGCAACAAGGAGTTGTTGAACTGGCACTAATCAATAGACAACTCTTCTAAGTAGCACTTCCCTCCAAAGGGTTTTCTAAAAACCTATTCTGCATTACCAGAGTGTAGTAGACTAACTGTGGTATCAATCTTTTAAGCAAAGACATTTTCCTTATGCATAAAACTTGACTTTTTAAAAATAGTTTTAGAAGTCACCTGTTAAGATAGAATATAAATCTTGATCAATCATTTGAATGCTCACATATGCTTCATAGCCTGTTTGTTTCATAGCTAAAGCCAAAGATGATCCTAGTTTTATAGATTCAGAGTGAAAAAAAAAAAAGCCTACTATTCTGGAGCTCAAAGAAAGTTGCCTTAGATGGCATTCAGTTTTAATACGTGGTATGGAGAGGGGGGAAAGGCCTAATAAAGTGACATGCTTAAAATCACTGTAAATTAGAAACAGCTGTGGTATGATCATTGATTTACAGTGGAAATTACATTGGAATCAGATGATCTGGATTGAGTCCTGACTTCGTATTTTTTAACTAAGTGGCTCCAGGCCATCATTTGACATTTTAAGAATTGTGTAGTGGGGTCAGGCGTGGTGGCTCATGCCTGTAATCCCAGCACTTTGGGAGGCCAAAGTGGGAGGATCATCTGAGGTCAGGAGTTGGAGACCAGCCTGGTCAACATGGCAAAACCCTATGTTTACTAAAAATACAAAAATTAGCCGGGCATGGTGGCATGCGCCTGTAATCCCAGCTACTCGGGAGCCTGAGGCAGGAGAATTGCCTGAATCCAGGAGGTGGACGTTGCCATGACCAATATTGCATCACTGCATTTCTGCCCAGAAGACAGAGCAAGAAAAAAAAAATGAATTGTGTAATAAGTGTTCAGTAAGCATTTCTTTCTTTTCCTTCCTTCCTTTTTTCATTTCTTTCTTTTTTTTTCTTCTCACTCTGTCACCCAGGCTGGAGTGCAGTGGCGCAATCTCAGCTCACTGCCATTTCTGCCTCCCAGGTTCAAGTAGTTCTCCTGTCTTAGCCTCCCTAATGGCTGGGACTACAGGTGCACACCACCACACCTGGCTAATGTTTTGTATTTTTAGTAGAGACAGGATTTCAACGTATTGGTCAGGCTTGTCTCAAATTCCTGACCTCAGGTGATCCACCCACCTAACCTCCCAAAGTGCTAGGATTACAGGCGTGAGCCACCACGCTTGGCTCTCAGTGAAGTATTTCTTAGATTGAGAAACGTAAAAGTTTTTGTAAACTGTTAAGCACATAAGCAAAAAATATTACAGGTTACACATCCCAAATCCCCAAACCTGAATCTCCAGAATTCAAAACTGAAAAAAAAATTATGGATACTTTTTAATTCTGCATATTTATGAGGTACATGTGATATTTTGACACAAGTGTATTCAGTGCGTAATGATCAAATCAGGGTAACTGGGGTATCCATCCTTTCAAACATTTAACATTTCTTTTGTGTTAGGAACATTCCAGTTCTGTTCTTCTAGTTTTTTGAAATATTATTGGTAAATGTAATTGACCTGCTGTGCTACTGAACACTAGATCTTATTCCTTCTATCTAATGGTATTTTTGTACTCTTTAATCAACCCCTCCATATCCACCCCCTAGCCACCTCTACTACCTTTCCCAGCTAGTGGCCATCGTTCTACTATCTCCATTCGATCAACTTTTTTTTTAACTTCCATATATGAGTGAGAACATGCGATATCTGTCTTTCTGTGCCTAGTTTATTTCACTTAACATAATGTCCTCCAGTTCCATCCATGTTGTTGCAAATGACAGGACAAAATTTGGAACTTTTTGAGTGATGACATGATAGTCAAAGGAAATGTTCATTACAGGATTTTAGATTTGTGATGCTCAACCAAGTAAGTATAATACAAATATTTCAAAACCCCAAGAAATGGGAAACACTTCTGTTTCTAAGCAGTTTGATTAAGGGCTACTTAACATGTGCTATAATTATTAAAATTGTGAAGCCATCCCTTTTAATGGTAAACCCATTGTTCTTTCTGGACTCTACTATATTTCATGCTAGAGAGTCGTTGAGAACAGGAGTCATATTTAATACTGCATCCATTTAAAATTATGTTTTACAAGGACTGTGGCGATATGAAAAATACTTATTTATGTTAAATTTAAAAGTTAGGAAACAAAATTGTGTGCACATGATGATCATAACTGTGTTTTAAAATAATCATGTTAGTGAAAATCAAGTAAATTGAGGATCAAGCCTTCTGTCTACTGTATATAAAATATACCAGTTTATATAATTATGATTTTTTCCCTAGTTTTTTAAACAGTTTTATTCTGTATTTTATAGAGCATATATATATAGGTAATTTAAACTCTTCAGAAAAAAAAACTTTGCATGAAGGTACATACCTTCTGCTACTTCTGTGAAAAGACTTTTACCCAGGGGAGTAAACCACCCTACCAGTACAATCACAAGAATAGCGCCTACTACTTTCTTTCCTTCTTAGAAAGGAGAAGACATTATTAATAGACCTCTACTAATGCTTGAGATTTAAGGAACTTCTTAATTTATTTTGAGTTGGAGGGAGGATGCTTATTATGTTCTAGTTGCTTAGTTGCTCTCTTACGAGCAACTAAGATTATGAAGAAATAAAACATAGTAGTAACTATTAGAGTGCTTATTATGCCCCAGGGTCTATTTAATAACATCCCTGTGAGGTATGGATGTTACTCTCATTTTTTAAAAAATTAGAAACTGAAGCCAGGCATGGCGGCTCATGCCTGTAATCCCAGCACTTTGAGAGGCTGAGGCAGGCAGATCACAAGGTCAGGGGTTCAAGACCAGCCTGACCAACATGGCGAAATCCTGACTCCACTTAAAAATACAAAAAGTGGCTGGGCATGGTGGCACGCACCTGTAATCCCAGCTACTTGGGAGGCTGAGGCAGGAGAATGGCTTGAACCTGGGAAGTGGAGGTTGCGGTGAGCCAAGAGCGAGCCATTGCACTCCAGCCTGGGCAACAGGGTGAGACTCTGTCTCAAAAAAAAGAAAGACTCAGAAGTGTCTAAATCATACAGTTAGTTAAAAAAAAAAAAAAAAAAAAAAGTCACACAGTGGCAAAGAAGGTATTAAATTCAGGTCAATGATTCAAAAGCCACTACAATACATTTTCTTCTCTTGTAAAAAAGATGTCCTTTTCACCTTCAGAGAGCTTTTAGTAGTGGAGGCAAACTCATAAAAAGAAAACTAACAGGACGGATCTGCTAAGCACCAAATGACTGCTACAAATTTGTGGTTTAGGTATCCTTTAGAAAGGAAGAATGTTGAGGGCTAAAGTGGTTAGAGAGAATTTTATGTTGAAAATGGATTTTAAGCTTAGCCTTCAAAAAAACTTAAATAGAAAAGGAAAAGGACTGACGTATAAAGGGAGGCAGTAAGAAAGCAAAAAGCTAATGTGAGATAATTTCGAAAGGAATATAGCTAAAGAGGAAAATTTGATAAAAATAGTGTGAAAGAAGACTCAGAGCAGGTTAGTAGATCTTAAGTGCCAAACTGAGGACTTTGACAATTTACCTTATAATAATGTGTAATCGATAACCTGTTCTGAACATTTATCACTTGCCAGGCACTGCCCTAAGTGTTGTACATGCATGATCTCATTTAATTCTTGCAGTAAATGAGGTCCAGAGACCAAGTAACTTACCAAGGTCACAATTGTTAAGTAGAAGAGCCAAGATTTGGATGCAAACAATTTAAATTCAGAACTTCTGCTCTTAATTACCACACTGATTTGGTTTTAGAGTCCATGGTAGGTTGAACAAATTTCAAGCCCAGGGTCGCTGACCTTAAACAAGTAATGTGCCTCACGCTCTAGCAGTTTTTAACATTTAAGTTAAGAAAGGTAATGTGACTAGACAATGACATCTGATTCCTGTCCCTGCCACCCTTCTGCATCTTTAGCACACGACACTGAAGGAGAAGTCAAGGTGTTATGCTAATGGCGTTCAAGTCTTCCTGCTTTTCTGTGTTCACCTGGTCAGGTATTCTAGTTAACCCTTGACCCTAACATCCAAATTATGTCAGTCCATTGTTAATCATAGTTCAGTGGTTCTTACATTGTGGATTCTGACCAGCAGTAGCACCTACTAGGAATTTGTTAAAAGTCCCGTTTCTGGATCCTCATCCTAGACCTACTGAATTAGAAACTCTAGGGATGAGGTGCAACAGTCTGTTTTTTAATAGTCCTTTAGGTAATTATGAGACATGTTGAAGTTTGAGAACCACTGTTAGAGTCTACTCTAGGGTTTCAGTTGAGGAGCAAACTGCTAAAAAGTTCTTGGCAATCCCTGATGAATGGATGTGGTGGCAGGGCATACCACGCTGAAGGAACAGTGGAGGAAAGACTCAGGATGTATCATGGTTGGGACTGGGAGTCAGTTGGGAACACCTGAAGAAGAAACTGTGTGTTTGCATTGTGTGTATCAGACAACAGTAGGAAAGGACACTGGACACATTTCAGCAGCACTCTGTGGGCAGCAGGGAGCTATGAAAGGTGTTTGAGGAGAGCAGAGCAT
This sequence comes from Saimiri boliviensis, assembly GCF_048565385.1. Lineage (NCBI taxonomy): Eukaryota > Metazoa > Chordata > Mammalia > Primates > Cebidae > Saimiri > Saimiri boliviensis. Next base: position 26,424,410 of record NC_133455.1, on the reverse strand, counting down.
GTTTTAGGTAGAGTAAATAATTACAGCACAGAAAAGTTCTGATAGAGCAAAATAAAGGGGAGATACAAGAGCACCGTTGAAACAAAGAAACAGCATACAAACTCAACAGGTAGAGGAGCTGTAAAGAATGCTGCCTTTTCAACCACTTTTATTAATTTGTTCCTGATAATCTTTAAATTGAAATTATTGTATTGGGTAAAGCATTGATATGTTGATTAAATATCACTTTTATTATATTTCACGTGTTTTGGTTCTAAAAATTGTAATTTTAAAAAGGAGTCATTGTCCAAAATGTGGTATTACTTTTTAAGAGATATAGCAAAAAGCTACAGAACAGGCATAGTATGAGGTAGGTCTGTAGTGAGAAATGGTATGTTCAAGAACAACTATAATTAAAAACTGTGCAAAAAGATCTTGTCTTCGCTTGCTGGATGATCTTCTACAAGCTTTTAGATGAAGCAGTTTTTAACTGTAAATTTTTTAGGTACCTTTAATTTCTTTGATGTCCTAGAGTTTCTCAGTCCATTTGGTTTATGTATAGGCCTGGCTATTCCAATTTGTCTTCATGCTCTGCTCTTTTTCTTTCTTAAGTCTGAAGTTATTAGGAAGAAAGGTGCCATACTGCCCACACGTTTTTAAAAATTTTATTGTTGTTGTTTTTGGTTTAGAATGGAAGGAAGATATTTGTGTGCTATTAGATATGTAGAACTCCAAATTCACATATATAATATTTTATAATACCTTATTACATGTTTCACAACTTAAGGAGGAAGGTAGATATTTCCTTCTTGAATAAAATTGTATGGAAACAAAGGTGACCTGACTCCACCCCCAGGAATATATCACATATGAATTTCTTTGTCTTGAATGTGAAAGATCTAAATATGGTGAAAATTTTCCCTGTTCTGTATACTTTTAATAATGGGCACAGTATACTTTCCCCTATCCCCAAACTTCGTTCAGAAAAAAAAGTGCTTTAACAATAATATTAAAACATTAAAAGAAAGTCCTTTCTAATTACCAGGTATGGTAGGGCTAGAATTGACACTGTTAGGAAAATTTTTTTGGCTTGTCAGGTAAAGTTCCTTTCTACATCTATTTAGAGAACGTAATACAATCGTCTGTGTTGAACACGTACAAACTTTTCTGTCATCATTCCTTAATACAATAATCATTTACATAGCATTTATATTGTATTAGATGTAATAATCTAGTGATAACTTAGAGTATACAGGATGATGTGCCTAGGTGGTTATATGCAAATACTGTACCATTTTATATGAGACTTGAACATCTGTGGATTTTATTATCTGCAGGAGTTTTGGAATCAATTCCCCACAGATACCAAGGGATGACTATATTTAAAATAGGCATTTCTGTAGCTGATGACTATGTGCACCGTAAGAAGGTGCACATAGCCAGAGTTTCCTGAGAAGATCGTTATGTCTGACCCCACAGGCAGCCTCTTTTTATTAAAGAGTTAAGTCTGATGATAGATTAATAGAAACTTTGTAAAATCTTATATTGGTAATAGTAGTTGTTGTTTTTATAAGGTGTAAGGGAATACAGAAATGTTCAGTGATGGAGTGGTTATACCTGCTTGCCTCACATATAAGGATAAGCTTGAGAGACCCAGGCCTGCAGTTTGTGGAGAAGAAAGCTGACATTGAATTTTGTGGGAATGGTCAGTGATTCTTAAATTTGGCAATGGTATAACAAATTCCTTTTCAGGAAATATAAGATATTTGGGTTCATTCTAGAATTGTTTTTGAGATACTGGTAGCAAGATTTGAAACCAGAACTGCTGCATATATTTGTATGATCTGTGCCCTACAGTGAGATAACAAAATAAAGCTAAAATTCTGTCCACAATCTGAGCGTCCCAAGCCGTGTGTGCTTTTTAATAATTTACCCACCCAGTGGGAACTCTTTTTTGCAGTTTGTCTGTCAGGAGGGGTCACCTTTTTGCAATTGGCTCAAGGCATCATATATGCTAATTAAAATCTATTTGGAATCTAACACCTAGAATAATTTTTAATCAGTTTGTCAGCAAAAGTTCTCTGGAGTTATTGGATGATTAAATATTATTAGATCTTAGCTAAAGGGGCTTCTGGGGGTTTCTGAAACATGGGACTACTGCTAAAGAACTGCAAATTCAGAAGCAATAGCAGAACTAAAACTCAACAGAAATGCATACTTCTTAAAGTCTTTTTGCAGGAGCCTGTACTGTGGACAAATATGAGCCAATTCTTTAGGCGTTAATCTTTATTTCTGGGAAGGGAACAGCTGTGATTCAAACTGATTGCCTTCCATCCTGATACTATGTTTAGTCTGATGTTAAAAAGTCAACTGAAAACAAAACTTACATGACATTTGAAACTAGTCAGTTTAAAATAGAATATTGATTTTATAGAAAGAATATTAGGCTGGACGCTAGGAAACTCATACTCTAGCTCTTACTCTGCCATGAATTCACTGTGTCCCAGTGCAAGTAACTTAACCTCTCTGGCCCTCAGTTTCCATCTGTAAAGTGAAAGAAGTTCACCAAATATAAGATCTCTTTCAGTCACCTTATATTTTAGTTTCTAACATTCTGTGATTTAAAAAATAATAAAAAACCTTTTCTATACAGATCTTTAACTGTTGTTAAATACATTGGTAGAGAAGCATTCTACTTTAAATCATTTGAGCCAAATAATGATTTTTGCCTACTCGTTCTTGTTTTTCAGAAACTCTGTGAAGGCATATTTAAAGTCCTTATAAAGGACATCCCAACAACATGTCAAGTGTCCTGCCTAGAAGTACTCCGCATTCTCTCCAGAGACAAAAAGGTTTTAGTTCCTGTAACAACTAAGGAAAATATGCAGATACTGCTGCGACTAGCCAAGCTGAATGAGTTGGATGATTCTTTGGAGAAGGTGTCAGAGTTCCCAGTTATTGTGGAGTCATTAAAATGTCTGTGTAACATAGTATTCAACAGTCAGATGGCACAGCAGCTCAGCCTGGAACTTAATCTTGCTGCAAAGCTCTGTAACCTCCTGAGAAAGTGCAAGGACCGGAAATTTATCAATGACATTAAGTGCTTTGACTTGCGCCTTCTCTTCCTTCTGTCACTTTTGCACACCGACATCAGGTCACAATTGCGCTATGAGCTCCAGGGACTACCGCTGCTAACCCAGGTCTTGGAAAGTGCCTTTAGCATCAAGTGGACCGATGAGTATGAATCGGCCATAGACCATAATGGACCTCCTCTCTCACCTCAGGAGACAGACTGTGCCATTGAGGCCCTCAAAGCTCTCTTCAATGTGACGGTAGACAGTTGGAAGGTGCATAAAGAGGTAAGGTAGAGAAGGCTATTTTTATCTACCTGGAATTTAATTGTTCTGGGGCATCCCTAGAGTTTCCTGCAAGAGAAGAATACAAGTTGGGATATGGAAAAAGTTCTCACTTTTCCCATTAAGCAATTGTATTACCCAGGATATACTTCTTAACTGTTGTAAGTCTTAATCCTTTCATTTTTGTAATAACACCTATCAGAATAAGGTGAATATGGACTACTATTTTGTAAGATGCCAAATATAGTTAGTTTTCTCAGCTGCATTATTACTTCTCTCTTCTTAAGAGTGCCTCTTTCAGGAATAAAGTTTAAATGGTAAGATTTGAAGGGAAACGAAACAACGTGGTTGGTAAAGGTGTAGGCATTTTCAGTGGCTGCCATCTTAAAGAAAAGCTAAGACGGATCAAGCGAATTTGAAGTTGATCAATCAGAATTGGTGTCTGCTCAGAAGAGAAGAAGATGCTCTGTGTATGCCTATCATCCCAGTCTCCAGGGCGTTTCTCTATAGTGTTAGATAACTATCCGAGGTGTAAGACCACAACTAGATCTGTGTTCATATGTAAGTTCTAGAAAATAAGCTGATCATATTAGAGTATGGGAAAGGTTATTTTAAACCACTTGACTTATTTCTAGACAAAGATCCTTCACTGCGGCTTGAACCCTCCAGCAACCCAAAGTGAGACAGATTCAATAGTTTACATTTGAGTACCTGCAAGAACAATATGCTAAATAGGAAACTTAGTTTAAGGACGTCAACAAATTAAGTGAAGTAGACATAAACTTTTTTCCTTCCTTCTAGAAGCGTAACATTTCACATTAACTCTCTTTTTAGCCTTAAATAACTAGTGGAATTCAACCCTTCCAGTAAAAAAAGAGAGATTTTGGTGCCAGAGCAAATTGTCTTCTCTGACAATTGACTTTTTAAGATTTAGGCTAACATTTTGCTATGTGCATTTGAAACACTTCTCACCCGTGAATAAAGATCTGTTTTTGTCAGCAGCCTACTTTAAAAGGATTATCTCAGTGCAGTGCTATAGTGGGAGTATGCAGACATCTGAGTTTTAAAGTGCAAATAGGTCTGTATTTTGAAACCAAATATTTGAAGATCATTCCTAACAGCTGTTTTAGATGATTGTAGTATGGTCAGTTTTTCCTGGGACTTGGCAAGAAAAGATGTGGAAAGCCCACGTGCTCCATTTATGCATTGAAACCAAATATTTGGAAGTATTTAAAATGTTATGTCTCTATGCTTATTTTGTACCTTCTTTGGTTATTTTTCTTACGCTGTTTGTTTTGGGGTTTTTAAGTTCTCCATTTGAGACCTTAAACTTCTGAGACTGTTGTTTTGCTATTGTTAGAGCTCCCTATTATTTCAGTTATACCCAAAATAGTAGCTCACTGTTCAGATTCCTGACAAAAAAGGGTTTAAAATTCAGTGGCTACACATCAGTATATGTATGAGATGGATGACAGGTAATAAATATCAGTATATTGAGATTATTTCTCATTAGTGTACTTTACTTATAAGTAATATCAGAGCTAGAAGAACCTTCAGAAGATGTTGAAGTAGCAAATCCTCATTCTGTGTTATAGAATATTTAATTTCCAAAGGATACATGAAAAGGATCAGTAATCCTGGAGCCAGGTATTTCTTACGTTATACCTGTTGTGAGTCAGCTGACACAGCCATTATAAAATATGCCCGTTTAAATGTGACTCTGGCTATTATTGAAGTGCTTAGAAATTTAAATAGTATTGAAAATAAGATTCTTGCCAACTCAGTTAGGTAAGAATGTCTTCATGAGTTTCCAGAGTCAACTTTTAGCAAACATTTAGTCATTCATTCATCCAGTCAGTTAATTGCTAGATAGTATGCCAAGCATTATGTAATATATTGGAAAATAATAGGCATTGTCTTTACCTTTATGAAACTTCAGTTTTTTAGGTGAGCTAGGTAATAAATCAGTAAACAAATGTATAATTCAAATTCTGTTAAGTACTAGGAGAGAAATATCACACTGATTGAGAATAGTTAGTAAGAGAAATTTTCTGAAGGTCTCTACTGAGATCTGAAAACACAACGATTCAGTCATTTGAAAAACCGGAGGATGAACATTTTATGGAAGTTAAACAGTATATGGAAAGACAGAGACTGAAACATAAAGTACCTTCTATTGATGTACCCACAAGGTAGCATAAAGAAAGTCTGTCACCAGGGTGCAAAGAAACTTGCTACTAAGAGTCCATTTACCTGGATTTTAATATCTTTTTTATTGTCAGACAAAAGACAGTTTACTTCAATTGGACAAGCACCTAAAGAATTGCCAGTATTTTAAAAAAATAAAAGGATATGGAAAGTTATACGGAAGAATCCAACTTTTAAAATAAACGTTATTTTCCTTTTTATAAAAATAATATATGTTCATTGTAGAATAGGAAAAAGGCATATAAACAATAAGAAATGCAAATTACCTATGAGCTAAGCACTTAAAGATAAGCACTTTTTCCTTTTCTGTTTTTGGTGCTGGGGGGAGACTGAGTCTTGTTCTGTCACCGAGGCTGGAGTGCAGTGGTGCTACCTCTGCTCACTGCAACCTCTGCCTCTCGGGTTCAAACAATTCTCCTGCCTCAGCCTCTAGAGTAGCTGGGACTACAGGCCCATGTCACCACGTCTGGCTATTTTTTGTATTTTCAGTAGAGATGAGCTTTCACCGTGTTGGCCAAGCCGGTCTTGAACTCCTGATCTCGTGATCCACTCACCTCGGCCTCCCAGAGTGCTGGGATTTGGCCTGCCAAAGTGCAGTCTTGTCTGTCACGTAGGCTGGAATGCCGTGATGTGATCATAGCTCACTGCATTGTCACACTCTTGGGCTCAAGTCGTCCTCCCAAGTAGCTGGGACTAGGTGCAGGCCACCACATTTGGCTAATTATTTTTTATTCTTTTAAGGCATGGGTCTTGCTATGTTGTTCAGGCTGGTCTTCAACTCCTAGCCTCAAGCAATCCTCCTACCTCAACCTCCCAAGTAGTTGAGATTACAGATGTAAGCTACTGTACCAAGCACTGTTTCCCTTTTGGTGTATGTCTTCCTTTTTTTTGAGACGAGAGTTTCGCTCTTGCCCAGGCTGGAGGGAGGCCAATGGCATGATCTTGGCTCACTGCAACCTCCACCTCCTGGGTTCAAGCGGTTCTCCTGCCTCAGACTCCTGAGTAGCTGGGATTACAGGCATGCACCACCACGCCTGGCTAATTTTTGTGTTTTTAGTAGAGATTGGGTTTCTCCTTGTTGGTCAGGCTGGTCTCAAACTCCCGACCTCAGGTGATCTGCTCGCCTCGGCCTCCCAAAGTGCTGGGATTACAGGCGTGAGCCACCATGCCTGGCTGGTGTCTATCTTCCTAACGGTTCTTCATTGTATAATATATAAACAAACATATATATGTACATTTTTACAAAAATGCAATCATTTAACAGTCTTAGCCTTTTTTCTTCACAATAAAAGTTTATAAAGAGTAGGTTTTCAAAATGTGTTTCTTTAAGCCATCAGGTTCCTAGGAGTGGCCTCTGGGAGTAAGTGGACAGTGTTCCCAGTTCCTCATCCTTACTTTAAATAAAGAGCACCAATTGTTCTTGCTATTGCTATTGATTTTCTTTAAATATAGATTGTAATTAAGATTTAATTTGGGGGATAAAAAGCGTTCTGCAACCAAAAAGAAATTTTTGACACCACCTTCTACCTTCTTGTGAAATCATACATACTAATAAGTATAAACAGATCTATGAAAAATGAAGAATATGGCTGGGTGCAGTGGTGGCTCATGCCTGTAATCCTAGCACTTTGAGAGGCTGAGGCAGGAAGATGGCTTGAGCCCAGAAGTTTGAGACCAGCCTGGGCAACATAGTGAGACTTAATCTCTACAGAAAAATAAAAAAAGATTAAAAATTATTCAGACATTGTGGCATGTGTGTATAGTCCTACCTACCTGGGAGACTGAGGTGGGAGGATCACTTGAGCCCAGAAGGTTAAGGCTGCATGGTTGTGCCACTGCACTCCTGCCTGGGTAACAGTGCCTCAGAAAGAAAATAAAGGAAAGATATATCAAGTTTTAACACATCTCCTGTTGAAGACACTTAACATTGTTTACAGGTGCTTGCTGTCTTAAATTCCAGTGATTTTTTTCTTATAAAATCTTTGTGGATATGTTCCTGAAATTGGCAGGCCAGAGGGTTTCAAAGTTTTAAGATGTTTTTATATATATTGCCAATTTTACCTTCAGAAAAATATTACTGGTTTATACCTTTTCAGACCCTGGGCATTTCACTTTTTAAATCTTTGCCTATTTCACATCTTGACAGTTACAGAAAATACAGATGTTTGGTTTGGGTTTTAAACTGTTTCAGTTATTTTTATGACCACTTTCATTTACAGTTCACCAAAAATAGAAAATTAATGACTAGGCTTTTCTTGAGCTTTAGCAAATTAGTGCAATTTGTTCATTTTAGATTCATGCCTCAGTGTTAAATTCGTGCCTGCCTTCTGATGCCATCAGCAGATTAATTTGGAGTTTGCTTTCCATTCAGTGGGAAATGTAGCTAGATTTATTTCAACATGTGGAATCATCCTCTCTCTCCCTTTCCTAAAGACACTGTGTTTTAAAAGGCCAGTTGATTTATTTAGCAGGTTATAAAGTCAGTTTTAGAAAAGTTGATTGAAATGCTCTTGTCTTCCTCCTGCTTTAACACTTTTCTAAATGTCTCTGTTGTTGGAATAGAGCATGTTATTCTAGGGACTGTTAGGGATCCCTAGACCACACTCCCCTCTCCAGTGCTTCCAGGGTATCAGTGCAGTGTAATAAGAAAGTACAGACCAGCAGACATGTTAGAAACAGACAACCAAGTGCAAACAGAGAAGTACAAGTATCTGAGTAGTCAAAGGATACCATCTGAATAAGATAAAACAGTGTCCATAGAAGTTAATTAGGAATGTCACATTGTAACAAGAGGTTAGTTCCATGATTATTTTAGAGACTTTGAAGGACATACACAGTAGTGGAATCTGTAATTAAGGTGAAAGCTTCTTAATCTGTGATTAAGATGAAAGCTATGTAAAGAAGATCCCAGTGAATTTCCTGAGGTTATTTTTCTGTCTTTTAATGTTACCTCATTTTGATTTTCACTATCACAACCAAGCCTGCTTGCTCTCTTTCTCTTCCTTTGCCCTTCATCCTTATGGACTTATTTTCTCTCTCATCCTTTGAAGGTAATATCATTTCAGGAGGAGAGAATATTGATGCCCTGAAAATAGCAAAACTAAATCAGGAAGCAATTAATAAACAGTTGTATAAGCTGTGTTTGTATAATGTTTTATGAAAAATAATTGCATTTCATTTCTGGTATCTTTGTGAGACAGTAGCATTAACCCCATTTGACAAATTAGGACAGTGAAGATCAGAGAGTTTAAACTGCTTATGGAAAGTCACATAGTAGAATAACAAACATAGAAAATAGTGTTTACTTTAAGTTTTGTTAAGACTTCTTAAATGATAGCACTCATCCAACAAATATTTATTGAGACATAGACTAATGGGATAGAATAGAGTTGACATAGTCAACTGACTTATGATACAGGTAACAATGAAGTGCAATAGTGAAAGAATGGGCTTTTAAATAAATCGGGCTTTATCAATTGTATGGCCATATGGAAAAAAAATGAATTTGAATCCCTATGTTATACCAGATGTAAAAATTTAATTTGAGATGAATAAGAGACCTAAATATACAAGGTAAAATAATAAAGCTTAGTGAAGAGTATCTTCATGACTTTTTCTCATGCAGGGCAGACATTTCTTAAATAAGCAAAGATTTCTAAAACAGGACAAAATAAGGATCAAACCATAAAGGAAAGAAATGACAAAACAGTCTTCGTTAAAGTGAGTTCATCGAAAGAAGCAAAAAGACAGGACACTGGAGGAGAACAAATGTGCGATGACTCTCTTCAGAATACATTAAAAAGTCCTACAAACCCATAAAAATTAAAATCAGGCAACCCAGTAGAAAAATAAGAAAAGGGCTTAAACAGGAACTTCACAAAAGAGATATCCAAATGAGTAATAAACATATGAAAAGGTGTTCAACTTTATAGTCACCAGAAAAATGCATACTACAAATAAGAAATCACTACATGTCCATGAGAATGACCGTAACTATAACTGATTAAAAAGGCTGACTATAACAAGTATTGGTGCCCCTCTAGAGCCACTGGTGGGGTATAAATTGGTAAAAGTACTTCAGTTTAGCAGTACCTTGTAAAGCTTGACATACGGATATAACTTGTGACTCAGCATCTCTTCTCTAGCTTGTGTACCTGTAGCTATAAAATAACATGTAAAAAGTATGTTCACAGCAGCACTTTTCAAGATAGCCCTGTGCTGGAAACAGTCCAAGTGTCAATCAGGAGTAGATATAAGTAAATTGTGGCATATTTATATATTGAAATACTATACAGCAGTGCTTTCTTTCTTACTCTTTTTTTTTTTTTTTTTAATTGTACTTAGGTTCAACAGTGCTTTCTTATCTGTGGTGAAGGACCAGATTTTTTTTCCTAAAAATCTGTCAGAATGCAACTGTTGTATAATACAGTATTAGACACAGTGCCAAACTGCTCAGAAGTTTCTAAATGTTCACGCATACTTTCTGTACTCATGGTGTTGCAGATCAGTGATGAACAGGGTGTGGACCAGCAGTGGTACGCAAACATACTTCAAATAGCACTGCTTTCAAACAATGAAAAATAACACACTGCTACTAGACAGAGGAATGTGAATGAAGCTCAGAAGCCAACAGGAGAATCTGTATTTTATGATTCCATACGTATAAAGTTCAATAACAACCAAAATACTAATCTGTAACATTAAGAAGGTCATTTGAAAGGGATATGGGGAAAATTCTGGGATTCTTAATTTTGGCATTGCATGATTTTTATATTGGTTATATGGATGTGCTCATTTTGTGAAAATTTAGCTGTACACTAATGATTTGGGTACTTTTCTGTATGCACACTATACATAACATTTACATTAAAATTCATTAGTGACCTATTAAACACATGCCCTGTTTCCTCATTAAGGTAATAGATTAGTGGAGGAAACAAAGTATATGCAAATAAACAAAGGTGAAATTGCAAATTACGATTTAATGAGAGAAAGAAGAATCTTCTTTTTTTTTTTTTTTTGTTTGAGACGGAGTTTCGCTCTTGTTACCCAGGCTGGAGTGCAATGGCGCAATCTCGGCTCACCGCAACCTCCGCCTCCTGGGTTCAGGCGATTCTCCTGCCTCAGCCTCCTGAGTAGCTGGGATTACAGGCACGCGCCACCATGCCCAGCTAATTTTTTGTATTTTTAGTAGAGACAGGGTTTCACCATGTTGACCAGGATGGTCTCGATCTCTTGACCTTGTGATCCACCCGCCTCGACCTCCCAAAGTGCTGGGATTACAGGCTTGAGCCACCGCGCCCGGTCCTAGAAGGATCTTCTTTGAGAAGGTGCTTTAGCTGAGACCTGGAGTACACAAAGGAATCAGTGATACAAAGAGCAGAGGCAAACAATCCAGGGGTTTTAGTGGTTGTTTTAAGTAGAGAAATGGAGATAATTTAGTGGATTTAGAGTAAGAGAGGTTATTGTAGACATAGGGCACAACTTAGGAGTTGATGTTATCAAAACTAGAAAAGGTATAAATAGGGTAAAAAGTAGAATTTTTGGTTTGCAGCTGCAAATAATGGAAAGACCAAAATGGATAGATTTACAGAAGTCTGTCAATATCAGCATGAAAAGAGAAAGATTATTTTATCTAAAATAAAGGAAAATCTAATTTAAGAGGAAGTGTATTTCCTAGTTAATTTTTAAAACCAAGGGAAATATGATCTTATCAAGAGTTCAGTAATGGATGTGTTTTACATGGGTATTTAACATATGAGAGAATTTTTATTCAGGTGTTTGAGATGGTTGTTGAATGGGACAACATTCTTTCCAACCCTGCCAGTTTTAGTGTCTCTGTCATTAATTAGTTCCTCTTTGTTTTTTCCCTTTCCCCCTACAATTATTTATCATTTGTTTCAGCTCTATCAGTCTTGCCTTTTTTTCCCTTCTTCTGTTATACTTCTCCCTAACTTTCAAATGTTTTATTGAAAGTATTAAAGCACTTTTATGCATATCATTTTCTTTAATCCTGTGTAACCCTGGCAGAACCCTCCAGTATTTGGAGATTCATGTGGGGAAACTGAGGCTCAGAGAAACTATATGACTTGTCTAAAGTGACAGTCTAGACTCATGACCCCAAGTGCAGTGCCTTTTTATTTCAGTTAGGCCACTGGGGCCCTCTTCTCATCCAACTCTCTACATGATGATTTTATGTTTAAAATATTATTGTCCACATTATGAGTTGTGAAAGTATACCCCAATTACTTGCTAGATTTTGTGAGAGACATCTTCCTAGAAGGGCTATGTGAATTCTATGTATAAATATAGGATATATATGTATAATTTATGAAAATAATATCACTTCACATGGACTTGAAATCAATGATGTGTTAAGAAGTTTTATAATTTTTTAGTAGTTTTTGAGGTAGTTGGAGTCTTCCTGAAATACGGCATATCCAGGCTATCACAGTTATCTCTAATTTTATGTGTCTTCTTAATTATTTAAAATCTGGAAGAAGAAAGATATGACTTTGATGCAGATAATTAAAGAAGGTGTAATGGCCCACGATCTCACTAAAAATGAAGAAGTAAACCAAATGATTATTCAGGGCTTAAGTTATTTCCTATTGTTTGTCTTCTTCCTTCTAACTCCCTGTGTCTCTTTAATACCACTGCCAATGAGTAAACATTGGAGATCACTTGTTTTTCATTACTTGCTGGTGGTTTTGAGGGAAGTAAAATATTAAAATTGATTAAAATGAAGTTGGTGGATCTATTGCTTTGAAATTTAAGAGATGAGACATTTTTATTAAGAATATACAACCAGCCTCTGAAATACCTGGTTAGCATCACATCTGTTGGAACTTTTATAATGACTAGTAAACTGTAACAGTGTACCATAGAACAAAGAAACTTAGGCTTTTTGGAAATGAAAAAATCTCCAGTGGAACTGAATCTTAAGAAGGTAAACCAGAGTGGCTATTTCAGCATTTCTGGAAGTGGTTGTAGTTGTTCATATAGTGACTGTTTACTTAGTATTGCCTCTGGAATTCTTCCTAGGATATTCTACATTTACAATATATGGTATAAGAATGTTTGGGGTGGGTGAGAGATGTAGTCATGTAGCAGATCCCTCTGTTAAGGCATTCAACCCCCAATTTTTCCTCTCCTCTTTTTTATTTGCCATAGAGTGATTCTCATCAGTTTCGTGTAATGGCAGCTGTCCTTCGTCATTGTTTACTAATCGTAGGTCCAACTGAAGACAAAACAGAAGAGCTACACAGGTGGGTAAGCTCTGTATGGTATCTCAATGAAGGACGTCATCAATTCTTGTTGGTTTCATGCATCTAATTTCAATTGTTTGTTATAAACACAAGAAAGTGAAAATATTACAGTAAATCAGGTAACTGGTAGGTCAGAAATCATTACCGTGCCCCAATGAGAAATTTTTATTCTGTCCCCTTTGACTTTCTTATATTGACGGTCAACAAGAGTAGAGAATTTGGCATTTGTTGCAAATGTCAGACATAGTTATTGTTGGTTTTATCCAGAGCAACAAACATAGTACACATTTATTGAACTCTTATTCTATGGCATTGTGCTAAGTGCTTTATAAAGATTAACTTCTTTTAATCACCACCCCAACATTACAAGGTAGATTCTGCAATTTTTTCCTTTCAATAGATGAGGAAACTGAGGTTAGAAAGATAAAGTAATTTCTCTGAGATCATACAGCCCTAACATGTGAAATAGCTAGGATTTAAAACCTGCTTTTAATTATTATACTTAGCCAATACTCTCACTAATTTTATTTGAAGAGTATTTACCAAAAAGTACATATTTTGGGAATGATAGTTTTATTTTTTAAAAAAACTTGTAAGAATTAAGTCACAGTGTCTAGTGTTAAAATATATGAAATAGGCCTGGCATGGTGGCTCACACCTGTAATCCTAGCACTTTGAGAGGCCGAGGTAGGTAGATCACTTGAGGTCAGGTGTTAGAGACCAGGCTGGCCAACATGTTGAAACCTCATCTCTACTGAAAATACAATAAAAGTAGTTGGACATGGTAGCACATGCCTGTAATCCTAGCTACTCCAGAGGCTGAGGCAGGCAAATCACTGAACCTAGGAGATGGAGGTTGCAGTGAGCCAAGGTCGTACCACTGAACTCCAGCCTAGGCAACAGAGTGAGACTCCATCTCAATCAATCAGTCAATCAACCAATCAATAAAAAATAGTTCAGCTGGGTGCCATGGCCCATGCCTGTAATTCTAGTACTTTGGGAGGCTGAGGCATGTAGATCAGTTGAGCTCAGCCTGGGCAACATGGCAAAACCCTATCTCTACTAAAAATACAAAAATTAGCTAGTTGTGGTGGTGCACATCTGTGGTCCCAGCTACTTGGGAGACTGAGGTGGGAGAATTTCTTGAACCTGGGGAGGCAAAGGTTGCCATGACCTGAGATTGCACCACTGCACTCCAGCCTTGGTGACAAAGTGAGACCCTGCCTCAAATAAAATAGTTCAAATTTTATGATGTGTCTGTTAGAACTATTAATGGACTGCTGTAAAAATTTATCGTACTCTGAGAACAACTGAATAAGAATTAATGCATTTTTCCAGTTCTCTTTCCATTCTGGATTAGATTATAATAACAAGAGTTCTGACTTCATCATGATACTCATGGAGCTTTATTCTCTATGAATACAAGTGGCATTTTAAACAATTCAAATAAATTCATATCTGCAAACAAATTACTTTGGCATTAACTCTATAAAGAATTTAACATAAGGGTTGTTCTTAAGAGTAGAAATTACCTTTTGAACACTTACAATATTCAGTTTTCCAAAATACAGCTTAAGTAAAACTTTATAGAAACACAGCCAGAGTGTAAAATGAAACATGTTTAATTATTATTTTTCAGTCAAATCCAAATTCTGATTGTGATCAGCAACTTATTTGATAATTGTACTGAATTTGTTGGTAGGTTATCTCAGTGTACTCCCTGCCATGCAGCCTGTCCAAAGATTGTTTTCTTCTTGATTAAAAAGTGTAATTTTTCTCTGTAGCTACAAATCAAACATTCCTTTAATTTTCATAAGACAGTACCTTTTTAAAAAATCAGATTAACTGCAATAAATCATATCCTAACAAGATTTTCTTAAGCATTTTGACCCACTGTAATTTTTTTTTTGTAATTAAGAGACATTAGAAATTTAGACCCTAAAACTAAAAGAAAATGGCTTATAAGACCAAGAGTAAATTGATTTTTTTAAAGAAATCAGATATCACAAATTAAATCATCATACAAGGATGTGAAAGGAAAGCATTTTGGCCGAAATGGCTATACTAGTCACAAATACATTGCCAAAGCTTTCTCTGAATAATGATTTTAATACCTTAACACAGTCCACAGTATTTGTAGAAAGAGAGCAAAACTGCGTAATAGAGGTTTTTAAAATAAAATTTTTAAAAAAGTAATCAAATTTTAAATTTTCCTTAATGGTGCTTGCTTTTTTCTTTGAATTTGCTTTTATCTTAAAAGTTACTTGGATAAAAACCTATTAGCTTCACTATAAATAAGAAGTATCCGTAGAGCCACAGACAGGATTTATGAGTATTTATTTCTCAAAGGCTTTCCTGGGTGATTGAGGTTTCTGCTGACTTAACAGTTTATCTGGAATGGCCTTGCATGTTCCTTTAATCAGAATTAGAGTGATTAGTATCATTTTGAGCAGAAATGACTCTAGGCTAATCCATTTAAATACAGTGAAAACTGCAGTAACCTCAAAATGCTGTTTTAGGAAGCTTACTGGAATTGGCTCATCTGCCAAATTCTGCTCTTCTGTAGTGAAGTAACATCTCAAATTCCATTTTTAAAAGTTATTTTGAAATAGGTAACCCTAGATGGTATAGTGTATGGTTCTGCATTATCATCAAACCCAAAGAATTGTGATGATGATTAAATGAGAGGTTCAGAAAGCACCCCTTCCTGGCAATGAGAAAACAGTAAATGGCACTTGCTGCCACTGCCACCACCACTGCCACTGTGCCACTGATGTGCTACTTCTATTAGTATTATATTAAACATCCTTGCTTTTAGAATATTTCGTTATTTTAAATCTTTCTTTAAAAGCTGTTTGTTGATTTTGATATGCTGTTTAGGAATGTATGCTTATGTTTATCCTGTGATCATGTAAAGAAATCTTTTTTTTTTTTAATCCAAGTGTTTCTGAAGCCAGATTAAGTTCTATGATATATGCATGTTAGGAGAGTAAAGGTGCTTTAGGAGAAAAGTAAGTTTAAAAAAAATAGCCTAGGCTGGGCGCAGTGGCTCATGCCTGTAATCCCAGCACTTTGGGAGGCCGAGGCGGGCAGATCACGAAGTCAGTTCAAGACCAGCCTGGCAAATATGGTTAAGCCCCATCTCTACTAAAAATACAAAAATTAGCCGGGCATGGTGGCAGGTGCCTGTAGTCCTAGCTACTCAGGAGGTTAAGGCAAGAGAATTGCTTGAACCCTCAAGGTGGAGGTTACAGTGAGCTGAGATTGGGCTACTGCACTCCAGCCTGGGTGAAGACTGAGACTCGTCTCCAAAAAAAAAAAAAAAATAGCCTGGCAGCTTTTTCTGATAAGCTGTCTTTGTAAGACAGTGCCATTTTTTCAGAGAAGTCAAGAGGATATGGACATAGAGATGAAATGAGTTAGCACGCAAACACAGTAGACCTTGACCTTCATTTCCACTACTCAGCATTTTGGATGGTTTTTAAAATCTATTCTCTTTCCTTTTGTTTATACTTGGTAGTAACAGACAGGTTATTGGTATGATCCATCTTTTTTGCTTCATTGAAGGACATCCTAATTGTGTTCATCTCTATGTGCCTGAAAGTATTTTTAGCACTCCAGTTCATAATCAATAAGCTAATGTATAAACACTTAGCTCAAAAGAGTTTGCATGTGGTCGTGGTTTTATTTTATTTTGGAGAGAAGGGACAAAATCAGGATGGCTTGTATGCTGAAGAGAAGAGGGGAGGACCAGATTTGATTTAATTTATTTTAGGCTCTCAATCTCGTTTTCTTATACTCACTGAGTACCTTGGTATTTACAAAGTTTTTTGTTATTTTCTTTGTTTAGATTAATTCATTTTGTCTCACATATTGAAGGGGACAATATAGTACATAATACAGTACCTAATAACACCTTATTGCAATGCTAAATATAATGTCTTAAACATGGCAGACTTTTTTCTTTCAGTTTTTTTTAATAGTGGTAAAATACAGTTATAAAATTTGCCATCTTTTAAATGTACAGTTTAGTGATTCCATTTATAATGTTGTGCAACCGTCACCACCATTCATCTCCACAACTCTTTTCGTTTATTCGTTAAGATGGGTCCATCTTCTCCACTGCACACAGAGGTGTTTTTCAAAAGCAAATGTCTACTTTAAATCTTGTCATGGCTCCTCTTGGTCTTAAGGATTAAGAGAGAACTTTTTGGCAGCAGGGTTGATGGGAGATCATTGTGTAAGTATTTATGCTTTGTAGAATCATGTGGAAAATGTTTCTCCTGGCCAGTTCCCTCTTTAATCCTGTATATATGATTCTACCAAACCTTTGAATATGTATGTGAAAATTTATTTCCGAGCTCTCTATTCTATTTCATTTGTCTTTATAGCTTCAGGCCAGTAACACACTCTTCTGGTTACTGTAGCTTTATAGTAACTTCTGAAATCAGTAAGTGTGAGTCCTGATTGACTATTCAGAGTCTTTGAGATTCCATATGAATTTTAAGGTGGGTTTTTCTATTTCTAAAAAGAATGTCATGGGGATTTTGGTTAAGGATTGCATTGAACCTATAGAATGCTTTGGGTTGTATTGATATTTTAACAATACTAAGTCTTCTAATTACACATGGTAGACTTTTAATAAATGTTTGAAAATGGATTTTCAATTTCAAAATTGAGAAGTGATTTTACTTCTGTTTATTTAATGAGCACTACTATGTGTTAGGCACTATGTTGAGTGACAAAGATGAATACAGCACAGTCTCTATTCTCCATGACTCAATAGGTAAGACAGATTTGTTAGTAAATAAGTAGAGTTCCTTTGATGAGCGCGGTATTAGACATGAATAAGCTTATATAGTTGTACAGAAAAGGAGAATTTACTTTGTCTAGAGAGATTGAAAAAGGATTTGGATTGGTTTTGTTGTTATAAAGCTCTTAACTCTTTAAACTGGATCTCTGTAAATGACAGTCATTTAGGTGAACAGATACTTTCTGAACTATAGCTGAGTACTGTTCTAGGTGCTCTGAGGACTTAACATTGCATACCTGGAGGAACATGGAGACTAAATTCCCTGACTGCCCAATTTAGATTAAGACCCCCTCCTCACACACACACATACACGCACACACATCTTGTCACTGTCTTATCATCTCCTTTATTTTTTTCATGGGGAGAAAAGACATAAATGATATGAAAGCTAAATAACAATTCAAGACAAGAATAGAGAGAGAGCACAGATACTTTTGAGTAGTTTCCCAGTAAATTAATTATTCCAATAATAATTGCTAATAGAATTCAAAGGGCAACGTTGCTATGTTCTGGCATGATGAGGAAGGTCTTCCTTGCTCAAATCATACCTGTCCTGGCCTTTTTCAGACCTCTAGTCCCCTGATGATTCCTTTTTCTCCTATCTGTAAGTCTTCTTGTAGGTTTACTTTCTTCCATCTCTATTCTAAAACATTTGTTCATCATTTCAACCTTTCTCCACTCCATCACCGTGTCCTGCCAGTCTTAAAACACTCAACCCTAGATTTGTCAGCCCACCTTCTTTCTCCATAGGCTGCTGAGCCCTAAGGGAAAGTTTTACCTAATCTGACAGATGGATCTATCTTCTCCACTGCACACAGAGGTATTTTTCAAAAAGCAGATGTCTACTGTAAGTCTTTTCAGGACTCTTCTCTGACTTAAGGATTAAGAGAAAAGGTTTTTGATCACTGTGCATGTATTTATGATATGCAGTCTTATGTGGAAAATCTGTTTCCCCTGGTCACTTCTTTCTTTTATCCTGTGTGTATGATTCTACCAAACCTTTGCAACTCTCTGAAGGCCTTCTACACCCCCTTATCCTCAGCAGATAACATGTTTTTACTTCGTTTTCATTTATAGATATTTAGGGTGACTCGGCAACATGAGGTGGGGGTTGTGAGATTATGAGAGAGCTTAAAGCCTTCAAATACATTTAAGTATGGCCATTGAAGCCTGACAACTGGATTAAGTCTCAACAGGACTTGCCACAGGACTTCAGGGCAGAATATCATGCTGAAGTGTCAAGAGTCTCTGCCTAATAAATTGGGCAGAATGCGGTTGTCATGGCAATATGCCAGTAACTTCTGAAAGAGGGAAACCGTCTCTGGTTGTGTTGTATTGGATGGATCAGTGGAATTGGATCTGAGGCACTGGCCTTCATCTTGAGAACTCTCTGCCCCTGGCAGCATCCATCTTTCTGTCATCAAGTAACACATTTGCATGGCATGGAGCCACTTTCTCCCCTTGCCTCCAGGAGCCTACCATTCCACAATCCGCATGACTTTGTATTCAAGCTGCTCTGCTCTTCTTTTTCTTCCTTAGACATAGATTCCTTATTAGGGCCTTTACACTTCCTGTGCCTGGAATGCTTTTCCCAGATCTTTAGGAGGCTGGATCCTTCTTGACACTGAGAACTGAGCTCAAATGTCACTTCCTCAGGTAGGCCTTCCCTGACTGCCCAGTTTAGATTAGAACCCCCTCCCAAGCCCCTTCCCCCACCACACACACATATCTTGTCACTATCTTATCATCTGCTTAATTTTTTCATGGTACTTATCACTGACTGAAATAATCTTCCTCTTTTATTTTTCTACTTGTTTATTGTTTCTTTCCATTAAATTGTAAGCTTAGGCTGGTGCAGTGGCTCACGCCTGTAATCCCACTGCTTTGGGAGGCCAAGATGGGTGGATTGCCTGAGGTCAGGAGTTTGAGGCCAGCCTGGCCAACATGGTGAAACCCCTGTCTCTATTAAAAATACAAAAATTAGCTGGGCATGGTGGTGGGTTCCTGTAGTACCAGTTACTCGGGAGGCTGAGGCAAGAGAATCACTTGAACCTGGGAGGCAGAGATCGCAATAACTGAGACCAGGCCACTGCACTCCAGCCTGG
Source organism: Saimiri boliviensis (assembly GCF_048565385.1). Taxonomy (NCBI): domain Eukaryota; kingdom Metazoa; phylum Chordata; class Mammalia; order Primates; family Cebidae; genus Saimiri; species Saimiri boliviensis. Next base: position 26,404,681 of record NC_133455.1, on the reverse strand, counting down.
GAGACAGAGCAAGACTCTGTCTCAAAAAAAAAAAAAAAAAAAAAAGTAAGCTTAAACAGAGTGAAGATTGTGTCTGTCTTGTCTGCCATTATATACCCAACACCTAGAACAGGTATACTTTGTCATGCTCAATAAATATTAGTTGGATGAAGGGATAGATAGATTATCTTGTAATAAATATTAATTGGATAAAGGGATGGATAGATAGATGATCTTGCCGACCTTGTAAGAGGGTAATTGGAAACTGTCAAGCAGGATCTTTCTTAAACCCTTAATTCTCCATCCCGACCTATAAATGTACTGTAAAATGTACCTGTTCTTTCTCTATTTTCTGCCAATCTCAGGAAATTAAGTGGCTGCCTCCTTGCCCAGGGTTAATGCCCACACCTTTTTCTTCTGCCTCTTGAGGCCTTATTTCAGCACTGAACTCCTATCTTCAGTCTCTCCTTTGGGCTTTATCCCTCAATATGTGACATGCTGAGATCTATCCCATTTGTGAGGAAAAAAAATCTTCTATCAGGTCTTTATCTCCTCAGAGATGTAGCTGTTTCTTCCCTTTCTTTCGCAGCTAAGTTTTTTGACTGTTTTTTGTGCCGTTAGCCTCTAAACATTTTGATCATATTCCTAATCAGTAAAAATTTTTGAATACATCTTTGAATATATTTATTTACATATACCTTTTATGCATATACTGCTAAACTGACCTATGAAATAGATCATGAAATTATGTACATACAGTAAAAAGGGATAACAAAAGTTAATATTTTAAAGGAGATTTTTAAAATTAACCTGCTATTAACTTTTAAAATTATCAAATAGCAGAGGCTTTTCTTGATGTTCTGCACACTTAATATTTAAGTACCTTGTTAAATTTGGTGGCTTTGAACTACCATTAGCTAATAGCTCTGGGCACATTATATACTTCATAGGTTTGGATGTTTTGTCCCCACCAAATCTCATGTTGAAAGGTAACCTCTAGTGTTGGAGATGGGCCTAGTGGGAGGTGTTTGAGTCATGAGGGTGGATCCTCATGAATGCTTGGTGCAGTCCTCGCCATAGCAAGTGAGTTCTCACTCTGATCACTCAAGATCTAGTTGTTTAAAGAGCCTGGCACCTTCTCCCTCTCTCTCTTGCTCCTGCTCTTGCTGTGTGATTTGCCTGCTCTCCCTTCATCTTTCACTATAACCGTAAGCTTCCTGAGGCCTTCACCAGAACCCAAGCAGATACAAGTGCCGTGCTTATACAGCCTGCAGAACTGTGAGCCAAATAAACCTTTCTTTGTACATTACCCAGTCTTAGCTATTCCTTCATAGCACTAATACGGTTCTTAAGGCAAGATTCCTTAGTATCGTAGTCGTAAATTCATGTTACAGATCATTTCCGGTTTTTCTAAAACTGGCTTCTTGTAAGTTCTGTTTGGATTTTCCTTGCTTTGACTCATGATATGGCATATAAAAGGCTCTGCTGTTTTCTTGTCCTTTGCTTATGCTACTTATTTTCAGTGTTGGTGTCTTTGTATTATAGGAATTATTTAAAATAGTTTGTTCATTTTACAAGAATTTGTTTAGTTAGAACTTGATAAAATATATAAACCCAGTTGCATATGTAAACTGTAATATGCCAATGAAGAAACCAAATGAGTGACCAGGAAGGAAGGCCATCACTGCTACCCTTCTATAATGTGGAATTTCAGCTCTTCTCTCAAAATGCTTTGCATTTGTTTGTGGCATGGGGAGCATTTGATTTATGGTTCAGATCTGGGTACCAGTGTCAGTTCATTTATAAAATATTAGTAAAGCTTAATTTCTTTTCAACTTGTTAGATAAAAATAATAAAAATAGAACTATTTTATTTGCATACCCAGTGGATCATCTTATGTACCTTCAGGGTTGCATCTGCCTCACTTTGTAGACTACTGGTTTGTACTCATCATTTCTATGCCTTTACTCCCTATTCATTCTTCAGCCCACTGTAATCAGGCTTCTACATATGTCCCTACCCCATTTCATACATACATAAATAGACCTTTCTGGTCTCATTACCTATGAAGACCCCTCCTTTAGAGGCCTTGTCATTTGCTTTAGGTTTAGGAACCTGTTTTCAGTTCCTAAAAACAGTTTCTCTCATTCCTTCAAATTTTTCCTTTTCCCTCTCGTAGTAGAATATGTCTGCTGTTTAGAAGCTCCTTACTAGTTGACATGTACTATGTGCCAGGCAGAATGCTTTGCATGCCTTTCTTCATTTAGTACCCGCATCAACCTTGTAAGTTCATGCTCCTTTATTTTAGAGGTAGGACAAGGCCTAGAAGAGATTATATAATTTGCCTAAGGCATACTAGAATTCAAACCCAGTGCTTTACAAATTATGCTATGCTGCCTTCCCTTAGGAAAAGGAGTTTATTTTAGTTTTTATACCTGGCATCTAGCACAAGGCATAGCAAATATTGTATTTGTTCAATGAATAAAGTGAGGTTTGAGCTAGTCCTAAAGAATGAAAATGTTCTAGACAGGAGAAAACATGGACAAATAACAGAAATGAGAATATGTCTATAGCACATTTAGAGAACAATGACCTGGTCATTATGGGTTAAAAGATATTTCACAGCCGGGCGCGGTGGCTCAAGCCTGTAATCCCAGCACTTTGGGAGGCCGAGGCGGGTGGATCACGAGGTCGAGAGATCGAGACCATCCTGGTCAACATGGTGAAACCCCGTCTCTACTAAAAATACAAAAAATTAGCTGGGCATGGTGGCGCCTGCCTGTAATCCCAGCCACTCAGGAGGCTGAGGCAGGAGAATTGCCTGAACCCGGGAGGCAGAGGTTGCGGTGAGCCGAGATCGCGCCATTGCACTCCAGCCTGGGTAACAAGAGCGAAACTCCGTCTCCAAAAAAAAAAAAAAAAGATATTTCACAGAGTAGCATTCAGGGTTCTTTCCATTCAAAGTTTTCTTGAAGCTTCCCTACCTGCTGCTGCTATAGTCCTCTCTTGTTCTTTGCAGTAAAACTCATCTAAGTGGTGACTATCTGATTCCTCTACCGTTCTTTTGAATCCAGTTCACTGAGGCTTTTAGCCCCACTATGCCACCAGAATGATTATTCTTAAGGTTACTAGTGACTTCTGTGTGGCTAAAACCAGTAGATATTTTTCAGTCATCACCTTACTTGATCTGTCAGCATCATAGATCAGCACTCCATTCTTAGATACCACACTATCTTGGTTTTCTTCTGACTTCACTAATTATAAGTTCTTTTACTCCTCAGCCTCTGAGTGATAGAGTGCTCCAGGTTCAGCTTTCATAGTCTTTTAATCCACACTCCCTCCTTTACTGATCTAACAGTCTTTTCTCTTTAAATACCATCTACATGCCAATGACTTTTTTCTATTTCTCTCTAACTCTGATCTCCCTCCCTGAACTCTAGACTCACGTGTAGCTAATTTCCTATTTACATCTCTATTGGATGTCAACTAGACACCCCAAATATAACAACCAAAATGAAACTTTTAATTTTCCCCTAAAAAGCTACTTCTGCAGTGTTTCCCATTTTCAGTTTATGGCACCACAAGCGTTTCACTTGCTAAGTCTAGAGCTTTGTATTCTCTCACACTCCACACTAGTCTGTCAGGAAATCCTTCAATATGTATCCAGTGAACCACTTCACTGTTAATACCTGTTCACTCACCTGAATTAATGCAGTTACATCCTAACTATTCTCCCTTACCTTTGATGTCCTGCTGACTGTCCTCAATGCAGTAAGCCAGAATGACCCTTTTAACCTAAGTTAACAGGATCTTATCATGCAAAACCCTGCAATGAATGATTTTTCATTTCTGTCAGAATAAAAACTAAAGTTATAATAGCCTATAAGACCAATCTGGCCCTTTCCATTATCAACCTGATGTCATATCCTGCTCCTCTTGTGTATGGTGGTTCAGCCACACCAACTTCTTTGCTTTTCTTAAGACGTGCCACTGCTCCTTCCCTAGAGGCTTTGCTTTTACTCTTATTTCTTCTTATAATGCTCCTTCCTCAGTCACATCACTAACTCTCTAATCTCTTCAAGTCATTTAAATGACTCATCTCATGAAGCCCTCCCTAACCGTCCTGTCTAAAAGTATAATCCATACATACTAGTTTACCCTCCTGGGTTTTTCCCTCAGAGCACTTACCACCTTCTAGCATATTATCTAATTAACTTTAAAAAAAAGGTTTTTTGCTGACTTTTCTCCCCATGCCAGAAAATAAGTTCTGTGAGGGTCAAAATTTTTCTTTATAATACCTGCCTGAAAAAGAGCCTTTCACAAGTAAATAATAAATAAATAATTACTGGATTGAGTTAGATTAAATCAATTTATTTACATCTGAAAATCTTTGGGGAATTTTGTTTGTTTGTTTGTTTTTTGAGTCGGAGGATCTCTGTTGCCCAGGCTGGAGTGCAGTGGTATAATCTTGGCTCATTGCAACCTCTGCCTCCCAAGTTCAAGTGATTCTCCTGCCTCAGCTTCTTGAGTAGCTGGGACCACTGGCACCTACCACCACACCCAGCTAATTTTTGTATTTTTAGTAGAGATGGGGTTTTACCGTGTTGGCCAAGCTGATGTCTAACTCCTGACCTCAGGTGATCCACCCACCTTAGCCTCCCAAAGTGCTGAGATTATAGACGGGAGCCACCATACCCAGTCAGGGATCATTCTTTTCTTTGCCTGAATCATTTCAGATGGTTTTATTGTGGTTTGACTGATATACAAGAAGCTGTACATAGTTAACGTATACAACTTGATAAGTTTGGAATTCTGAGTAAATACTTGAGAGGTATCACCGCAATCAAGGCCATAAACTTTGTCATCAAAACGGTTTTGATACTGTCAAATAAAAGCAGGCATATAGACCAATAGAACAAAAGAAAGAGCACAGAAATAAACCCACACATATATAGTTATCTTCAACAAGGGTGCCAAGAATACACAATGGTTAAAAAAAATAATCTCCTCAATAAATGGTTTTGGGAAGACTGGATTTCCAGACTGGATTTCATTGAAAGAATGAAATTGAATCCTTATTTCACATCATACACAAAAATCAACTCAAAATAGATTAAAGACTTAAATATAAAACCTAAAACAATAAAACTCCTAGAAGAAAACTTAAATTAGCCAGACATGGTGGCACACACCTGTACAGCTACTCAGGAGGCTTAGGTGAGAGGATCACTTGAACTTGGGAGGTTGAGGCTGCAGTGAACTCTGATCACACTACTGTATTCCAACCTGAGCAACAGACAAGACCATGTCAAAAAAAAAAAAAAAAATAGAAGAAGAAGAAGAAGAAGATGGAAACTTAAGAGAAAAAGCCTATGAACATTGGTCTTGGCAGTGATTTCTTGGATATGATACCAAAAGCACAGGCAACAAAAGCAAAGATTTACAAGTGGGATTACATCAAACTAGAAATCTTCTACACAGCAAAGGAAACAGTAAACAAAATGAAAAGGCAACTTATGAAATGGGAGAAAGTATTTGCAATCCATATATCTTAAGAGGTTAATATCTAAAACCTATAAAATAACTCTTAATAGCAAAAAAACCAATTAACCTGATTTTAAAATGGGCAAAGGACCCGAATAGGCATTTCACCAACGAAAACATACAAACGGACAACAGGTGTCATCACTAATTATTAAGGAAATGCAAATCAAAACCGCAATATCATCTCACACCTTGTTAGAAGGGTTATTACAAAAAAAAAAAAAAACCCACAAAAAACAAAAGATAACTGATGCTAAGGATGTGAAAAAAAGGAAATCTTTTTACACTGTTGGTGGGAATGTAAATTAGTATAGCCATTATGGAAAACAATGTGGAAGTTTCTCAAAAGATGAAAAATAGAATTATTTGTTTTAGCAATACCATTTCTGGGAGTATATCCAAAGGAAATAAAATTACTATTTCAAAGAGATATCTGCATTCTCATCACGTGTTCATTACAGCACTGTTCACAATAGCCAAAATGTTGAAACAACCTAAATGTCGATCAGTCAGATGAATGGATAAAGAAAATGTGTGTGTGTGTACATGCACACACAATAGAATCAGTGGAGTACTATTCAGCCTTTAAAAAGGGAAGGAAATCCCATCACTAGCAACAACATGGGTGAATCTGGAGGACATTGTAATAAGTGAAATAAACCACACACAGGACAAATACTCCATGATCCTACATTTATGTGGAATTTAAAATAGTGAAGCTTGTAGAACAAGAGTAGAATAGTGGTTATCTGTGGCTAGGGAGAGGAGCAAATGGTGAGGTGTCAGTCAAAAGATAAAATGTTTTAGTTATGCAAGAATAGGTCTGGAGATCTCCTGTGTAACAGAGCCTACAGTTAGCAATCCTGTATTGTCTACTTAGAATGTTACAGGAATAGATCTTATGTTAAAGGAATGGGTCTTATGTTAAGTACTCTTACCACAAAAGAAAAAAATACATTTCAAAGATTTTGAGGGGTTTGGGTGCAGTGGCTTGTGCCTGTAATTCCAGCACTTCGGGAAGCCAAGGCAGGAAGATCACTTGAGTTTGAGTCCATCTTGGGCAGCAAAATCATCTCTGCTAAAAATTTAAAAATTAGCAGAGGGGCATGGTGGCATGTGCCTGTGGTCCCAGCTACTTGGGAGGCTGAGACGGGAGGATCATTTGAGCCCAGGAATTCAAGGCTACAGTGAGCCATGATCACGCCACTGCACTCTTACTTGGGCAATAGACTCTTACCTCAAAAAAAAATTTTTTAATGAATAAAGAGGGCAAAAGGAAAATCTTTTGGAGATTTTAAGATTCATTTACATAGACTTTTCAGCCTTGAAAAAAAGATATATAAGCCCCAAATATAAAGAGGATACATTTAACCAGGAAGATTTATTAACAGCTATGGATCTGCATGTGCCGTATCATATTCTTCAATGTTATTTCGTGTTTTTATCCACCAATTCACCAAGGACAAGATTTTAGATTGCCTTTCCTCTCCCACAACCAACAGGGCTTTAATCAGGGCATTAAGGAGTTCTAAATAGGCCTTGCTTTTGAATCTGCATATCGGGGGGGGCCTGGGAGCATGAGCGGGAGGATGTCATGTCTGGGTGATTAATGATCTCTAGGAAGCTGAAAAGGGGAGTGTAATATACACAGTATTTCTACCCCCTGGAGTAGGAATGCAAACACCATTGTGCAGATCTGTGCATAGTCACTGACTTCCTGGTAGCTGGAGAATTTCATACACTCTTCTACCACAAATAAAACTGTCAGAGAAGTGACAGAGCTCAAAAAGCTGGCCTTCCTTACTTAAAAAGAATAGCTCAAACACAGTGAGCCAGAAAATTAATTTTGTAGTTGTTTGGAAACTGAGTTGCTAAATAAGAAATAAGAAAATGGGAACTTTTCTTGAAAAGCCTACAACCTTCAAATATTTGTTGAATCAAACTCTACATTTGGTTTCTTAAATTTACTGAATTCCTTGAAACTGCTTACTTGAAATGAATATGAAGGGGAAACATTCCTTTGTAATGAAATGACCCATCTTAAACTTTTCAGTCTGGTCCCTGGTAGAATCAGAGAATCATACAGTCAGTGGACTTAAGAGTCTATGGAAAAAAAATCTTAACATTTCAGAATGTTTTTGAAAATAATTCTAAGATAGAGTTACTTTTCCCTCTTTTATTCTCAGTGAACCTATGGTATTATTTAGTAACAATTTCCAAATGCTTAAGATAGAAGCAAAACATTCTGAACTAAAGATAAACTACAGATGTTTGCAAAAAAAAATTGTAGAAGAAAGTTTTTGGGGAAAAAAATGTATTTCAGCCACCTTTGATTATTTAAAAATAACCCAAGTTAGAGATTTTGTGCATAACACCAGTAGTAGCAGCAGTATTTGGTTTTAGAGAGGACAATCAAATAACTTGTATTTTACTAGGAACTATTTATTCATAGGACTTGTTAAATTATTTTTTGCTCTTGGTTCATTTTTTTGATGCCCTGTATGTTATCACTTTCTGTTCTGCATTGTCTAACATTTTAACTGATTTCTTACCGGTTTTTGTTTTTCCATAATATAAAAAGAAAGGAAATATTCATTCTTGGGGAGGTGGAGTGCAATTTATGATAAAGGAAAGAAAAATTTTTGTATTTGTTTTTGTTGTTGTTCTGTTTGTTTTGCTTTATTTTTTAGGATGTCACTACAGTCTAAAGTAGAAGGAACTAGTGGTCTAAATTCAGATGGTATCAGATAGATGAAGCTCTAAATTTGGTGTCCAAGTAGTTAGACTTTTAAATTGCATTTGCAGGAGTTTATTTTTAGTCAGGATGTGGTTATTTTTAGATCTGGTTCTCTGTCACTAGGAAATGTAATGCCTGTCTTTGCATTGTTGATCAGGAAGTTCTAAGGTACAGGCATATAAGATCCAGTTAGCCTAGAACACCACCACTCCTTTTAGATGAAAGAATATGAAATAATGCATGGAAGAAAATGTTTGTTGAGAACATATCTAATTTCGAAATTGTTAGTGTCATGTAAATCTTTTGTATATTGAACAACAGAACAAGGTTTTTTAGAGAATGCCAAAAATACAAGGTTTGGGTTCCCCCTACTGGCGTGCATCCCAGGCTCATGTATTCATTAATATACAGCTGAAAGGCCATGGGGCCAGAGATTAGAAATAGCTATGTTAACTTCATTTAGAGAGCTGATGCTGAGAAAGAGAGAAAAAACTCCATTTCCCTTTTTCTGCATATGTCTTACAAAAAATGAGATGATTTTAAAATCGTATTTTCTACATCTAGAAAGAGTAAAACTTAATTCTACAATATTTGGTTTTAATGTTGTTGCTACTGATAAGCTGCTTATTTGCAATACTTCTCAAATGCTTTATGTTGTAATCTAAGGAATAATAAAGCACCAGTGGATCCACAAAAAGATTTAAAACCCCAGGGAAGAAATGCAAAGCTAACATTGTTGTCATAATACAATTAAAGCGCTGGCATTAAAGCTCACTAATTCCTATTTTAGCATTTCAGAAAGTGACATGACATCATGTGATTGCTTCTGTCTATTTAACATTTATTTTTTTCTAATTTGTACAACATATGTTTGAAACCATTTTTTATTTTCTATCTCATAGTAAGTGCCAAGTAATATTAATGGCTCATTTTGAAAAAGAAAAATTTTAATTGACTCTTAAAAGTCACTTTTGAACTTATTATTATGTTTGTATTTTAAAGGACTATTCAATCAAATTAAAATATTATACTTTTTTAATTGCTTTTCAGCAATGCAGTCAACCTTTTAAGCAATGTTCCGGTCTCTTGTTTGGATGTTCTCATTTGTCCATTAACCCATGAAGAAACAGCCCAAGAGGCAACAACTCTAGATGAACTGCCCAGTAATAAAACAGCTGAGAAAGAAACAGTTTTGAAAAATAATACCATGGTATACAATGGTATGAATATGGAGGCCATTCATGTTTTACTCAGTTTTATGGAGAAGAGAATAGACAAGGTAAGGCTGATAAAATGGAAGCCCTGGGAATATGCTTCCAAAGAATGTAAATGTGCCATACATACACACATCACAGAGCATGATTTTTAAATCTAAGTTTTTTTTTCTATCTGATTTGTTGCGTTAATTGTTTTTACTTTGGAAAGCAGTTTACTACAATATATGATAAATTGCTGAAGCCATGTTAATTTATTTGTTTAATGCTGAAAATTATGTTCATGCAACACCAAAATTATGACTAGTGCTTGAAAACAAAGGAAAATTAATTACTGTTCCATGATGTTACTTAGTGAGTTATAGAAATAAAAAATTTCCCCCACCAAAACTTGCTAAATACTCTTCAGAATACCTAAAAGACATCGTTCCAAAAAAAAAAAAAAAAAAAATGGACCTTGTCAATTTTTTATTTGTTGTGAGTGGTTTACATTCTCTGGTCTCTCACTCACTTTGTCAGGTATCCATATTAAAAGGCAGCAAGGTAGCATAGGCCAGTCACCAAAACTTTGCTTCATTCAAGCCCATTGGCTGAGCCCATGGGAACCCTAGAAAATGAAGGAACATCCAGGAAGGCCCAAAAAGGCAATAGTAAACATGAAGATAACTGATAAAATGGAAATGTTAAGATAATAATTTTGAAAATCGTTTGTAAGGTTGAGTAATATAAGATGTCCCCACCTCAAAAACAAATTAATATGCTCAGTTAAAAGAAGGAAAGTAATACTGTTAGAAACAAAACTAACGTATTTCAAAAACATATTTTTTTTTTATAGGGAAGCAGCTATAGAGAGGGTCTAACTCCAGTTCTTAGCTTATTAACCGAATGTTCCCGAGCCCATCGAAACATCCGAAAATTTCTCAAAGATCAGGTAACTGCTTAATGTGTATTACATCTTAAAGTAGTCTTTTTGTATGCATTTTAAACACAGAATTAATTTAATTTCTCACAATGATTTTGTCTCAGAGAATTGGAAACTCAGAAAAGTTAGTTTTAATCTTTGAAATCTTCTTATATCAAGAAGTCCGTATTTTTTGAGTCATTCATTCAACAAATGCTACTGAAATCTGCTGTGTGCTGTGTTTTGGGCATTGAACAACAGATGAAGTCTTTCCCCTTGTGGAGTTTATTTCATAGAAAGGGGGACAAAAAGTAAAAAAATATAAAATATAATGGCAGGTGGTTGTTAAGTGTTCTGAAGATAAAGCAGTTTAAGAGAAAGACACTTTAAGGGAACAAGGAAGGACCTCTCTGAGATGACATTTGAACAGAAAAGTGTAAGAGTATCTCTGAGAATATTTGGAAAAGGAATCTACCAGCGAGAACAAGTTCACAACCCCTGAAACAAGAGGATGCTTTGGTATACTTAAGGAAAAGCCAAGAAGCTCAGTGTGCCTAGGCCACAATCTGTAAGGGGAGAGTGGTAGATGAAGAGAGGTAACAAGAGCCAGTTATAGCAGGTGGTGCAGGACTTTTGATTCTCTTCTAAGTGAGATGAGAAGATATTGGAGCGTTTTAAGAGGGGAAGTGATGTGAACTTATTTATGCTTAAAGATAGTCTGGCTACTGTTTGTAGGATGGACTCGAGTGGAGCACAAGTGGATGCAAGGAGACAAGTCCAAAAGATAACTGATGTTGAAAGTTTGGAGTAGGATGGTAGTGGTTAGAGTTCATACTTGGGGATATGTTTTAATTGTTTCAGTATGTCTTAAAAGTAGCTCACAAAACTTGCTGGTAGATTGGAATGTGGCTTGAAAAAGAAAAAATCAGGGTAATTTTTAAACTTTTAGATTATATTTTAGACTCCAACTGTAAGACTTTGATAGTAACAATAACTGAAATTAGCCTCCTCTAAAATCCCAATTTCAAGCACCTTCTCTTAGTATCCTCAATCTAACATTCTTTCATCCTCTGAGGATTGTCAGTCTATCATTTTTTCCCACCATTCTTCACTCACTCATACCTTCTCTCCTTACCCAGGCTAGAGTCCACCTGAAGTTCATTACTATAATCACTCCTCTCCATACATCTCTAACCAGCATCTTGTGCTCTCCCTCAGCCATACTCACCTGGCGAAACCTAACAAACTGGCTAACTCCAGCTTTCTACCTACTCTGGGTTTCCAAGCACTTGAATGTGGTAAGAAAATAACACAACCATTTTGACTAGTCTACTTTAAGACCACCAACTCCAACTGGTTTCTTAGCAAACTCCAAGATGACTATTTCACAGCTCCTTTTTCTTCACACCTCCAATGCTTACTGTCCTCCTTTCACTTTCATTTCTTGACTTTGTTTCCTATTTCACCATGAAATTAAGAAAAAAAAAGCTTTATCTTTCTACCATTGCATCTGCTATCCGTCTGCATCCATACTGCCATATTTCTTGTATTCCCATCTGTCACAATGGATGAATCATTGCTACTTCTGTCTGTGGTCAGCTTTTGTCCTGGATTTCTTTCCCTCTCACCTTCTCATGAACTTTACACCTGCATTTTTTCCCCTCTCTCTTCTTATAGTAATCATTTAAAAAAAAGTGTTGGATCATTTAAGTCAGCACCCAAACACATCTTCCATCTTAAAAACAAAAACACCTTCCCTTATCCCACTTCTCAAGCTACCTTCCCATTTCTGTGCTCATCTTCATGCAGTGCTCCTCAGAAGAGTTTTCTGTACTCACTCACTCTATTCTTTTTTCTCATTTTTGACTCTCTCCTAAACCTTCTGTATTTAGGCTACATGCTTTCTGCCCCACTGCAAAGGTGTTTATCAGAGTCACCAACTCAGCGTTACTGAAACTAATAGTTCTCAAATCTCTTTTTTTAAATTCTCCAATAGAATTTAATGTAAGTATTCCCTCCTCCTTGAAATACTTTCTACAATTGGTTTCTAAGACACAGTAGCGAACTTCTTCTTTGTTGATCTTCCTTGTTTTCCAGACCCTAAATGTTTGAGTACCCCAGGTAATACTGTCTTCTTTTCATATCTGCTCCCTTGGTGATCTCATTCAAGATGATTTTGAAAATCATCTATATATGCTGATGACTCCCAAATTTATATCTCTATCCCTGACCTGTCCCCTAAGCTCTAGACTTATACAGTGAACTACCTACTCATCTCCCCGCCTTGGATGTGTAGTAGGTATCTTAAGTTTAACATACCTCAAACTAATATCTTGATTTTCATCCCTCCAACCTATTTCCTCCCCTTCTTTCCACATTTCAATACATGGTACCACCATTCACCCAATTGTTCATGTATCATTACATAGAATCTCCCCTAATAAATGAACCAGGTTCGTTTTTTCCCCTCTATTTATGGTCAAGATTTAGTAAGCACCTTACTCTGTCTCGAACACACTAACAGGTAGTGGGGATAAGGAGAGATTAGAAAATAGAGACCATCTTTGAGGAATTTGCAGTCTGTTGAAAGAAGAGAGGTACCCTAAAAGCATGAATAATTTAAGCAAGATTGATTGATTAATGAATTAAGGTCATTTTCACATTTGATTATTTTAAGACATTCTCCTTTGACTAGGAGGAGTTGGTGAAGAACAATAAATGAAAATACTTTTGTTTCTGTATTATTGCTTTTTTTCCATAGGGGATCCAGGAACAACTAAACTGTTTGGATTTTGCTATCTCTAAACAGAATAGCCCCTCAAAAAACTTACTCATTAAATAGCTTATTTAGATGAAGGCCTTAGGCCACATTTTGTGTTGTTATAAAAGATTATGTGACTCAGTGTCTGTCTGCAAGAAACATTACAGCATAGATAAGGAGATGAAACATGACAGGTAAAAAGATAACTAAAGATACAAGGCATACTACAGAAATCAACTTTCCTTCTGAAGAGGATGCACTGTAGACTGTTGTGATGAAGAAAGGCAGAACTTAAAGTACAGATGGTTAACTCTGATAAAAATACAAGTGGAACCATGGATCATTATTATACCCTGTAGTGAACGCCTGTTTAAGTCCAACTCATGCATACCCAAAGGAAATTTGTCTTGAATATTCTGTATTTGGGAGGTAGAAAAGAAAACAAGTAGTAGAAATTACTGATCCAGGTTGTATTATTCTGGAGAGGCTTATAGAAGCAATGAGTATTAGGGGGATTTGAAAGAGAAACTGGACAAGATTTCTCAAAGAAAAAATTTGTTGGAGGTAGTATGCTGGGGGAAAATACATATGCAGTTTGTCTGGGAGTGGTATATAACAATAACAACAAAATTTTGTTAAAAATTTGTTTTAAGGAACCAAAAACGTAGCTAACAAAATTTTTTACATGATAGCCTTTGTTCATAATCCTGCACTCTAGGTGCTATAGACATATACTACATGAAATCATCTGTTACCTATTTCATTCTTTTAGAATGGGAGATGTGCTAAGTATAGTTCAAGAATGATTCACAGTAATAAGGATTTATTGTGCGGTTACTTTGTACCTAGCATTTTGCTCTATCCAGCCAGAGACTGAAATATGTATTCCATAAATACTTTGGGTAAGTTACTTAATTTTCTGAGATTTAGTTTCCATTTTTGTTTATAGCTGTGTCTCCTCTGCCTCTGATATCTCCTTATACATGGTAGGTACTTGATACAGAAAGAGAGAGAGAGAAGAAAGTCATTCGAGTAATTAAATAAAATTATATATACATAAAGGGTCTGGCATATAATAGGTGCACAGTTAAGTTCTTATTTGACTTTGTGTCTGCCCTCATTTCTTAGCACAGTGCCTAGCTTATATAATAGAAGGCACTTAATATAAGCGACTTAAATTTTCCTTGAAGGAAAAATGAATTAATTTAAGTAGCTTATATTACAGGTGTTCATTAAACAACTGTAATCTGCTAGACACTGGGAAGAGAACAGTAAAGAAAACAGATCTCTGCCCCAGTGGAACCTGGTCTTATGGAAGGAGGCAGATGAGTAAACAGATAATTACATACTATGTCTGGTGGTGATAAGTGCTATGAGGAAGATTATGGCAGAGTAAGGAGGTATACAAAATGAGAGTGCTAAAGGTTAGTGATGTAGAATGGTCAGGGAATGTCTCCTATAAGTTTGGGCAAATACCTGAAGGAAGTAAGGAGAGTGCCATGCAAGTTTCTAGAAAGAGAGTTTCTGGGCAAAGGGGGAAGCAAATGCAAAAGAACTGAGGCAGGAAAATATTTGGCATGTTTAAGAAGGTCCATGGAGGTCTGTGTGTATGTAACAGCATAAGCAAGGAGAATAGTAGAAATGAAGTCAGAGAAGTAGCAGGAAGCCAGATTATGTGGAATCCTGTAAGTTGTAAGGACCTTGCCTTTTACTCTGATGGGAAGCCATGGGAACTGGAGAACTTTGAGGAGTGGTGTGATCTGACGTTCAAAGGATCATACTAGCTGCTATGTGGAGAATAAATTATAGAGTGACCAGGATGGAAACAGGGACTGCTTACAAGGCCGTGGTATTAGTACAGAAAGAAATATTGGTACCTTGGATTTGGTAATACTGGAGGAGGTGTTAAGTGGTTGGATTGCGAGTATATTTCAGAGGTGGAGCTGACATAATATGCTGTTGGATGGATATGAAAGAGAGGAGTCAAGGATATTTCCAAGGTTTTTGTACTAAGCAATTGGGAGAATGGACTTACCATTTAATAAGATGGAAAACTGCATAAGGAACCGGTTTGGTGGGAATATCAAGAGTCCTGTTTAGGACCTGCTAAATTTCAGAGGTCTATAAAAGTCTTGAGGTCAGAAACAAAGAATAGAATAGTGGTTACCAGGGGCTGTGGAGAAGATGGGGAGTTATTATTCAATGGATATAAAATTTCAGTAATGTAAAATTATTAAGTTCAAGTGATCTTCTGTACAACATTGTACTTAATAGAATGATGGTTACCAGAGGCTGGGAAGGACAGTAGGGGAGTAGAGGAAGAAGGAGGAGTGGAGATGGCTAATGGGTGCAAAAATGTAGTTGAATAGAATGAATAAGATGTAGTATTTGATAGCACAACAGGGTGACATCAACAGTAATTTATTGCACATTTTAAAAACAACTAAAAGAATATAATTGGATTGTTTGTAACACAAAGAAAGCGTAAATGGTGGATACCTCATTTACCCTGATGTGATTATTATTCATGGTATGCCTGTATCAAAATATCTCATATAACCCGTAAATATATAACCTACTGTGTACCCACAAAAATTTTAAAAGCTTTTTTCTTTTTTTTTTTTCTTCTTCTTCTTCCTTTTTTTTTTTTTTGGTAGAAACGGGATCTCGCTATGTTGCCCAGGCTGGTCTCAAGCTCTTGGTGTCAAGATATCCTCCTGCATTAGTTCCAAACTGCTGGGATTATAGGTGTGAGCTACCATGCCTGGCCAAAAATTAAAAATTAAAAAAATAAAATACAATAAAACCCCAACAGTACTATATGGTACACATAAAAATTTAAGAAAGTTATAAAAAAGAAACAAAGAATCCATCATAGGTCCCATCAAGACTTAACTGAATCGGAGTCTGCATTTTAACAAGATCCACAGGTGTGCATTGACTGGAATACACATTCCAGTTGAAAATCACTAGCCTGAAAAGCACTAGTTAACAGGATGACTTCACGACACTTTAATTTGCTTTATAATCAGTATGTAAGTGTAAGTAAGGTGGTGGCAGTATATTTAATATTGTACTAGGTTGAATATCCTTTATATAGATCTATCATATATATAATTATCTTAAAAAATGTAAATTAGTCAATTTTAATATAATTTCTGCCCTTATTTAAATCTGTTGGTTCCCATCACTCTTTGTAAAATCCTGTCATTTCTGTGATTTAAAAAAAAAAAGTTTGGAGGTCAGGGAAGAAATCAGCATTGGAGATATAATTTACTGCAGAGGTCCCCAACCCCAGAGCCTGCTCCATGGCTTTTTAAGAACTGGGCTGCACAGCAGGTGAGCATTACTGCCTCAGCTCTGCCTCTTGTCAGAGCAGCTGGAGCATTAGATTCTCTTAGGAGCACAAACGCTATCGCAAACTGTGCATGCAAGGGATCTAGGTTGCATGCACCTTAGGAGAATCTAACTAATGCCTGATGATGTGAGATGGAACAGTTTCATCTTGAAACCCCCACCCAAGCCCCAGTCTGTGGAAAAATTGTCTTCCATGAAACCAGCCCAGTCCCTGGTGCCAAAAGGTTGGGGACTACTATTTAGGGAGTCATCCGGGTGCAGAGACTATATAAAGCCATAAAACTGGATGAGATCACAAATTGAGTGAGTAAAAATAATGGAAGTTGCCCACAAACTTGAAGTTGCCTACGAACTCAACCCTTGAGTATTCCAACATTAACAAAAGAGGAATAGAAAAAAGAGAATTGGCAAAAGAGCCTGAGACAAAGCAACCAATGAGATAGGAAGAGAACCAGGAGAAAGGTGTGCGGGTGGAGAAAGGGGTGAATGAGTGAGCAAACTAACAGAAAAACTGAGTGAGTTTCGTAACCCCTCTGGGGATCAGTCTATTTGCCATCACTTTTAATAGCAAAAACCACAATTACTTTTGCACCAGCCTCATACAAAACAGGGTGGAGAGTGATGTTACTACCTCCTTTGCAGGGTTAATGTGAGGATTATAAATGAAGTATATATACCATCTATTACAGCAACTAATGCGTAGAAAGTGCTCAAAAATTAATAGCCATTTTTATTATAAAATTAAACAACTAGAAAACCTAAGTACAATTTTCTTAATTAAATAAAGGTTGAGTGTCCCTAATGTAGAAGTCCAGAATGTTACAAAATCTGCAACTTTTTGAGCACTAACGTGATGCTCAAAGGAAATGATCATTTTGGTCATTTTTGATTTCAGATTCTAGGATTAAGGATGCTTATTCCCTAAGTATATATATCATAAATATTTCAAAGTTCCCCAAAACGGAAATCCGAAGCACTTCTGGTCCCAAGAGTTTTGGATAAGGTATACTCTACTCTACTTGAAATGTTGGAGGTGCCTGTACTAGAAATGTTGTAAGACTCAAGAGAAGGTAAAAATCAGTATGACTTAGGGTATTAGGGAAGTCTACATGGAAGAAAGACCTGACCTAGACTTCAAAATGGATTTTCATAGAGGCAAGTTGAGGCATTCCAGGTGTCGAGATCAACAAAAACTCAGATATTCATTTGAGGATAGCATGATGGTACAGTGAAGAGATGTTTCTGATAAAATGAAACCTCATTACAGGCATAAAATCACTTGAGGTCTGTTTTTTGTTTAGTTTTATTTGGAAGCTAACCTTTTTTTTTTGCTCCCACAATACAAACCCCAGTAGACATTACAAGACTGGCCAGTTGCATTGTACCATCCTCACTCACTCTAGTAACCTCGATTGATGATGGTTTTTGCATTTGTGCCATCAGGTTTTACCACCGTTGAGGGATGTGACAAATCGACCTGAAGTTGGCTCAACTGTGAGAAATAAGCTGGTGCGCCTCATGACACATGTTGACCTTGGAGTCAAGCAAATTGCTGCTGAATTCCTTTTTGTCCTTTGCAAAGAGAGAGGTAGGTTAAACTCTCTTTGCCTCTGCCTTTTATCTTTCAGAAAGAATTTGAGATACTTAGTTGATAGTGTTAATCCTGGTCATCTCATTCCATTCTTTCCGAAGCTTACTGTATGTTCTATTAGAGAGGCTGAGGAGTTAATAAAAATTAATAATCAAAAGCATTTTTATACGCTTCTGAATTCATTGAGAAAGATGGATACATTATGTTTAAACATACTCATGTTTAAACTTTGCCTTCTGTATCCTTAACCTAGCCTTCATCCTAATGGGGCAAGACTTAGAGCCATTATGAAAAGTTGTTTCAGCAATTCAGGGGCTACTATTTTAATAAGCAGGCACAGGTCTGGGTTGGTTCCTCTATTTAATTTTTCTTGGAATTAAAGCTTGGAATTTGGTTTCTTTACTAAGTTTTCCAATCAGTAGTTACTGAATATGAGCTATATAATATACTGAATAGAAATTTTAAAAATGCATAATACTCTTGAGACAAAGGTAAGATAGTGGTAGAGAGAAATTCTTAAATAACTGTACTACAGTTTAATAAATGCTACTCCATAAGTGTATATAAAGTGATTGTCTACTGAGCTAGATCCAACAATGAAAGATATTTTCTAAAATTATACGGATTTTTTACTCTGCAAAACAAAAGTTCTCTAAACAAGGAACTTTGATTATTCAGTTATTCTCACTTATTTTTTCTTCTTCTACTTGATAAATGTGCTAGTATAAAATCCCATCTAAGTAGATCTATATTTTACTTTTTTTAAACTACCCCAGTTTTGTAACATAGATAATTTGGAGATGGAAAAGTTCACTCCTTTTAAAATCTTAAGTCAATTGTTATTCTTAAACTTCATTTGTGACATTTGATCCAACCACTTAAGTTCAAATTAAGATGGTATGTTAATAACCTAATTTGATCATTATCATAATGGTGATTATTAATTGAGAGATATTAAGCGCTTGATATTCTATGTATAATCTCACTTAATTCTCATAATGATCCCCTAAGATGAATATTATTATTTCAGTTTCATAAATGAAGCAACCTGCCACTTAAGAGCCTTTCAGTAACATGTCACACAGTTGCTTAGGTCAAGAGTCCTATCTTTTCAATCTGCCATATTTCCTCTCATAATCGTTATATTAGCTGCTATTATTGACTAGCATCTGTTTTTTTTTTAGACCATTTGCTGCTTCTTTAATGACTGAAAAAAGATTGATTTAGCATCTTGTAATTAAGTGGTTAGCATAGTGCCTTGCATATAGTTATCTGTAAATACTGGCTAAATTGAATTGATTTTTTTGAGATCAGAAATCTGTTTTTTAAAGTGTAATTGTAAATGAATATGCATAAATAACCACACATATGTGTATCTATTCATTTTAATAGGTTTGTCAACATATATACCAAAATATTATTTATTGTTAACTGAATAATAAGAGTACTGGTGATGTTTTTTAGTGGTCTGTATAATTTTTCTATAATGAACATGCGTTTTTGTATACCTTTAAAAAGCTTTAAAATGGGGAAAAATACAGTTTATTCTATAATTACATATCTAAGTGTATAAATAAATATACACATCTAAATACATAATTACATATCTAATATATTTCTAAATATAATAACCTTACCAATGATTGAGTGTCATAGCAGATATGGTATATTGCATTTATAAGTGAATTTTATTAACTTTTTAAGTTTGAAATGGTTGGTTTTGTTCCTCTTTGTACCCAGTATTTTAGCTTCATAGTCCTAACTTTGAGCCCAAAGCTAACTTACATTAGCAAATAATATTTTTTTAATTTGACCTCAACAATTCTGCATTATAATCATTTTTTTTCTTCCAATTTGATTATAAGTTTAGTAAATGTATTCTTCTGAAATAAACAGGCATTCATTCAACAAATGTTTTTGAGCTAGACACTGGGATTACATAGGTATATAAGATAAACAATGTTTCTGCCCACATATTTTTTACTTTTTTATTTAAGGGTCACAGACTCAAATGCTTACAGCAGCCAGGCTGGTAATAAAAGTAAGTCAAGTGGACTAGATGTAAGATGATAAATGAAATCTGAGGCTTGGCTCATTGTTGGGGAGACAGTTGGGGTGGAGAGACAAAGGGACTATGGGAGATTTTGTAAAAAGGATATTGCTACTATTTAGCTCCAACTGATTATTACCATGAAGGAACATGTGGCCAGTATTAGCAGATGTTCCATGTTTTCAAGAGAAGCTGTAACACTGGATTTTTACATAAAATGTCTGTTTTTAAATGTAGTCAACTAGTTCAAATTTAAAACCTTCTGGACAGAAAAAAAGAAATGTCTGCAGTCTACCTTCAACTTAAAAGTGATCAGATTTTGGAATTTGGGTTTGGATGTAGACTATTAAAATAAAATTCAAATAATTTATCAGAGTGTCTCAACTGGCCTGTTAAGGATTTGCCAAGTAAGTTTGAAAGTGAAGGCACCTTGATCAAGTCTCATAGGTCTCACTGAGGTTGAAGGCCCAAAAAGAGAAAAAAAGAATAATAAAAATAAAAAATAAAAAGAGAAGACTCATAGACCAGACCACTAAGTAGAGACAGATAGCAAGCAGCAGTTGTAATGAGTTAGGAATACAGAGACTGCATTAAGAAAGAGGTAAGAGAGAGAGGACAAAATTTTATGGAAGACAAGGCACAGAAAGAACCATTCAAGGGTCTTAAATACCCATCAGTGGCAGGCCCAACTGTATCCCCAGCACATAGTGGCCCACAGGTTAGCTTGTACTTGTGCCATTAACTTGTTCAGTTGAGCCTTGACATAACTTTTTATCTCTCTGCAAATTGTGTGTTTTCTACTAGGGGCCTAAAAATAGGCCTTACATTGTTTAATTAAAAGAAGATGATTATAAAATAATCTCCTGCCTTGGTCTGGGTTCCCCCCACCTTTTAACATATTCAATAATTCTCAGTATGTGGTAGACTTTGTGGTATAGGAGTTGAATTACAAAAAATTAGGCTTGAACTCCCTTAGCACATAGCCCCACACCAATAAATTTAATGTAAAACCCACTTCAGTCTCAGAGGAATAGGTGTCTCTTTAGCTTGAAGTTCAACAGTCTGTCTTTCCTGTTGATCATTTCTCTTACTGTGTTTGCAGAAGCCTTGTTCCATCAGTTATTACCCTTTATTCTTTTGTTCTTTGAACTTGCCCTGAGTGCTTTCTCCAGCCTATAGGTAGATTTACATCTATCACTGTCCTTCACTTCTTAACATCTTGAAAAACTTAGTCCTCAGCTTGCTGCAAGTCAGGCTTTCAATGACCATTCCCTCCCCCCAAATACCACTGAAAATGCTCTCAGTAAGGTCACACATTACCTGATTTTCGAAAGCAATGGGTATTTTTTAGTCTTTGTCTTATTACGTCTCTCGTAACAGTTGATGCTGTTGTCCACTTTATTTGTTTCTGTACTACCACACACTCTTAGATGTCCTTTGACCGCTCTTCTTTTTTTTCAGTCTGATTTGCTAGCTCCTGTCCTTGTTCACATCTAATTGCTGGTGTTCCCTAAAGTTATCTTCTGGTCCCCATTCTCACTTCACATTGCTTCCTGTGATGGATAATCTCATCCTCTCCCTTGGCTCCTGTTGCTGAAGAGATTCCCAAATCTATGTATCTGCAGCCCCAACCTTTCTTCTGAACCCAGTCGTATTTATCCACTTGCTTATGGGACATCTCCACCTGAATTTCTCACTGGTACCTCAGACTCATGTCTAAAGTTGGGTTTATGATCTTTGTTCCCATGACCTTCAACCTTTTTGTTATCCTTCTATCACTTTCTCTGCAAAAAGCATTTTCTGTCTAGTTCATAAAACCAGAAACTTGAGGTACCTTAGATTCCTTCTTTAAGGAATTCCTTCTTAAGAAGTCATAACAACCACATCTGTAGATTTTACCTCCTGTTAAATATCTTTTACTTATTTCCCTCTTTCTGTTCCATACCACCATCTTAGTACAGGCCCTTAAAATTATTTTAACTATGAATAAACTATTAAAATAGCTCATCTCTCTGTTTCTAGTCAGATTTTCTTCAGTTTGTTTTCCACATGGCTAACAGAGGGATTGTTATAAAATACAAATATAATCTTGTCATTCCCCTCATATAAAACTTACAGTGATTCTCTGTTCCCTGCATGATAAAATCCAAATATTACCTCCACAGAATTTCTGTGTAGTGTATTTTAAATCCACTCCTCTGTTATACTCCATGCTTAATTATACTAAATTCTTTATTCTTGCCTGATTATACTGCACCATTTCTTGGCATATCTCCATGGCTTGGCAGACGCTGTTCCTTTTGTAAGGAATGCTTTTCCTCATCTTTGTTACCTTGGCAACCTTTACTTATCCTTGAAGACCATTTAAGCATCATCTCTGTGAAGATTTCTCTGACCATCCCAGGCAGAGTTCATCATTTTTTCCTTTGTGCCATTTTTCCTTCTCTGTTTTTAATACTTTTGACATTTGCTATGTTGTAACTATTTATTTATTGTACTTACATTCTAGACAGTGAGTTTCCTTTAGGTCAGAGATCATGTCTTACTCATCTTTGGATCCCCAGTGCTTAACAGATAGCAGGTGCCCCATAAATGTTTAATTAAAGAGCAAATGTTTGTGCTCTCTATAAATCCAGGCTGGCGAATACACTGTCCCATTTAAAGGAGTAATTTCAGTACACTGTGATAAGTGCCCTAAGAGAGAAGTGTGCCAGATACTATGGCAACCTGGAAGAGGGAATGGTTGGCCAGTGTGGAGAGGAGATCAGAGAAAGTCTTTACAGAATAGGACAGAGAAGTAGGAAGTAGCCTTGAATGTATAGAAAAGAGTAAGATGTGAAGAATCTTGAGGAGAAAAAATTTGGAAAGACAGCAGAGGCCAGAAAATGGGTTCTTTAGGCCTTGTTTTGGAATTTGAGCTTAGTTTTTAGTGGAAGACACTGGAAATTTTATCCAGGAAGGTTGTAAAATCCTATTTTTGCTTTACAAAGACACTTTGGACAGTTGTATGGGATAAGAAATGGAGAAGTGTGAGACTGGAAATAAGGATAGTAAGAGGAAGCTACTAGTTGAGTCTCCTGAAAGTTACAGGATTTGACTCAAAGGAAAAGGATTTTCACAGAGAAGGGGGAAATGGTCTCTGGGTAGAATCTAGTTCTTGACATTCTTTGTTCTTGGTAAAAGAGCAAAAACTTTTTGCTTTTATTTTAGAGTCTGGTAGAACCCACATTTGTGTAACTGTCTATGTTTTTACCAGTGCAGTTCTGACTTTGCACAGTGCTGCTGTGGTTGGTTTCTCTGTTCATAGTGCCCTCTAGCATCCTGATAAAATAGTGGTGAAATGCTTCTCACAACTTTTCGACTAAATGCTGAATTGTTTCATTTAGGCAGCATTTTCATATAACTGTATGGATAATTACTATGCAAAGAACAAATACATTTGTATGTTTCCTTTTTTTTTTTTTAAGAACCACCCAGAAAATCTTTGTTTGCCCTAGCAGCTCACTTTAACATCCAAGTGCAGTCAGTTTTCCTTTTACTACTTTCCCAATATCAAGTAGGATATTATATGGTGTGTTTGAAAATAGACTTAAAAAGTAGCTAGAAACACTGCTTCAGTGCTTCTCACTGTGAGGATTTTGTATTTCATTTGTCTCACCTTCTCTACCCCCAATTTTTGGGTATTTTATCCTGTTAACAGAAGTTCATGTGATTTTAAAACTCTTGTCTATATCCTTTATCTACTTTGAAGGCAAACTGTGTCTTAAGTCATCTTTGTAACCTACACTGCCTGTCAGAGAGTTAGCACATAATGTTTTTTCCAGCTAAAGAGGAGTTGACTTAATTTTCATAAAATTGCCAGGGTTTTTTACTACTACTGGCTTCCAGAGAGATTTTCTACATAAAAGAATAGTTATTTAGTATTTTATTTACTTCTATTTAACCTATTTTGGCTTTTCATAACCTTTGCATTTTTAAACTCTTTTAATCTTTTGCCATTTTGTGACTTTTTAAATTATTATTGTTTTGTCTTTAAGTATATTCACTTAAACATTTATTCATATCTCAATTTAACATTTCCTAATTGTAATGAATATTTCTTTTCTGGATCCACTAAACCGTCTCATTTATTAAAAATAAGGTTTATCAGTAATGTTTACAATGATAGTATCACCTACTGTCTGTAAGATACTTTGTGTGGGTTTAGATCTGTGATCCTTTGCCTTCAGTGGCTTTGTGTCTGACAGTGTCGTTAAGAAAATGTCTGACATTCATGAATGTTAATACCTGTATATACTGAACACTCATTCCTTCTGCTAGTACTTGTTAAGGATTCTTTCTTTTATCTAAAGCACTACATCTTGGGGAGGCTCTGATGGCAAGAGGGAGCATACCAGATTTATTCAGCAGGCTTACCCCACCCTCATTCAGTAATTCTAATAGGATTCTATCCAGCATCCACTGAGAATTATTACAGAGAGACCACAATTACCAATAGGTTTTAAGATTGAAAATGGCTAGTTTCAGCGTCATTTAATATGCTCATATGATTAGCCCATATTTCTTTTTGCACAAATTTCACCAGTTTGCTATATTCTTTGAAATCAGGGCTTTCTTTTATTTATCCCCATACCACCTATTTTCAGTGTCATGAGAGGGACCCTCTAGTTCAGGTATTTGAAAATGTAACCATCAACTCTATCCTAGAATATATTTATACTGTCCATGTCCTCCATGATTTTATACTCTGATCATATATACCCAGTTTTCTTACCTATTTTCCTTTCTACCAACCCTTTCAGTTCCCTATAGTCATTTTAATTGCCTTTTTCTGAATCTTCTCCAGCTCTGTTTTGTTTTTTTTGAGGTAAGTGATCTGAATTACAAATGTAGATTTTACTATGGCTTTATACATGGATAAGATTGTGTGTTATGTTTCCTACAGTTGCCTTTTAGATGACATTTTATCAACATTCTGTTAAAAGCCTTAAGTAAATTTTCCCAATTCTTACCTTTTGATTAAATATTCTAATGTTTACCTTGAAATAGTACCTGAAGAAAATGAAATACTGCTAAACAAAGCTGCCAGTTATTGCTTAGTATCTTCCTTAAAGATGTTTAGAAATTACTTGCAAAAGTTGGGTGTGTTGGCTGATCTTAGAGAGACGTCACTTCTTCCTGTTGGCAGGATAATACTTAAAAAGAACCTCAACCAAACTTTCATTAGGCTTCTTCTTCTTTTTTTTTTTTTTAACTAAGATAATTCTAAAATGATCATTTTGCCCACTCTTCTCAGAGAAAAAGAATAAATGTTTACTTTGTGGCAGATACTTTTCATATTTTGCATATATTAACTTATGAGGTAGATAGTTACTATTCTATTTCTACAGATTAGAAAACTAGGATAAAGCTGCAAAATATCTTACCCAAGTCAGCCAGCTAGTAATTGATAGAGCCATTATTGAAATCCTACCAGTTTTAACTCATCGGTCTGCCTTCTTAATGGGCTTCACATGCTTATATATTTTTGCTGACTTTTTATTTTAAAAAAGCAAGTTACTGCCTATTCCAGGCGTCCCCAAACTTTTTACACAGGGGGCCAGTTCACTGTCCCTCAGACCGTTGGAGGGCCGCCACATACTGTGCTCCTCTCACTGACCACCAATGAAAGAGGTGCCCCTTCCTGAAGTGCAGCCGGGGCCAGATAAATGGCCTCAGGGGGCCGCATGCGGCCCGCGGGCCATAGTTTGGGGACACCTGGCCTATTCTATTTGCTAATATCCTTCCTTAAGTTTTCTTATTTCTTATGCCCTTTTCTTCCAGTTCCAACAAAGAATGAGAAAAATGCTTTACATTATGTGCCATATTGCTAAAATCACAATCTGACTTTCACTCTCTCTAGTTTATTATTTCTCCAAAACTGGATTTTCGAATAGTAAGATCTGAAATCAGAAACTTAAAGCATGACACTTACCAAAGGTCTGGCAGTCACAGAGGCCCCACTCTTGCCATAAAGGGTGTTCAGAACAGCTCTGTTTTAGTTTCTGATAACCTCAAAAAAGGCTCTTAGTCTCCAGAACCTATGGGAAATTTTCTAAGTAGTTCACTGTAACCACTACCACATTTTGATGATCTCTCAATTTAAAGGTTTACTGCCATAGTGTGTGTCTTTAACTGTCCTGTGTTGGTGAGTGATTGGTGATGATGACTAAGACCCAAGGATTCCTATCTAAAACCCTATTCTGTTTTTGCAGTGGATAGTCTGCTGAAATATACTGGCTATGGGAATGCTGCAGGACTGTTGGCGGCCAGGGGCCTCTTGGCTGGAGGAAGAGGAGATAATTGGTACTCAGAGGATGAGGACACAGACACTGAAGAATACAAAAATGCAAAACCAAAGTATAGTATCAATTTTCTTTTCACCTAACTATGGCTGTGCCTTCGAGTTGGTTATTTGCCTTTCACTTCCTTTGTCTTTCGTTTTACAAGTGTTTCTTTTCTCTTGTGGATTTGGAAGCTTTCCATTTAATGGTGTTTTTAAAGGCAGTTTCATAGCTAGTGCCTTAGTGAGTGACTTCAAGTGATTGAAGAAGGCTAATAATGCAAGAAATGTTCTGCTGCATGATATTTTCAACATGCTTATTATCTTTTCCTAAGTACTAAGAGAGCTGGTGTTTAGGTTGTATTGAAAAGGTGTTATTGCTTACTCTTTGCTTTCCTTTCCATAGGTTGAGATTTTTTAAGGTATAACCAAGACCACATATTTAAGTTAATTGTTTGATGCTTCAGTATTTCTCAGGAATCTAGATGTAGGATCTGATCTTCCCCCTTGCATAAAAGCCTTTATAGGTCAATGAAATAGTGCAAAAAGATACATTAATATGAAAATGTCTGGCTTCACAGTGAATTTTAATCAAACAAACATACAGAGAATCATCTTTTAACAGACACATTGGTGCACTGAGTAGGCAAACCAGAGACTCTATGAAGTCTCCTCTTAGTCAGTGCTTACAAATTAAGGACATTATAATTATTCTCTTTTATCCCAAGATAAGCCACCTCTTCTTCCTTCTATCCCCTCTCCATCCTTTCCATCCCACTCGTAACCCTCAACCCTTGTGAATTCTTAGTTTCCGCTTATTAGGAGTTATTTGAGCCACGTTTTTTCTGGGTTCCATTTGAAGATTTCCATCTGAAAATTGGAAAGGCTTGCCCTTTCCTTTTGGCATGGTGACATTGACATGCTGTGCTTTCTGCCGGCCATATTCTAGAGTGTGATGTGGATCATGCAGTAGTTGATCGAGGATAGACAATATTTATCTGCAAAATTTGATCCTTTTAAAAAACATACATTGTGCCTTGTTGACATGAAAGTAATAGGTTGTCAGAAGGTGAAAGAAATGATCAGTGCCCAATTAGACCGGACATATATGGCCTGTTTCTTGGCAAATCAGGTCTGACTAGGTAGTGTTACTTTTAACATCCCCAATGCCATCAGCCTCAGCAGGATCTTATAGAGTGTCTCCTAGAAATAAAGACTTTTGGGGGAAAAAGCTGGCAATGACTCTAAGCACTATTTTCTTAAGACTGTCACCATTTAGACATTATCAATTGGCTATCTCTGACAAGTATTTGAAGCTAAGATAGAGAAATGTGCTCCTTTCTTTATCTAATTATAGAAGTCATCATTCTGAATTAGTCTTACTAGCTTTTTTCATTCTACAAACTATATTTCCTTATTAGTTTAATATTGATCTCTTGATTTGAGCTATTAAAATATACCACTTGAGAAATCTCATATTTCTAAATGAAGGTAGAAATTATATTAGGCATTTCTTATATCCCAGGGTGTGTGGACATATTCAGCTATGATAGAAAACCCATGAGTACTCATGGATGGTTGATATCTTTGCATCTCAATGCAGATTGTTAATTTTGTTTAATAGATAACTTCTATAATGGTAATTGTCATATATATAGCAAGCACCAGAATGCTACTATAACAAGAGGAAAATAGAATTGTGTTACATTGTGGAAGTGATGTTAGATTTCAGGAAGTATCTTTTGTTGAAATGAATAGCCATGATTAGTATTGTTACTGTCTTGGCTTTTTGTCATAGAAAGTTTCTGTACTTAAGCCTTACATCCCTAATTACAATCTTCAGCCTTTGGACTTTGCTTATAATAGTCATAGGAATTGTGTGTTTGTGTAGTCAGAATAGTCACCATTGTGAAATTTTGTTATATTTTTTTAAACACTGCTCATTATAAGTATAAATGTGCTTTTTTCAAGTAGCATCACATCTTCCCCCTTCAGATAGATTTGCATCTGTCTTTCTCTTAAATTTTCCTTCTTTAAAGTGAAAGAGTATGGTGAGATATTTAGTGTCACTTTAAAATATTTGTTCAAATGATCCCCATGGAAGTGGTGCTAAACAAAGTACTTTGCAAGCAGGAGTACCCTTTGTACTCTGCGGAGTGATCCACAGAGCTCAAAGAACTTGTTTCCTAAAAATTGTAAAAAAATTTTTACCAATCAAGCTTATAAAGTTAGCATCTGAAAGGATTATTTACTCCCTTACCCCTGATTACCATTCACCAGAGTTCCCAAGATCTCAGTCTGCTTTTCTTGTGATGCATTTATTCACAACAGTTGCTACTATTGGCAGAAGCAGAGTACTTACTCTTCATCCAGTTGGCCCTAGTCCAATTGTCAAAACTTTAAGTGGATTCTGATTAATGCACCAAGGTAACCTGTAATCCTTTACTGGAATCTGAAACCAAGAATTGTATGGAGCTTACATTCAGGCTATGGGAGACAGTTAATATCACAACAAAGCTTTTTGTGTCAAAATAAATGTATTTAATGGACTGGAAATGGCTTTCTGCAATTAGCACACTTAGAGAAAATACACTCACAGAATTGAGTTACATGCCACATAAATTTTTGCTGTATGTATAGCCAGTTTTGTTGAAAGTTTTCATATAAACTTTGGTCCAGTATCAAAGGGAAACCAAATTCTTAAATTCTAACTTTTATACCTGTTTCTCTTATGCCTCTGAGAATGGAGGTCCCTTGACTATAAAGGTGATATAACTAGATGGTACGGTTTGTACATTATTCTAGACATCAGTTGAAAGATGTGTGTCTAATTTAGACATTTGGCTCCTTTTAGACGAGTGGCTTTCACAGGGTGCACAGGCATCTAGAGGCCCAAAGAGGTGTCTTTAAAAAACTGCTTTGTGGATAGGAGGAACAGATGGCCAAAAGTGAGCAAAATCCTAGGGAACCTCCTTGTACACTTAACATACCACATTAGTTCATAATCAGATCCAAAAGCTTAAAATCATTGTACTAATGAACTCGGGTGTTTCCTCTACTTGACCACATTTTTCTCAGCTGAAGCTGTGCCACCAGCTGTACAAACAGTTTCTTCAGCACAAGGCAAGATACATTTTGTCAAGATTTTGCTATCTGCTTCAGTGAAGTCTTTTTATAGTTGTCTCATTATATTGGGCTTTATAAATTTGTTTTTAATATTAAATATTTCTTGAAGTAAGTGACTTAGAAACCAAGACATGAAGATTTTTCTCTTTGCCCAGTTTGGGCTGTGATGATGTATTTATGTAAAATAGCATTTCTAGGAACTAGAACCTATTACTGGAAGCAGTCATAAAACACATCTAAATTCAGAGTTCTAAAAGACCAGAGGTGAAAGGGGCCTAGTAGATTAGCTTAACTACAGTTCCGAGCTTTGCTCCAGTGTTTATTTGCTATAGTTTCATAATCGTCAGTTTTCTGTATCCTTTATGTCAAGGTTGTTAC
This sequence comes from Saimiri boliviensis, assembly GCF_048565385.1. Lineage (NCBI taxonomy): Eukaryota > Metazoa > Chordata > Mammalia > Primates > Cebidae > Saimiri > Saimiri boliviensis. Next base: position 26,374,721 of record NC_133455.1, on the reverse strand, counting down.
TCTTAAACAGGCTGACATGGGAAACATTTGAAAAACACTATAATTTAAAAAGGCATTTTGAAGTCTTTTTTGTTTTATTGCCTAGATGCAATTTGGTAGACCTGTGTATATATGTGTATGTATGTGTGTGTGTGTGTGTGTGTGTGTGTGTGTGTGTGTGTATATATATATATGTATATATATATGATACATAGTAAATATCAGATAAGTAAATGAAAGAATGGCACCATGTTACACTAGTTCTTTCCATTGCTAATATAATGTGAAAACCTGAATTAGGATGTAGTTTCATAATTTATGCTACTTCTTTTATGTAGAATCAGTGTGTCATTTAGACAATAATTCTTAATGAAGGTTACATATGCATCCCCATAGTAAGGATTTGACTGAATAGAGTAACTTACCTCCTGGATCATCTGAGGCCTTCTGTGTTGCCTGTTTCTCTGTAACTGGTTCACTAACTCCAGTAACGATAGCTAGTATTTACTGAGTGCTTAATATGTGCCAGGCACTTTTCTAAGAACTTGACAAATACTGTCTAATATAATCTTCACAACAACTCTTTGAGGTAGAATTAATCTCATTTTACAGATGAGAAAACTAAATGCAGTTAATCAAGTAATTTGTCCAGAGCAAACAATTTATAAGTGGCCAGGTGGCCTGACTCTAGAGGTTGTGGTTTTTGGGAATTTTGTTGTTTTTGAGGTAGGCAAAGCAAGTTTTATTGTGCTCTTCACTCTGCCTTTTTACTTTGGGGATAAAATATGTAACATCAAATTTACCATTTTAGTCAGTTTTAAGTGAATAAATTTGTAGCATTAAGTACATTTACACTGTTGTGCAACCATCACCACTATCTCTCTTCAGAACTTTTTCCTTGTCCCCAGTAAACTGTACCCATTCCCCTCCTTCTAGCTCCTGGTAACCACCGTTTTACTTTCTGTCTCTATGGAGTCTAAGACTCTCTATAAGTTGAATCATATACAATATTTCTCCTTTTGTGACTGGCTGGTGTCACTTAGAATAATGTCTTTAAGATTCATGTTGTGGCACATGTCAACGTTTCCTTCCTTTTAAGGCTGAATGATATTCCATTGTGTGTATATACATTACATATATGCCTTTTGGTTGTTGTGAATAATGCTGCTGAACATGTGTGTACCAATATCTGTCAAGTCCCTACTTTCAGTTCTCTTGCGTATATGCCCAGAAGTGCTGTATCACGTGGTGGATAGCTCTTGGGTTTAATTTTGTTGCCAAACTGCCGTAACGTTTTACATATCAGCTGCACCATTTTATATCCCCACCTGCAGTGTACAAGGATTCCCTTTTCTCCACATCCTCACAACATTTATTTTCTGGGGTTGTCTTGGTGATTTTTAGTAATAGCCATCCTAATGGATGTAAAGCCAGAGCTTATTTTAACTTCTACTGTATTCTGTTTCAAAGCCAATCAGAGAGAGAAATGAGTTTGCCCCTCAGATTGCGTCCATGTTCTCAGAGCATTTATTATCTTTCTTTGATATAACCAAATCAGAAAATGAAGAAAATGTATACCCACGATATCCCTGAAAACACAAAAATCCATTTGATTCATTCTAAATTGGTAAATTTTCACATACATCTGTCAGGTAGTTCTGGTCCTATCTTCATAATACATTCTGAATATAATTACCCTTTTTATTTGCCATTGCTGCTACCACTCTGGTCCAAGCTAAAATCTCTCTCTCTAGATCATTTTAGTAGCCTTCTCACTGGTCTTGTTACTTCTACCTTTGTTCCTCTTCATTTCGTTCTCAACACAGCTGTCGGTGTGATCCTTATAATATGTAAATCGGACTAGTCAGCTATTCAGAAGTCTACAGTGGGTCCGTCTGAGTCCATGAAGTGGTATACTTGCATCCTTTCTTGCTGTTGCCACACTGACCTCTTCACTGTGTGTCAGGTACTGCAGACACATTCCTGCCCGAGGCCTGTTGCTACTGTTCCTTCTACCTGGAATGTCTGTCCTCCAGATAGCTGCCATATCTTATTCCCTCACCTCCTTCAAGTCTTCACTCAGGTATCACCTATTCTGTGCCCTTGTTAACACTCCTGCCTTTACCACTCCATCTCATACTTCTTTTCATTCCCTTTTTCTTCTCACGGTGCTTATCACCTTTTGACGTTCCATATAACTTACTTATTCATTAGGTCTGTTTTCTCCTCTAAAACATAAGCTCCATGAGAGAAGAGGGGTTTGTTTTTTTTGGCGGGGGGAGGTCTGTTTTTGTTCATATAGATGTGCCCAGCACACAATAGGCAGTCAGTAAATTTTTGTTGAATGAATTTTTTGAGTCAGTCAGCCCCTCCTCAGCATTCAGTTACTAAGATAATTGAGTTAGTTCCCTTCCCTCATCAGGCTCCACATCTAGTTGAGAAATGGGAACCAGGCAATAGAATTAAAAAAAAAAAATTCAGATACGGTAAATTTTTTTGTTGTTTATATTTTTTGGGAGAGCCATATATTCTGGGGTCCCCCCCCCCACCCCCCCCAGCAAAGATGTTTTTAGCTTCATTTGCATATAATATCTCCTTTCCCACCCATCTGTCCCCTTCTTTCCTGGTCTTGGCTTACAAAATGCCTTTCCTAAAAACCCTGATTCCTTTTGTAGAGGTTACAAATTGTCTGGATTTAGCTCACAAGTATGTTTTGTTTGGTTTGCCCCATGTACTATTGGTTATTTGGTGTTTATGCTTTTTGTTTTACACAGTGCTTCTTAATGTAATTACCAACATTTATAATTCAGCTATTTTAGATGAAAATCTTGATTTCTGACCTTTGAAAAATTAGAAGTTCTGGTAACATAGGGCCTGCATTCTGTGTGGCAACTAGTTGATGGAATTGAGTAGCTGTGGTCCCCTTCATACGAGGCATAAGCTTCTTTGGTTTGACAACTTCTCCTATTCACTTATTTTACCTGTCCAGCTCCTGCAGGTTGACTTTAGAGTTCCTTTTTAAATCAGAATGCTTTTAATCAATTTAAGCCACACATTGTAGAGATTGAAGTCAATTTTCATATAGCTGACTGAACGTTTAATGGATCTTTTTTGTGAAATGACCTAGTACTGTGGATGTTGGCCAAAGGTAGCAAAAATTTGAAGAGCAAAAGACTTGAAATACAGTTGAGGTTTTATACACGTGTTCATTTGTCCTTACCTTTTTAGTGTGTCTTAATCCTTTTGTCTCCAGGCCCATAGCTACCATCAGTTCATGTAATAGTCCTATACAATATTTATGATGAAATACCACAGATAAGAGTTGAAACTTCTTGTCACCTAATTGGAAGTCATAAATAATAGAATCGAAGTGCTATGAAAATGGGACAAGGGGGGCAGAGACAAGGTGGAAGAGATCGTGATAAATATAATTACCCAATAAAATGTCCACCGCAATTAGAGTCCTTAAAGCTTTTTAAAACTCCAAGTTTTGGAATAAAATAAAAGTAACGCCAGAATTTCGTAGTGTTAAGATCTTGAAACCTGGACTCTGGCGTCTCGGACTGTACTATTTGAGGTTGTAAAGGTGTCAGGTATTTGTTCCATCAAAAGTAACCTATTTTATGAAATCTCACATCTTTGTTGTCACAGTGACTATTACTTGTTTTCTCTTCCTTTCTGGGTAGGGAAACTACCTGAGACTCTGGTGTGAAGTAGGGAGTGGGAGAAGAGATAGTGTTCGTCTGCCTTCTGCCACAGTACATTGGCATTTTCCCTATAGGAGAGTGGTACACTGTACTTCAGTGCCCTAACTTGTGTTTTCTGTGGCTTTGTTTACATTCTTCTGAAGATCCAGGGGGAAAATGTCTTTTTAAAGAAAATATGAAACCCAAATCCCTAGAGTGACTTTGGGGGGTTTAAATGTCTTACTCCATGGGCAAAAAAATGAGTTCTTATTCTGTAAGAATGAATTTCTGGCTCCTGCTTTTATACTCAGATAGCAAAGAATTTTGTTACTTCAGTAGCTAATTACAGAGCAAACCGTCATATCATTTTAGCAACCAGGGGACTTGAGGTCAGCTTGTGGAAAACAGACTTCATTTCCACTAAGCTCTAAAGTAAACCAAGAAAAACATCAAACTGTGTCCTAATCTAGGAATTCATATAGTGACTTTGTATGCTGTAGTGCCGACAATACCACATAGTTTACCAGTGTGTCCTCCTGACATACTTTTTCCCTGAAGCATATGATCATGTGTGCAAAGTCATTATATATCCTAAAACTGCCTACAGGCCTAATTTTTCAAATCAGAGCTCCACTGAATTGGAGGAGAGAAGCTGTCTCTCAAGAGGCAAATAAGCATGCTCTACATAGTTAATACATCTACCTTGCCTTATACTTCCTTCTAAGGCCCAATTTTCTTTGCTTGGGAAGTGGTATGTATCTATAATAAGCACATCTATTTATTTATAAGACTAGTTGTTTTTCTAATTTAACAGGTGGCAGAAAAGAAACCAGTGAAAAGAGATGTCTTGTTATATGCCTGAGTAAATAATGGATGGGTGGTGGAATTGTATTTTCAGTGTGGCATCTGGATACATCTCCATAGTTCTCAGAAGCCTTGTCTGGGTCTTCTTTGTTCTTGACTTTTAGGAAATACGATGGCCCATTCAGCATTTTTGTTGATGGCCTCTAACTAGAAGCCTTTTTCTCTTCTTTTATGATCACCTGGAAAAAGGAGAGAAAATAGTAGCACACAATAGGTGTCTAAAGCAAGCACTGTGGACATGCACACACACACAGATTTAGTTGGTCTAAGGTGAGGCCCAGACTTTTTAAAAATTTTCTCAAGTGATTCTAATGTAAAGCCAAGGCTAGGAATAGATGACAAGGCTATGAGTTTTCAGGTTGTCTAGAACCTGTGAAAGTGCCTTAAGAGAAAACAAGTGGGGAGGGAACAAATAAAGGGACTCTAGGCCCCCATCTCCTTGACTATTGCCATCCCCTTTTTGCCTGAGCAATTCACTTTTGTCTGTTTTATATATTGGGTTTCTAATGGGTGAAAAAAGTTTTTTAAGCATGGCTCTAGATGTAGGTCTTACCCAAGAATGGCAAGATAGGTTTTAAATCAGGTTTTCAAGGATAGTGAGCATTGAGTCCTTCCATAAAAATATGTATGTCTTGCCGGGCGCGGTGGCTCAAGCCTGTAATCCCAGCACTTTGGGAGGCCGAGGCGGGTGGATCACTAGGTCAAAAGATCGAAACCATCCTGGTCAACATGGTGAAACCCCGTCTCTACTAAAAATACAAAAAATTAGCTGGGCATGGTGGCGCATGCCTGTAATCCCAGCTACTCAGGAGGCTGAGGTAGGAGAATTGCCTGAACCCAGGAGGCAGAGGTTGCGGTGAGCCGAGATTGCGCCATTTGCACTCCAGCCTGGGTAACAAGAGTGAAACTCCGTCTCAAAAAAAAAAATAAAAAAAAAAAAAGAATATGTATGTCTTGCAGCCTCTGACGAAGGTAGAAAAAGAAAAGAAAATCTAATAGTAATAGATAACAGTACATGGTAAGCTAGTCTTTACCCCAAATGAGAAAAGCCCTAGTCAGTAAAGAAAGTAACTTGCCCAAACAAAAGTCTCAAACAGGTTGCAAGCTGGCCACCACAAGATTTAATTAATCACTGTGTCTCTGTCTTGGCCAGTATTTTTTTTTTTTTTTTTAAACTCGGGACTGTTTTCCAGTTGATTCCAATCTCCCAATGCTCCACATTGTGTGTATTTGACCTACTCACTCACTTGCTTATCTTAACTGGCTCCTGAAAGCATTTGTGTTCATAGAAACTAGAAAGCAATTTATTAGCAATTGCTATTTGCAGGATATTTAATTTGATCATTAAAAACAAACTATCAGCTGGGCGCCATGGCTCATGCTTGTAATCCCAGCACTTTAGAAGCTGAGGCGGAGGATCACTTGAGCTCAGGTGTTTGGGAACAGCTGGGCCAACATGGCGAAACCCTGTCTTTACTAAAAATGCAAAAGTTAGCCAGGCGTGGTTACGTGTGCCTGTAATCCCAGCACTTTAGGAGGCTGAGGCAGGAGGATCACTTGAAACTGGGAGGCCGAGGTTGCAGTGAGCTGAGATGGTACCATTGTACTCCAGCCTAGGTGACAGAGTGAGACTCCATCAAAAACACAAAACAAAAAACAAACTGTCTGTACTTGGCTACCATAAGATACTGTAATCTCTTGTCTGCTTCTCTAGAAAAATGTTTGTTGTAGATATTTAGGAGGCATTGAAAGAGTTATCTTTTTCTTCTTCACCTCAGAAAAATATATATGGCTTTTTTCTAAGAGAATAGTTTGTTTGGTATTATAGCCTCATACAAAGTTTATGCAAGGTATTCATTTTAAGTACTGCATTAGATCTATTTCCAGAAAGCCAGGGTGATATACCTGTCTCTTGGTAGGCTAGATTTTATTCCTTCTTTAAATCTAGGCCAGATCAAACCTAATTAAAATTGTTCTTCTGCTTTATCTTTTATTATTTAAACATTCATTGCCCTCTGTGGTCTCACTAATGGACTAATTTCCTGAGATTATAAATTGGCATGCTTTCATTTCCAGATTGCAGCCTCTCTATCATCATTTTTCCAAATTTTTTTTTTATGTTTTATGCTGTATCACCAAATGGATTTCCTCATTTCTTCTTTCCTGAAATCATATGTCCCCTTAGAATTAATGGATAAGCTGTGCATCCATGGATATTCATCCTAACGGCACTAATCAATTTTTTTTTAAAGCAACCATGCATTAAAAAAAAAAGGTTGGCAAGACAGTTTTCATTTTTTAATAAAAGTAACTATAGTCCATTTTCCAAAGCAAATTAGTAGAAAAGTCCATTTTAAAAAATTCCTATATCAGTTCTATACCATAAAATTGAAATTATTGCCAATTTTTTGGCTATTATACTCTTTCTTATTATCACTTACAAGTTGGACCAGAAAAGTATAGAAAGAGCATAATTTTAAAACATACAGCATAACTTTTTTTTCTTTTTGTAGCATTAATCTTATCACTGGTCATTTAGAGGAACCAATGCCAAACCCCATAGATGAAATGACAGAAGAACAAAAAGAATATGAAGCCATGAAACTTGTCAACATGCTTGATAAACTTTCCAGGTATTGTATTCCCATCCATTTTTTGCTTGGTTTCTAAAAATGGTCTATTTCTTTGTCTCTCTCACTGAGAGTTACCATAGAACAGCAACTCTGGAAATCCATGTTGATTGGAATAAGGTGGCCCAGGCAGCAGTTCAGATATCTCTTGGCTGCCATGGTTTTTCTACATGTGCCGCTTCTGGATGTTCATTCCTAAACATTTAAATTCTCAAAGCTAAGATAGTAACTACCAGAGCACTGTAATATTTAACCAACTAACCTCCCTGTCTTCAAAAAGATGCTGTAAGTTAGATTCAGTGATTTTGCTGCTGCTTGTATTTTTGTTTTAGCCTGTTTTAGTTTTTGTTTCAAATCATGATGCTTTTGTTTTTTGTTTTTTGTTGTTTTTTTTTTTTTTATCATTTTTGATGTGTAAGTTTGCAATTATGCCTTTTTGGGTTGCTGCTGAAACCAAGAATTCTAAAATGTCAGGCACCCAATAAGAAAAAGTGAAAAGAAATAGCTCAAATGAAGGATTTTCTGAAAACAGGGACTTGTATTAATTAGGAGTTCTAACAAAAACAAAACAAAACAAAAAAACCAAAAAACTCCCCTTCCCCTCTTGCTTTACACCTTTTCCCCTCCAAAAATAACCAGTTTTGAAAGTAATTAAATCAAATGTATACTAATCAACAACTAGTCATCTTGAAGGAGTTATTAGAAAATAATTCCTTTCATACTTGGCTGAATCGCTCTATTTTCCAGTCATACATTGAATCACTATCTTCTTTAAGCCATCTTGAATGAATGCTTCTGTGTGTTGGTGGCAGTTGCCACTTAAAGATGAATTTCTTCTGGCCATCTCCTTTTTCACAGTAACTATGTAAAGGCTAGTATCCATCAATCAAAAGAAGGCACCATTGGAATGGAAAAGCCAGAAAGCCAACCATGAAAGGGAAAAGGTAGAATACAGAAACAAGCAGAGATTAAGGGCACAGCAGAGGCTTAGGGTAAAAATGGACAAGAACAAAAGACTGACATGGGAAATGTGACAAGTTTGGATATTTATCCAGCCGCAGAGTATGATGCTGATAATGCGGTAGAGGTTGTTTAGTAGTAAATAGCTTAATTATCTTTAAAACTAATATGATGAGAACTCAGTAACTTCCACCTAGCCATTTTAAATTTTCATCCTTTCTCAAGATGGTTAGAATTTACAGCTAACTGACCATGCTCACAATCTTCAAAAGACATTGTTGCCTGTTTGCAAATTACATTTTCCATACCTTCGTATAGAACAGACATGTTCCTTCCCAGAAGGAATTAATAGTCACAGAGAAGATATTGATAGAGCAAACCTATAGGAGCCAGAATAAGTTTGAAATGAATATATAAAAATGTATGCTTGGCTGCTTCCAGAAGGAGCTGATGTAGCTAATGAAACACAGTGATATAAGAACAACAGGATAAGAACCAACAGAGTCGGGCCAGGCGCGGTGGCTCACGCCTGTAATCTCAGCACTTTGGGAGGCCAAGGCAGGCAGATAACCTGAGGTCAGTAGTTCGAGACCAACCTGATCAACATGGAGAAACCCTGTCTCTACTAAAAATACAAAATTACCCAGGTGTGGTGGTGCATGCCTGTAATCCCAGCTACTTGGGAGGCTGAGGCAAGAGAATCGCTTGAACCCAGGAGGCGGAGATTGCGGTGAGCCAAGATTGCTTCATTACACTCCAGCCTGGGCAAACAAGAGTGAAACTCTGTCTCAAAAAAAAAAGTACCAACAGAGTCCGTCTGGTAGAAACCTGACAGTAAGTATCAGCAAGGACCCGAGTAGAACATATTAGTGTGTTAGGACAATAAACCAGTCGCATAAATTTTACATTCTCACCACAACGTGAGTTTTTAAAGGTTTTAACACAAATATTACTTAACTGGCCCATCTACCCTGGATGAGTAAACTCCAAGATAGGAAAATGGGAGATAGGGAAAATAACTGCCTAAGACTATGCAATATAATCCACATACTTGGTTTACTAATAGAGACACTGCCATTTCATAAGGCATCTCTATCACAGGAAGAGAAAACAAAGGTGCTAGGTCCTTCTCCTTTTAATCTCAGGGGAATCCACATATTCTAGAAGCTGTCAACAAATGTACAAACGTCAAGTCTGAAATAACCAAGCTTCCACCTGATTTAAACTATACCTCAAAGAAGATGCCTACTTATCTGGAAATACCCAGCAGATGCCCAGCTGAAGGTGACACTGATTTTTGCATGTATAAAGCAGAGCAAATATGTCTTATGTTGGCTTTGATGGTACCAATTTTGCCATTAAAGTTGAAGCAAAAGCCACCTTGAGAATAGTTCTAAATCATACAGAATTTTTGCATGACGTGTGGTGGGTGTTTTACATTGTCTGCCTTAGTGTGCTTTCTAACATTTGCTCTCACTAAATACAATCAATGACAAAACTGTATAAAGATCAGCAGTGGGCATTCCAAAGCAGTAATGCAAAGAATGAAGCCATTCTTTATGCGTCTTACATGTCTTTTGTGCTGTATTCCTCATTAGTCTTAAGTTTCTTCTCTCTTTTCACTTTTTTTTGAGGTAAAAAAGATGCCATAAAGCCAAAATAGACTGAACTCAGTACAATTCAGGGAACATTGACTAAGCAGCTACTCTGTGCAAGGCATTGTGCTAGAAAGCTGAGGAAGATTCAGAGGCGAATGTGACAGTCTCTGCCTTTGGAAAACTCATATTCTAGTGGAAGAAATGACTGCAATCTAGTCTAGAATACAAAGTAGAAGGAAATAATGACAAAATGAGGTCTATGTTGAACTATAAGCACCCAGGAAAAGGATTAGTTCATTCTGTATGGATGATTCAGGGACTGTTTCACAGGAAAGCTAGCATTTGTGCTGATCCTAGAATTTTGAGGTATTTAATAGAAGAATGACCATTCATTCCAGGTAGAGAGAAATTTAATCTTGTTAATAAGTCTTGGATAGTCACATACTACTTATTTCTTCTAAATAGCTTAGGTTGTTTTATCATTATTTGATTAATATAGTATGTTATCAGATTTCTCATTGGGGGAAGCAAGTACCAAAGAATTGCCCACAGCACTTCCAAGCTAATGACTGATAATTCATTTCCGTTTAACAGTTTATAAAACCATTTCACATACATTCTCTTTCTACTTTCATTTAAAAATGAGACTAGGCCTTCATTTTCCAGAACTCAAGACCTTTGCTCTGTCCACTGTGCTACTGTGTCTCTCTGTTACAGTGTTTGCCAGAACACTTCCTAATCACCCTGTTGGCATTGTACTATTGGTTAGTTCCCTCCCTTTTTACTCTTGGATGTTCTGCATTCAACCAAGTCTTTATTGTGCTAATAGTGTGCCATAGCTTTGTCTAATTAACTTTCCTTCTCAAAAATGAAATCGTGTTCTCCTGCACCTGAATTGAAAGGCATGTGAGTAAAGGATAGGGTTGGAGGTGATGTGGCCAATGAATGGACACTAGACACTTCCTTTTTTCCATCCATAGGAGAGCAGATGTGAAGGACCTGCACCAGGATGGTGGTTAGCAACAGTGGCCCGTGCCAAAGCACTTACCAAAGTGATGATGACTAAGGTTGGTCATGCCAAATACTGTTACTAAGCCTGGTGTAGGGTAGAGGTTATTCACTACCAAAATTGTAAAACCACCAATGTAAAAGTTAAAATTACATTTCTATTTTGCCTCCATGCTGGACATAGCCACTGCCTCAAGGAGCTCACCACTTTAGCAGCTTTCTCTTACCTGGATTTTCAAAGATACTGGAGAGATTAGTGCTCAGATACTTTCTTCCTATTGAATACCAGCTGACTTAAGAGTTTTCCAAGTGATATTTTTTTTTTTTTTTTTTTTTTTTTAGTGTAAAGATTGTATTTGTGACAGGTGTAGGTAAGGGGATTGGCGGTGCACCTGGAGGTCTAAAGAGTTTGAAAAGAATCTGAACCCTGTAAATCCCATCATGTCTAGCTAGTACAGTGCCTTGTACCCTGTGATTTCCACCATGTGTGATGATAAAACGATGAAAATAGCTGATCCCAAAATTTGAAGGTCAGATTTTTGCTTTCAAATACCGACATGGTTTAAGACTTTGTATATTTGTCAGTTCCATTTCTTAGCCAGATGTCATACAATTCAGGGCCGGAAAGGAATTCCATAAAGTACTTTGGGCCCTGACTGGCTTATTTAAATATTGGGGTCCATAATTCCTTTAATATAGAATAACTGTAATGTTTATCAAACATAAACATTAAGACCTGAGGCTTGAAATTATAGAAAGCCTCCTTTGACATTTTTAATATGAGGGTAGAGATGGAAAAGCAGATGAAATTTGCCTGCCTCTTCACCTCCTCTTTCCTTCCCTGACTTCAGAAAAAATAAACCCCTGCAACTCTAGCAGGAAATCTGAATGGGAATTGTGTGGTTAAAGCAAGTCCACTGTGGCTAATACATTTTCATTTGCCTTAGCGATAGCACACAATTTGTATATAATAGTGGTGCCTCTTCTAGGAAAGGGGAGAGAGCATTGATTGGCTTAAGCTTAAACTAACAAAGGGAAATGATATTTCAAGTTACAGGTTTTTTTTCCCTAATCCTTTTTCGTTTTTAAATTGGAACCAGAGCTAGTTAATCCTCTGCTCATCCGTACCCCATCACTGTCTAACAAGGTACATTGCCTTTTTGCTTATATATTCTGTCATCAAAATCTGTTTTAAATTTTATATAAATGAAAGATAATTGTTCTACCATTTCTTCCTTTTCTTACTCCTTAGCCAGTATGTGTTTTGTTTTCTTTTTTTTGCCAGTTACCGTGTACTATTTAGAACATGACTTTTATAATAAGTGCAGGTACAGATACAGGATTAGTTCCCTTTAATCAAAAGATTAATTTTAAACTTTCTAAGGCTGAGACAGGTAGTTTATAACTGAAAAATAACATAGTTTTTTCTTATAAATAAGTTATTTTCCTCTCCTCACAAAAATATCAGCAACTGTGATGATACCTCCCTTTGTGATAAAGTTAGTGAAGGAAATGCTTTTCAGGCACATTTCACAAACATGATCTAATTTTTAGAGCATTGTAAGATCTGTTATAGATATGAAAATATAAAGATCCTGTTTTCATCAGAAAATTCTGTAGATCTACCCTGTCCAGTACGGTAACCACTAGCTATATATGACTATTGAGCACTTGAAATGTGGTTAGTCCAAAATGAGGATGCCCTATCAGTGTAAAATACTCAGCACAAAAATGTAAAATATCTCATTAATTGTTTAATATGGATTACATATGGAAATAATATTTTTGCTACATTGGGTTAAATAAAATATTAAAATTAATTTTACCTATTTTTCAATGTGGCTATTAGAACATTTAAGAGTACATATATTTGGCTTACATTGTGGCTTACATATATTTCTGTTAGACAGTGCTGTTACATCTCATTTAAATACACTATAAGATTGCTTGGAAGTTGAATTAAGAGGACTTGGATCCAGCTAAATTAATATATCCTTAAGGTCAGGGGAGGATTAATTTGAGAAGTTTGATATTTTCTATCCTTAGGTTATGGAGGATGTTTCCAATGGCTAGACACCTTTAAGTAGGATATAAGGCTACCTTTATATTGCCTAATTGTAATCATTGTTCTTTAGATCTGTAGTGGGAATAACTATTTTGAGCTCTTGGTTAAAATACTGTCTGAAATGGCTTTTGACTAGCAAAGGAACATCAAATAAGAATCATCTCCACTGACTTTGTTCTCTTGGTTCTCATTCTTTAACTTTTAAGTCTTCCTAATTGGGAAGAGCATTAAGAACTTCTGTTTCTGCTACTTTATTCAACAGTGTCAGTTGGCATGCCCACCTCTTATTAATATTTATTTTGTTAATTTGGACAACAGAACAGAAAAATTACATAAATTACCAAGAAATAATTTTTAAAACCACTTAGAGATAAAACTGAACTTTATTCTTTCATTACTATACCTTATCTCTCTTTCTGTATATTTTCTTAAACATGTTGTTTACTGTGAGGTGGGTAGCAGATTTTTAGAAACTTTGCATGTGATCTAACAGAAATGAGAACAATGATAAAAGACTAATATTTATATAGTGCTTTAAGGTTTAAAAAATGCTTCCATGTATGTTATCCCCATTGATTATTAAAATAGCCCTGTAAACTAAGTAGAGTCAGAGGTATTTTTTTAAATGCACCAAAGATTAAGTGACTAATCCAAGTTCAGTTATCAGTCTTGAGACTACAGATTGCATGCTATTGTGAAAATTACCAACAGCTCTCAAAAGTTGTCAGTCTAATTATTTTTAAGTAAGACATTCTAAATTTTAAATAAATGAAAAGCACAAAAGACAGATAGTAAGCATATTTACCTTAGAAGAGAACTAAGATTTCGAGGACGTGCATTACTGCTATTTCATTCCATAGTTGAGCTCTTCACAAGTATCAGGTCAAATGCTAAATAGCTTATGTTTTAAAAAACAAAACAAAGCTTTATGAAGGAAACAAGTAAAATCCCTATGATTCTATGTTGATACAAGGTTTTTAAATTGTTTTAAAAAGAGAATGATTATGGCTCTTCTGACAAATCCTTACACATGTGATCACATTAATAAAACCTAACTTATAAAAGGCTTCTGTATGGGACTGTTTACCAGGCTTGTTCAGCCTGCAGCCCAGGATGCCTTTGAATGCCACCAACACAAATTAATTAACTTTCTTAAAACATTATGAAATGCTTTTGCATTTTTTAAAGCTTATGAGATATCATTAGTATTAAGTGTATTTTATGTGTGGCCCATGGCAATTCTTCTTCTTCCAATGTGGCCCAAGAAAGCCAAAAGATTGGACACCCCTGGTTTAGACAATTAACCAATTACCTTTACAAAGTGGAAAGACATGGTAATGTGGGGGACAGTATGCCATATCCATTCGTCTCGGGTAACAGTATTTTTAGGTGGCATATTTTACTTCCCCAGTTGTACGCAGTCCTGAAGCACAGTGATGAGGGCTGAGGGTAGGACCTCAGAATCATATTTGAAAGATGTAGCCTAGACCTCATATTTGCTATGGAAAAGCTGCCATACTCATTCCTACTGAGTTAGTGGCTTAGTGAAAGATAGTATATAACCAGTCAGCACTAAGAAGTCATTAGATGAGAGATGAAGGATCAGAGTTAAAGCCCAAAGGACAATTTCACAGTATCTAACTGAACATGTTAACCAGTCCAAAGGTTATATTATTTCTGTGAGAAAAAGGTGAAAACATTTATAAGAATATCACAAGTTATTGAGAAACCTGTTACACTTCAGTAGATTATGAACTATTCCAGTAATGCTAAAATCTTGATATATTCCCAAACTTTGGACTTTTAACAAAGAACTACAGAGCTTCCTTCTCAGGGCTATCACAGGCTCCATTCTAACAGGCATTTTTTGAAAAGCTCTATGTTAATTAAAATGCTTTATTTATATACTAATTTCTCGTCCCATCTTTCAAATGTGAAAAGGAATTAAATGTGAAATGGCTAATTTAAAATGTCAGGATTCTTTTTTCCAAGCCAACCTTACATTTAGAGCAGGAATCCTGTGCCTAAGAAATGGTTCCCAATTATCCTGTCTTGGGTTTTGTTATACATTGTACAGAAGTCAACAAAACAAGTATGTAACAGAACCTGCCTAAATAGCAGCTGCCCTCATTAAAAACAGAGAATTAATCAGGGGGTGACTGAAGGAAGCAATGCCTCATATGTTTCCCCCCCTTTTCTTCTTTTCTAATCATAGAACAAAATATGTTACATAAAAGGATCAGAACTATTATGCAGTACTCAATTAGAGGGAGGTGAATAGGTCTCTAACATGCTGTTTTATCAAAAGAGCAGACTGGTGTTTGCATGACTGTTGTTTCATTACAGACCCTGTCATTAATTCCATGTGTCAATACTGCCCTGTAGTACACAGAGCAGACAAGAAAGAAGAGCCCTTGAAAACAAGGGAATGATTTTTGAGTCGTTATCAAGCTAAGTGGCAAGCGGGAAGCTGAAACTCGTATAGGTAAATTCGAAGGGACTCTTGGGAGATCTGCAAGTGGGAAACAAGAATGCATTTTACCAACTGCTTAATTATGTCCTGTTTTTCAACAAGTACACTTGAATTGAATGTTTTGTTTGTACTGCACAGAACCATGTGCTGTGGGCAAGAGTATTCTCTTGCTTTCAGGTCAAGTAAGGTGTTTTATACACATACATGTCTGACCTATTCTATAATGTGCGATTGGGTATGTTAGTATCTGGACCCCAATATTGCACTGTCATTTTTGGGGGAAAGTCATATAGGAACCAGAAGCCCTAAAAAGTGGGACCTTCTCTAAGGTTCTGAGCAGTTATATGAGCCCAGGCATCCCAGAGTATACCATACTTTCAGGGAAATGGTGGCTCAGGAAAATGTTAAAATGTATCTGGAAAAAAAAGATGAGAATATTTTGAATATGATGTAAATTTCATAATCTCCCATCCCTTGATCTTTAAGAAATTATTTTTTTGGTTTCCATTAGCAGTCCCAAGGGTTAGGCTGGGGCAAAGTAGGGTTTCGTTTCTTGGACGTGCTTTATCTGTGTCCTCTTGCCTGGCCAAGCCCTTATAGATTATGGTTCCTTATCGTTTAGTAAGATCAAATTTCTAAATGATGTTTCGTTCCAGTTGAACATTCTTGGAGGCTTATCTCTTCCCTGGCCAGATGCCTGATCAGATGAGAAGCCCGCCATGATACTGTCACAGTGCCTAGAATGGGCTCTTTATCCAGTAGACATCACTGTACTTTTTGATACGAGGGCAGTCTTAACTTGTGTTAAGGCCTGTGTGTAGCATTGAAGGTAAGTATGAAGGAGTTGTTGCTATGTGAATATATTAATCCTGATACACATTTCAATATACAGTATCTCCCTTTTACCATGATATACATGTATCTGACACATAGCCATCCTTTTCAGATAGGACCTTCAGAATTTAGAACCAGTAACTCTTTATACAGTGGCCTGCTTATTGAGGGCCATGATTGAATTTGGATCCTTTTTTGTAGCATTTGCTGTTGCTTTGGTTTCCCTGTGTAATCCTTTTAATCATATGCTGGTAGTCTTGCAGAAAGGGTTCGTGGTCTTGGTGTATGTCTGTGACAATTTAGTAGGATGCTGTGTTTTAGTCTTAAGTTTAGAATATCTGCATTAGAAACAAAGGCTTAGTAATAATGAGTTTGAGTATCTTTACAAACCTAGCAGCTTTTAAAATAGATCCAAATTATTTCATAGCTCAATGCTTAGCGTCTTGAAATTAGTATAGAATATTGGGGATCATCTTGTCCAACCACTCACTTTATAGATGGGGAGACTCAAGCCCAGAGAGGCAAGTGACCTGCCCAAGGACACCTAGCAAGTTAGTGGAACATCTGAGACCAGGATCTAGATCTTCTGATGCCCCATATGGAAGAAGCCCATCTACACCAGTTAGTGGTTGGGAATTCAAGACTGTATGGTGAAAAGGGGGCTTGACTTCTGCTGAAATGTCAGAATGCCTGATGATATTAATTCATCAGGGAAATAATTACAGTTAAAGTAATATGAGCATGATTCCTAATGAATGGTCTCTACCATTCTCCATTAATGCCACATTTACTGAGCACCTGCTGTGTGCTGTGTTCTATACTAGATACTGACAAATCACAACCTGAGAAGACATGGACTCTGCCCTCAAGTTGCTCACAGTCTAGTAGAGAACAAGAAATCTCTGGAAAGCATTCTACAGAATTTCCTGTGGAAATGTCAATCCTGTTTCTAACTCTATAAATCTTGGTGATGAAAATGGAGCTTTACCCAGAGATTTAGCTTTTCTCTTCATGGTCTAGTCATTAGGAGTCCCATTAGACACCATACCTTTTCTCTTCAGGAAAATGAAAGATAATATGAAGCACAACTAAATTTCATTCACAAACACTTATTGAGGATCTGCTATCTGCAAGGCACTGTGCTAGACACATAGGTATATAAAAATTAAATAATTAAAGTATAGACATCCTCTTTAAAATATCAGAGCAGTAGTATTTCATAGCTTTCAAACTTTGTAATGACAATTATTTTAAATATCCTTAGAAGTGGGGGGTGGGGGAGGTGCTCTTGAAGTTGAAAACAAGAATACCTTTGTACTCAAGTCCAGATTTGTCAGCCTGGGATTCAAGGTCTCCATTCAGATCCTCTTTTATACCTCATATCTCTTTTGAGTTTTTTTTTCCTTTACCTCAGCTGAGCCAGCCTGCTTGCCAGTCCCTGCACACAACTAACTCTTGCTTCTGTGCCTCTGCTTGACTAATTCTTCTGCTACTGGGATGCCTTTCTCCCTGTGAATCCATGTCCATCACTGCCATTACAGTCTGGCCCCTGAGTCCATCTACTGCAAGGAGCCTGTGGTCAGCATCCCTGTCTCCTCCTGTGTCCCTCCCACATGTGCATAGCCCATATGACTGGTGAAGGAATACTTCTGTGGTGTTCATTAAAGCTTCCCATTCTCTGTCCACATCATGCTGATCTAGATACAATAGATTGCAAATGAAATAGTCTGAGATTATAAACAGTCCAATATAACCAGGTCATTTACCAAGCCTTTTAGAAGTGAGTCTCTGTATCAAATATTTCATTTTGATATTTGTGGGCTGCTAGTTGGAGGATAGAGGAAGAAGATTAGTAAAGTTAGGATGAGGGTATGAGAAATAAGCCTTAGATCCCTAAGAACAAACAGTCACACATCTGTAAATGATCCTCTCCTTCTACTCCCAGACAGGACGAGAAATCTCCTTTAAACCAATTTCAAATACAGTAAGGGTGTACTGACGAATTTTCAAGCTTAAGGAAAGCAGGGCTCTGCCTGTTAATCATCTCAAGCTTGTTGATCTGCTGTTCTGTAATTCTTTCAATATTGTTTAATGTGTGTGTGTTTTATCTTCCTGAACTGACTAAAAGCTTCTTGAGGACAGGGACCATGTCTTTTATTTACCTCTGCATATTCTTCCTCCACTTAATTCCTAACTAGCATGGGAAAACCTTCTCTAAGCACCTAAGGACAGGAACTGCAATTTGTGGGTTCTAATTACATTCCAGCCTAATGTTATACTACACACTTTGTATGTATTATAGCCTTTTGCCCTCATCACAACTTAGTGTGAATTATGTGTTCCTGTCCTAATTCTACAGATAAGGAAAATGGAATTCATTGAGTTCATGGTCTTACAGCTAGTGACTGGTGGATCCAGAATTAGAGCACAGGTCCATCCGACTCCAAAACCTATATGTGCTTTTCACTATACCACGATAATAATAACAAATATTTGTTCTTCACAATTCACAACTCTTTGGTCTGCATTATTATTATTACTCCTCCTCCTCCTCCTGTTACTCCTTACATCTTCACTAGTCAGTAGGTACAGCCAGGATTATCATGACCCCCATTTTACTGGCAGGGAAACAGACTCAAAGGCTTGCCCAAGATCACACCAGCTGGTAAGTGGAGGAGAATCAGACTTCAAACAGACTTCCTGACTCCAGCTCTTTTGTTTCTTTCCATGACATCACATTGCGGCCTTAATTCATTTGCACAGTTCATAACTGTATGGCCAGTTTTCACTGATGCTTGTCCTACAGAAGTGTCAGTGAGCCAAGGCATTGCATAGAGCCATGTGGAAAATAAAATTCATACCTTCAGAGGAGCTTCCGTTTTAGTGATGGTCGATACAAAGCACCCAGAAAGTAAATGCTTAAAAATAGTTCACAAGAAAGAATTAAAATACGGGGCCCATTGTTCCGCAGTGAAATCATAATTTGGCCATAAAACTAATATTTTTAATTGTTTCCATAATTGGATTAGGGAGCAGGGATAAAGCTGATAGACTTATTTGAAAATGTTCCTCCTAGGTTTAGATGAGAAAGTGCTAGATATTTCATACAAGTTGGTAGCTAGCCCCAGAATCATCTGTTTATCAAAGAGATGCAATAGTGTTAGTCTCAAGAGTGATGGTATATCCAGCCAGCAATTTACCACTCGATAGACTCTCTCTAGTCCCATCTGCCAATCCTACTTTTACCTGTCCCTACCCCACACTTCGCTGTGCCCTCAGTGTTTCATTCCTAGCAGGTTCCCCCTCTTCTCCTTTTGTATCGGTTGTTAATATGTAGTGTCCGATATCACAAAGTCCTTTAGCACAATCAGAACTAGGAATTTAAAATACAGATATGTAATATGTCAGTGCTAGAGAGAAGTTTTAATGGAAACAGATGTTTCTAGCTGTCCACTGAACATTTCAACCTGGTTGTCATGTAGGTATGTTCTTCAGGTCCTAAAATATGTGAGCATCTTCCCACCAAATCTCCATCTCCTATGTCCTGGCCCCAGTGAATAGAATCACCATCCACTTGGTCATCAGAGCTGGAACAACAGGAACTCTCTACTTACTACTCTTCTTCACCAACCCCTTGTCCTGCCAGTGAGTCGTGACATCTACCTCAGAAATGTTGCCTTTTCTTCCCACAACATCAGATTTCATCCAGCTCTGTCTCCTTTCCCACACACTATTATCAAGACCCCTAATGACTTGTCCATCTGCCACCAATTCCCATGTGTCTGTCATGCTGTGCCAGAGGTACTTTCTTATAAAACAATCCTAATCAAAACACTCTTTACAGGGTAAAATCTAAGCTCCTTATTTTGGCATTTAGGACATTTTTTACTGTTGCATCCCAAACTAGCCTCACAGCCTTACCTCCTGCCCCTCGTTCATCGAACCTCACAATTCCCCAAACACTGGGCCCCTTCCCAGCTTCATGAGAGCACAGAGATAGAAAAGATGAGCTGACACAATCCAAAAAGGTCTACAGAATCACATAAGTCAGTGGGGCCATTCAGAGCTCTTTACAGTCTCCTTTGTCTGAAATGCTTTGTGCCCACTGCCTAGAGAAGGACCAGTTACTGATCCCTCATTTGGCATTGCCTCCCCCAGGCAGCTTGGTCAGTACTTCATCTCAGGAGCTGCCACAGTTCTTTCTTCATAATTCTCTGACAGCATTTACCCCATTATGCTCTAAATGATTTTTTTAATAGTTTTGTTTTGCCTGCTCCTCAAAGGCAGCAGGTATACCCCATCTTCCTTTTCTTCTTAGTATATGACATAGTTCCTGTCACATAGTAATTGAACAGATGTTGAAGACATGAACTCAGTGTGCTCCTCCAATGCAGTTAGGGCAATAATCCAGATGTGTGGGCTGTAAAGATCACTGGACTAGGATTCAGGAGACCCATGTCCCAGGTCCAGCTCTGCCACTAGATAAGTGACCTTGGGTGAGTCATTCAGTCTCCTTTATTAAAAAGGGGGTTGGACTAAATGATCTCTAAGACCCCTTGCAACTTAAAGTTGTATGATTCTGACCCCATTTCTTGGATTCGGAAACATATTTCCTCCCTCATAATGTTCAGGAGCCTCACCTTAGCCTGACAGACATTCACATTTCCCAAACAAAATTTTCAGACACTTCAAAGTAGTCTGCTGGAGCTAGTCAGAGCTCTTCATTAGACTCCTGTTAGCTTATCCATTGACCACTGAGCTGTTCTCACTCCCCAGGAGGTTTCACTGTGTCTGTAACACCATTACACTACTGTGTGGCTGCACCTTCCCAGGAGGGAGCCCTTCTTTCTGCTGGCCTAAGGGACAACTGTGAGGAGGGAGTAATTTCCCTTCCATCCAAATCCCACCAACATTATAGCTGCTGCCATGTGGATTTTTGGTTATGGACATTTTTTGGTGGGGCGGGGGACGGTAATGCCCATTTCTGTGATAAATAAGTTTTAAGCAGTTCATGGGGCTCTTCAAGGCCACTCTTAAGTGCACCGCTGACCTTTTTAGGGATGGGAGGACTGAGTTAGCAACTCAACAGGTACATTCACCATAATCTCCATGTAATAAATAAGAGCCTATGAAAAGATTAAATAAATCTTTCCTAATGCTTTTTGATTGGCTTAATCAATAATTAATCATCTTTAGATGAGGCTGTAACTTGTGGAGTAGATATAATTGGATTAGCTGAAAAGCTGCAGTTGGGGAGCTTTGAAGAGATTAAAATGGCTGTCAATCCCATAATTAAACTGCCACAAACAAAAGCAATGGTGTTTTTTAAAAAGGAGGAGGAGGAAAGAAAAGAGTGAAAGAGAGAGAAGGAAAGAAAAGTCAGGGAGAGAGTTGGGGAAGGCCAACTAATTTGAAATGAATCAAAAAGTACTTCGTATTACTAGAGATAGAGGCAAAATCAAAACAACAGATTTATTCCATTGAATGAAGTGTGTGCATATCAAATCAGCCATTTAATTGTATGCTCCAGCCACTGGGGCAGGTGAAATTTTGGCAGCTTCAACTTCTCTAAAACAAAACCAATCCACAAAAGGAAAAAAAAAAAAAAAGTTAATTATTCAAAACAGAAGAGACCTGCTCCTTGTCCTGAGCCCATTTAGACCTTGACTTTTCATACTTTTAATTGGCTTAGTAGGTTTGGCCTGTGTGAATGAAGCCTTTTATCTCCCTCTTTTTCTTTCCATGCCCCTTTCATCTTTCCTATTACAAACACACAGAGAGAGCTCAAGGGAAAATACTTTGGTTTTTAAAGACTTTTCTTTTTAAAAGGATGTGGATTTGGGTGGTGGGGGAGGGGTGTGTGTGTGATGCTGGTGAATACTTTTTTTCTTTCTCTCTCTTTTATCTCTTTTTCTAGAGAGGAGTTGCTTAAACCAATGGGACTAAAACCTGATGGGACAATAACGCCTTTGGAGGAAGCACTCAACCAGTATTCTGTCATCGAAGAGACCAGCTCTGACACAGACTAAAAGCATCACCTGCTCAACTCTCAATATTGCTTTATCAGCATCTTTTCTCTGTAGCTCCAGGGGAATCTTTTCTCTAAAACATTTATGCCCTTGCTTTGGCTAGAAACACATTAACTGGTTTACTCATTGAGAATCCAGCATATTTAAGAGGTGACCCTGTGTTTTTTGCGATATTGAGGCATTTATACAGAGCTGCAGTTAGACGGAGTTACAGGGGCTAGAAGCAGAAAAAAAATTCCATTTCATCAGGATGGAACTGAAGGATTTTATTTTATAATGCGACCCTGATTAAATCTGGCAATTCTTTTTGCCAAGATTCTTAGCAGAAGATTTAGCCATGTCCTTCCCCTCACTTGTGTGAGTGGCCCCTTCTCAATCTCTCCAGCAGCCAGAGGCACGTGAGAAGCAGAATGAGCTGGTAAATAAAGGCCCTGGGCAAGTGACTTCTTAGATCAGAACTGACTAAATGGAAGCCTAGCAGCTGCTCCATAAACCTAGCCCCATTCTTCCTATCAATTTTGTATAAATATATAGAAACACACACACAGCCTCAGACTTACAAACTGATTATATTCTAAAAGTTTTTATGTCACTTAGCTAAAACTTCAGAATACATTTCTCTCCCTATAAAAAGTTATAAATGATGGTTTAGTTCTCAGGCAGCTACAAATGCCTATTTATTCCCTAATGTACCTGAACACTAGTACCATAGAACTGAACCATCATCTGTATCAGTGCATGGGGAGTCTGCATTCTGAGGTCTTACCCGGGGTGCCAGGAAACACACACATTCTCCATCCCAGCAGAAAGAATGGAGACTCCCTCAGTAATGGGAGTTTTTTCGTGGCCTCTGCTTGGGGTGGGGAAGTCAGAAGCACCCATTTGTACATACAGGTCATTCATACATCATGTTTTAAATTGGGGATTGTGTGTGTGCTGGCGTGTGTGTTTATTCTACCTTTCTACCATATGTGATCAGTTTAATAGTAACTTTATTTATTTTAAAAAAAAAAGAAACACAATTAATTACTGTTAAACTGATAAAGGCTGTTTATTTTTACTTTTAGAATTGGTCCTATGAAGAAGTAGAAACTGAATCATGCAATAGACAGTGGGCGAAGCTGATCAGTGGCTAAAGTTGAAAAGGGGTTGGTTTCCTGTATATATATGAATGTATATACACATGTACATACATTCATATATATACATATAGACATAATGTGCTTAACCACTGCCTTTTAAAATTTTAAATAAAACATTGGGGTTGATTCAATTTAGCCATCTGTGTGTGTTTCTTTATAGATCCATGGGCTAAACAATGCTACTAAACAGTTCATGCTTTTTAAAAGTGTTTTTACATCCATTCTCTCACTTAGAATAGCCTTTTTAAGGATAGGTAAAGTACATGGAGTGTTAGTGAAAAGGTCATTTATCCAAAAGTTATTTCTCTGGAAAACAAAAAAAAATCAGGAATTGAGTTTTAAAAGGCCTTTCAGCTGCCAGAAGAGATGTCACAAAGTTTCTTACAACTTACAGGAGAGATCTTCAAGAATATCACTGTTAGTCTCTGTACTGAAATTTGCATACGCTTCCAACATGTTTTGTTAGCTGGCTTTGAAGCTCACTAAAAAAAATGGCAAAGAAAGAGGCTGCTAGATTGAAGGCAGGCATACTGAAAGAAGAAAAAAGCCAACTGAAAACTAGTTTGTGAGATGAGAAGAATAAACCATCCAAGACAGCAAATCTGGGACTATCTGCTTACCAAAGGATACTCTAGGTGACCCAGAAAATGTGTACAACAGTATGGCCTATAGACTAATTCTCATAATGGTGACCCCGAGTTTATTTAAAAGAAGCAGTTAAATCCAGAATATTTTATAAAAGGCTAAGACGACAATACATGTTAGAATTTCATCCAAAATATTTGAGGGAAAGATTTTGAGTGACCCAGGTTTTAACCAACAGCAAATAAAATGAAATGGGCAATTCATAATTTTAGATTAAGTGAAAAAAAGTTTAGAAAAAATTTAAGTATTTTTGTTATTTCATTCTACAAATGCATTTTTAAAGTATTTTTATAATTTCTGTAATCAAATAGCTTTGGCATGCATGTCGACTTACCTACATGCAGATGTGTTTAATGAAATGCCATTTTACCGGCTTTCTTTACGCAGAGTGTTTTAACAGTCCTGTTTAAGTAGCTGTGCTCTTCTGCTTTCAGTGAGTTCTGTTTCATTTTGCATTTCTCTGCACTGGGCACTAAGCTTTGTTTTTGAAAATAACAAGAGACAACTTGCGGGGAAGAAGAATAGAGTGACTTCATCTGGCACACGGAAAGAATTAATATCTGTTAAGTGCTTAATATATCCTGGGCTTTTTATGTGTGTTATCTCATGTAACCTCACCTTATCTCATATGAAAGATCCTCTCCAGAAAGCTTGTGAAAGTTATCCCATGTCACAGCAAGGAAGAGTCCAACTCTGGTGGCCTGATTCCCAGCACCACTCCTTTTCCCCGCAGCACATTTAGGCCCACACTGTGCCTCCTTAGGCTCTGAAATGCTGGGAACAGAGTGGAGTGAGGGGGGTGGTCATTCTCAGGCCATTTTAAGCAATAACTATTTCAACAGAACTAGTTTAAAGAAGTTTTGAAGCAGGGAAATGACCTGGAGTGGAAATATGAGTGGGAAACTTGCTTGGTCAGTACTGGATTTCCAAGAAAGACCTGGAATCCTTTAAGATAGACCAGGGACCAAGGCTGCAGGCTGGTCCCTCTGCCCCAACTCTCCTGACCTTGGAACCAGGGTACGGAGGCATGTGTCCTAAAATAAAGCATTTGAGCTGCTGCTACAGAGGAACAATCATCAGATATTGTGACCCTTTCAGATGCCCAATAGTCCTGGGAGGCAGGCAGGGCAGGTGTTATCCCTCCTTTATAAACGAGGACACAGACTGAGGCAGTACAAGTGACTCTAAACACGCCCTTAGTGCCACATCAGTCTTGCCACCTCCCAGGACTAGATGTCACCTGTATTGACCTCCTCTTCCCCTCTGATTATAAAAGTAATATATGTTCATTGTGGAAAGTTTGGAAAATGCAGAAAATTTACCCCAAATCCCACCATCCTGAAATCACTGTTAATGTTTTAGTGTATTTCCTTCCTGTATTTTTTCTATGCATATATAATTTATTTTACTACAAGATTGGGATCATGCTGTATTTACAGATTTGTATCCTGCTTTCTTTAACATATTGTGAGCATTTTCCCATGTCAATAAATATTCTTCAAAAGTTAATGGCTATATGATATTCCATTATATGAATTGTGGCAGACACTGCTAGTTGCCTTCCCAATATTATTTTTAACAGAAGACATCATGACTTCCACTATGCCCATCCGAAAAAAAAAAAAAAAAAAATGGTGGTGCCTGCTGCTGCCTTTCTAGAAGCCAGCATGAGTTGGAAAGCAGCAGGAACTAGGGGTGGCACCAGGAGGAGCAGTCTTGCTTTGCCAGACAGCACCAGTCTTACAGAAGCCTTGGCAGTACAAGTCAGAACAACTTGATTAAGTGCCCAGAAAACTATAGTTTTAGTCAAGGAAAGTTATTTGAAGAGAGCCAGGCGACTTAGAAAAGTCTGCATTAAAAAAAAAAAAAAAATGTCAACCATGCTTAGTGTTTAGTCTAGTTATTGGCTTTAGTTTTCTTGGAGATATTATTCACTGCAATTCCAGAAGTGGAGGAGGACACAGGGATAGGGAGTGCTGTGTTGCTCTTGGGAAAAGTAAGGTAACATGTCAGAATCGGTGTGTGATAAGCACAATATGGAGAAAGAACAAACTTTAAGGAACAAATCATGGTTGAGGAAGGGAGATATTTTTAGCAACCATGAGAAGGTTTAAGGAAAGGGAGAGGTTTGTAGAGAGGATTTAAAGTGGTGTGACTCATGCACTGTGCATCAGGTCCCTGCATCAGGTCTAAGAAACAGCCTTTCTTAAAGAGGAGGAGTTTGGAGATAACGAAACCTACGTGGCCTGAATTGTAGACAATGAACATAATTCTCCCATGCATCTAGAACAGTGTAAGTTATGTAACATTCTGAGAACTGAGAAGATTGTTACTCCAGTTACTTTCTGTGTTCTGTGGTGAACCCAGGCTGAGAAAGGCTGCTCTAAGAGAAAAGATCAAAATTGTTCCCCAAGACTTCTGGAGTCAGATTTGTGTTTTAGTGCAACACAGTGAAGATCCTAAGCCCTACTCTCCAGCTACATCCAGATCTCAGAGACCTTTACCTTTTCTGAACTGAACTTCACAATAAGAGCGGCAAGTACTTGTTCAGTGATCACTGTGCCAAGCACTTAGCATGTAGAGTCTAACTTCATAACGCTCTTGAGAAGTAAGCACTAGTATAATAGCTTCCAATACTTTTCAGATGAGAAAACTAAGACATAAAGGGGTTAAGCACTGTGTGTAAGTACACAGCCTTTTCTGTTTGCTTATTATTTGATGCACGTAGCAAAATTTGAACTCAAGCCTGATGCCAGAGTCCATATAAATACTATGCTTTGAATGTACTGCTTTTGCAATCAGAAAAATGCAATAAAATCTTGCTTATTTGGAAGAAAAGAATATCAAAAGAGACAAATGAGAAAAACAGAATTAGGAAGACAACACATTTTTACTTCATTTGTGTATCTCACACATTTCTTATCTAGCTCCTATTCGGGAACTAGTTTCAACGATAAACCTGTACTCCCAAGCATGCCAATCCATATCAATTTGTTCAGTTAACATTTATTGAGCATTGACTGTCCCAGGTACTCATCAATGTGCTTGGGTATACAAACATACTGAAAGGTCCTATCCCCAAAGTGCCTGCAGTGTGAGAAGTCCATAACCAAAGTCTGTACTAAGTGTCACAGGATGCTGGGATGAGGTGTGGCTAATGCTGGTCGGGAGGATTGTGGGAATGAATACAAAGTTTTGTAGGTTACATGAGTTTTCCATCTACAGGAAAAATGCTATTGCTACCAAAAGGACTGGGTCAAACACAAGCTCATGGGCAAAAGGTTTACAGAACACGAGGAATTGAGTATGATGGAAACAGTCATCCCATGTCTCATTACTGGACACATAAGCAGGAATCTTTTAGGCATGAAAAGGACCCCACCAGGAAGAGCACTCTGGCTGCCATAGAGAGAATGGATTGGTGAAGGGACAGACAGTAAGAAGAGACCAGACTGAAAGTTGTTGCCTCTACATGGGAGGGACAAGCAGGGCCTGGACTAGCACACTGGCAGTAGATGTAGAAAAGGGGATGGATTCAAAAATATTTCAGATTAAAGAAACACACTTTGATCTTGGAGAAAGGCAAGAAAAAGCTCATTTAACTCATGAGAATGAGAATGACTTCAGAGAAAAGATCATCTGAAACATTGGCTCTGAACCTGTGAACTAAACAACTCAGTTTGGGAGCAGGAGAGTAGAGCTAAGAGTTATTTCAAGGAGTCTGAAAATATGTATAGTCACCAAGCATCATTTATATCCCAAATAAACAAGGCCTTGGACATGCAAGTACTCCGGCTGTACAAATACTGTATATATACAGATTGACATGATAAAAGCTCATTTATACAAGTTATTACTGCATTTGTAGTATCCTTTTGCCCATCTGTATCTTCTCAGCCAAAACATGATAAGCCACTATTTTGCAAAAGGAGATCCTGGAAAGTTTGGGCTTTTTAAAAAGAAATTCTCAACATTGAAAAAACATTAATTCTTAGTAACAAGTATCAGAAACTCAGATTGAACTAGCTCAGTAATGGAAGAACATGTATCTTCTGTAAAGAAAGGAGGAACTGAACAACCAAGCTGTGGAAAGAATGGACGGGGGGTCTCAGTCACAGCTGAGACCTGAGTCCTATAATATCACAGGAGGAGATAAAGGGATTTCTAAAATCCATGTTCAGCGGTGTCATGATAGTAACTTGAAGGCAACTATGGTGGGAATGTTGACACCATGGAAATCAGCAAACACTACAAATTAGGGCTTTTCTTTTCCCCCTGGAGAGCCAATTAAACATTTACCAGCAGTCACTGTAATACTCTGCAGAATCCCAGAATGGCTTAGGAATCAGAGATACCAACATCTGCAAATAAGGGTGTGGGTGGACTTTACAACAAGCAAATTCCACTCTCCCACGGTCCCCTCCCACACACACACTCGCATGTGTATGCATACAACCGGGTGACTCCTAATCCACCTCCCCAGCATAATCCAGGAGTTTCCCTGAGGAGGTTAATTCAAAAGGCTGTAGACCCCAGGACTCAGGCATAGTGGAAGACAGGGCTATCTTTCTGAAAACAAGAGAATCAGGTAAGAAATCTCGCACTGAATCTCTGGATCTTCAGCCTCCTTCCCCAGTCAGCTGTAAGAATACTGGCAGCCAGGACACTTCTAGCTGAGAAAACTGACCCAAAAGAAGAGATACAGGATTTCTGGGCAAGATGGCCAAATAGAATTGCTGCAGTGCACAGCTCCCAGAGAGATCAATGCACAAGGCAGGTGATTTCCACATTTCCAGCTGAGGTACCTGATTCATCCCATTGGGACTGGTTGGACAGTGGGTACAGCCCAAGGAGGGTAAGCCGAAGCAGGCTGGGGCGTCACCTCACCTGGAAAGTACAAGGGTCTGGGGAGAGACTGTTTCCTGTACTCCGGCTCAGATACAGTACTTTTCCTGTGGTCTTCACAACCTGCAGACCAGAAGATTCCCTCCAGTACCTATACAACCACCAGGGCCCTGGGTTTCCAGCACAAAACTGGGTGACTGTTTGGGCAGATACAGAGATAACCACATGAGTTTTTTTTCATACCCTAGTGGCACTTGGAACACCAGCAAGACAGAACTGTTCACTCCCCTTGAAAGGGGGCTGAAGCCAGGGAGCCATGTGGCCTGGCTTGGCAGGTCACACTTCCATGAAGACTAGCAAGCTAAGATCCACTGGCTCAAAATTCTTGCAGCCAGCACAGCAGTCTGAGTTCAACCTGGGTCATTGGAGCTTGGTGGGGGGAGGGGCATCCATCACTGCTGAGACTTGAGTAGCCAGTTTCAACCTCACAGTTAGTGTAAGCAAAGTTGCTGGGAAATTCAAACCGGGTGGAGCACCATACAGCTCAGCAGCAGGCACTATCTCACTAGATGTCCTCGCTGGGCAGGGCAGCTCTGAAAAAAGGCAGCAGCCCATCAGGGACTTATAAATAACCCCCCACCTTCTTGAGACAGAACACCTGGGAAAGAGGCAGTAGTGGGTACAGCTTCAGGAGACCTAAACGTTCCTGACTGGCAGCTCTGAAGAGAGCAGCAGATCTCCCAATACAGTGTTTGAGCTCTGATAAGGAACAGACTGCTTCCTCAAGTGGCTCCCTGGCCCCCATGTGTCCTGACTGGGAGACACTTCCCAGTAGGGGCTGACTGATACCTCATACAGAAGAGCTCTGGCTGGCATCTGGTAGGTACCCTTCTGGGGCAAAGCTACCAGAGGAAGGAACAGGCAGCAATCTTTGCTGTTCTGCAGCCCCTGCTGGTGATTCTCAGGCAAGCAGGGTCTGGAGTGGACCTCCAGCAAACTCCAGCAGACCTGCAGCAGAGGGACCTGACTATTAGAAGGAAAACTAACAAACACAAAGAAGTAGTTTCAAGATCATCAAAAAGGACATCCACTCAGAGACCCCATCCAAAGGTCACTGACCTCAAAGACCAAAGGTAGATAAATCCATGAAGATGGGAAGAAACCAGCACAAAAAGGCTGAACACTCAAAAAACCAGAATGCCTCTTCTCCCCAAAGGGATCACAGCTCCTCGCCAGCAAGGGAACAAAACTGGACAGATAATGAGTTTGACGAATTGACAGAAGCAGGCTTCAGAAGGTGGGTAATAACAAACTTCTCTGAACTAAAGGAGCATGTTCTAACCCAATGCAAGGAAACTAAGAACCTTGAAAAAAGGTTAGACAAAATGCTAACTAGAATAACCAGTTTAGAAAAGAACATACACAACCTGATGGAGCTGAAAAACACAGCACAACAACTTCGTGAAGCATACACAAGTTTCAATAGCCAAATTGATCAAGCAGAAGAAAGGATATCAGAGACTGAGGATAAACTCAATGAAATAAAGCAAGAAGACAAGATTAGAGAAAAAAGAGTGAAAAGAAATAAACAAAGTCTCCAAGAAATATGGGATGATGTGAAAATACCACATCTATGTTTGATCAGTGTACCTGAAAGTGAAGCGAGGAATGAAATCAAGTTGGAAAACACTCTTCAGGATATTATCCAGGAGAACTTCCCCAACATGGCAAGGCAGGCCAACATTCAAATTCGGGAAATTCAGAGACCACCACAAAGATACTCCTCAAGAAGAACAATCTCAAGACACATAATTGTCAGATTCACCAAGGTTGAAATGAAGAAAAAAATGCTAAGAGCAGCCAGAAAGAAAGGCTGAGTAACCCACAAAGGGAAGCCCATCAGACTCACAGTGGATCTCTTGGCAGAAACCCTACAAGCCAGAAGAGAGTGAGGACCAATATTCAACATTCTTAAAGAATTTTCAACCCAGAATTTCATATCCAGCCAAAATAAGCTTCATAAGTGAAGGAGAAATAAAATCTTTTATGGACAAGCAAATGCTGAGAGATTTTGTTACCACTAGCCCTGTCCTACAAGAGCTCCTGAAGGAAGCACCAAACATGGAAAGGAACAACTGGTACCAGCCACTGCAAAAAAAATTACCAAATTTAAAGACCATCGATGCCTAGAAGAAACTGCATCAACTAACAGGCAAAATAACCAGCTAGCCTCATAATGGCAGGATCAAATTCACACCTAACAATATTAACCTTAAATGTAGATAGGCTAAATGCCTCAATTAAAAGACACAAACTGGCAAATTGGATAAAGAGTCAAGACTCATTGGTGCATTGGTGTGCTGTATTCAGGAGATCCACCTCATGGGCAAAGACACACATAGGCTCAAAATAAAGGAATGAAGGAAGATTTACCAAGCAAATGGAAAGCAAAAATAAAAAAGCAGGGGTTGCAATCATAGTATGTGATAAAACAGACTTTAACAGAAATTAAAATAGACAAAGAAGGACATTACATAATAGTAAAGGGATCAGTGCAACAAGAAAAGCTAACTATCCTAAATATATATTCACCCAATGCAAGAGCACTCAGATTCATAAAGCAAGTTCTTAGAGACTCACAAAGAGACTTAGACTCCCACACATTAATAGTGGGAAAGTTAACACCCCACTGTCAATATTAGACAGATCAACAAAACAGAAAATTAACAAGGATATCTAAGACTTGAACTCAGCTCTGGATCACACGGGCCTAATAAACATATACAGAACTCTCCACCCAACATCAACAGAATATACATTCTTCTCAGCACCACACTGCACCTATTCTAAAACTGACCACATAATTGAAAGTAAAACAACCCTCAGCAAATGCAAAAGAATGGAAATCATAACAAACAGTCTCTCAGACCACAGTGCAATGAAATTAGAACTCAGGATTAAGAAACTCACTCAAAACCACACAACTACATGGAAACTGAACAACCCGCTCCTGAATGCCTACTGGATAAATAACAGAATGAAGGCAGAAATAAAGATGTTCTTTGAAACCAATGGGAACAAAGACACAACATACCAGACTTTCTGAGACACATTTAAAGCATGTCTATAGGGAAATTTACACCACTAAATACCCAAAAGAGAAAACTGGAAATATCTAAAGTCGACACCCTAACGTCACAATTAAAAGAACTAGAGAAGCAAGAACAAACGAATTCAAAAGCCAGCAGAAGACAAGAAATAACTAAGATCAGAGTGGAACTGAAGGAAATAGAGACATAAAAAAGCCCTTTAAAAAAAAATCAGTGTATCTAGGAGCTGGCTTTCTGAAAGATTGACAAAATAGATAGACTGCTAGCCAGACTAATAAAGACAAAAAGGGAAGAATCAAATAGATGCAATAAAAATTGATAAGGGTGATATCACCACCAATCCCATAGAAATACCAACTACCATCAGAGAATACTATAAACACCTCTACACAAATAAACCAAAAAATCTAGAAGAAATGGATAAATTCCTGGACACTTACACCTTCCCAAGACTAAACAAAAAAGAAGTCAAATTCCTGAATAGACCAATAACAAGGTCTCAAATCAGGGCAGGAATTAATAGCCTACTAACCAAAAAAATCTAGGACAAGATGGTTTCTCATCCAAACTCTACCAGAAGTACAAAGAGGAGCTGGTACCATTTCTTCTGAAACTATTCCAAACAATACAAAAAGAGGGAATCCTCCCTAACTCATTTTATGAGGCCAATACCATCCTGATACCAAAACCTGGCAGAGACATAACTAAAAAAGAAAATTTCAGGCCAATATCCCTGATGAACATTGATGCGAAAATCCTCAATAAAATACTGGCAAACCAAATCCAACAGCACATCAAAAAGCTTATCCATCACAATCAAGTCAGCCTCATCCCTGGGATGCAAGGCTGGTTAAACATACACAAATCAATAAACATAATCCATCACATAAACAGAACCAAAGACAAAAATCAAATGATTATCTCAATGGATACAGGGAAGGCCACCGATAAAATTCAACACCCCTTTATGCTAAAATCTCTCAATAAATTAGATATTGATGGAATATATCTCAAAATAATAAGAATCATTTTTGACAAACCCACAGCCAAAATCATACTGAATGAGCAAAAACTGGAAGCATTCCCTTTGAAAACCAGTGTAAGACAAGAATGCCCTCTCTCACCACTCCTATTCAACATAATCTTGGAAGTTCTGGCCAGGGCAATCAGGCAAGAGAAAGAAATAAAAAGTATTCAAATAGGTAAAGAGGAAGTCAATCTGCAGATAACATGATTGTATACTTAGAAGACCCCATCATCTCAGCCCAAAATCTCAAGCTGATAAGCAACTTCAGCAAAGTCTCAGGATACAAAATCAATGTGCAAAAATCATAAGCATTCCTATACCCCAATAACAGACAAACAGATAGCCAAATAATGAGTGAATTCCCATTCACAACTGATACAATAATTAAATATCTTGGAATACAACTTACAAGGGATGTGAAGGGCTTCTTCAAGGAGAACTACAAACCACAGCTCAAAGAAATAAGAGATGACACAACAAATGGAAAAACATTCCATGCTCATGGTTACGAAGAATCAATATCTTGAAAATGGCCATACTGCCCAAAGTAATTTATAGATTCAATGCTATTCCCATCAAGCTACCATTGACTTTCTTCACGGAATTGTAAAAAGCCACCTTAAATTTCATATGGAACCAAATACAGGGCCCATATAGCCAAGACAATTCTAAGTAAAAAATAAAAATAAAAAATAAAGCTGGAGGCATCACACTACCTGACTTCAAACTATACTACAAGGCTACAGTAATCAAAACAGCATGGTCCTGGTACTAAAACAGATATATAGACCAATGGAACAGAACAGAGGCCTCAGAAATAATGCCACACACCTCCAACTGTCTGGTCTCTGGCAAACCTGACAAAAACAATCAATGGGGAAATAATTCCCTATTTAATAAATGGTGGTGGAAAAACTGGCTAGCCATATGCAGAAAACTGAAACTGGATTCCTTCCTTGCACCTTATACAAAAATTAACTGAAGACAGATTAAAGATTTAAACATAAGACCTAAAACCATAAAAACCCTAGAAGAAAACCTAGGCAGTACCATTCTGGACATAGGCATAGGCAAAGACTTCATGACTAAAACACCAAAAGCAATGGCAACAAAAGCCAAAATACATAAATGGGATCTAATTAAACTAAAGAGCTTCTGCACAGCAAAAGAAAATATCATCAGTGTGAACAAGCAACCTACAGAACAGGAGAAAAATTTTGCAGTTTACCCATCTGACAAAGGGCTAATCTACAAAGAACTTAAACAAATTTCC
The DNA here is from genome assembly GCF_048565385.1 of Saimiri boliviensis. Lineage (NCBI taxonomy): Eukaryota > Metazoa > Chordata > Mammalia > Primates > Cebidae > Saimiri > Saimiri boliviensis. Next base: position 26,340,553 of record NC_133455.1, on the reverse strand, counting down.
AGGAAAAAAAGTAAACAACCCATCAAAAAGTGGGCAGAGGACATGAACAAACACTTCCAAAAGGAGACATTTATGCAGCCAACAAACATATGAAAAAAAAGGTCATCATCACTGGTCATTAGAGAAATGCAAATTAAAACCAAAATGAGGTACTATCTCATGCCAGTTAGAATGGCAATCATTGAAAAGTCAGGAGACAATAGTTGCTGGAGAGGATGTGGAGAAATAGGAACGCTTTTACACTGTTGGTGGGAGTGTAAATTAGTTCAACCATTGTGGAAGACAGTGTGGCGATTCCTCAAGGATAAGAACTAGAAATACCATTTGACCCAGCAATCCTACTACTGGGTATATACCCAACAAATTGTAAATCATTATATTGTAAAGATATATGCACACATATGTTTATTGCAGCACTGTACACAATAACAAAGACTTGGAACCGACTCAAATCCATTAATGATAGACTGGATTAAAAAAATGTGGCACATATACACCATGGAATACTATGCAGCCATAAAAAAGGATGAGGTCATGTCCTTTGCAGGGACATGGATGAAGCTGGAAACCATCATTCTCAGCAAACTGACACAAGAACAGAAAACCAAACACCACGTGTTCTCATTCATAAGTGGGAGTTGAACAATGAGAACACGTGGACACAAGGAGGGGAACATCACATACCACAGCCTGTCAGCAGGTAGGGGGCTAGGGGAGGTATAGCATTAGAAGAAATCTACCTAATGTAGATGATAGGGTGATGGATACAGCCAATCACCATGGTACATATATACCTATGTAACAAACCTGCATGTTCTACATACATGTGTGCCCTAGAACTCAAAGTACAATAAAAAAAAAGTTTTATTGGAAAAAAAAGTTAACAATAAAGCAGCCTCAGGCAGGTCCTTCGGGAGGTATTCCAGAAGAAGGCATTGTTATCATAGGAGACGATGACTCCTTGTGGGACAGGATGTGGAGGCAGAAGACAGTGATACTAGTGATCTTGACCCTGCGTAGGCCTAGGTGTATTTGTGTCTTAGTTTTTAAACAAAAAAAAATTTTAAGTTAAAAAACAAAAAAGAAAATTTAAAAACAGGAAAAAGCTTATAGAATAAAATATAAAGGAAAATATTTTTGTACAGCTGTACACTGTATTTGTTTTAAGCTGTTATTATAAGAGTCACAAGTTAAAAATTTAAGTAACTAAGTTACAGGAAGCTAAGGTTAATTCATTCTTGAAGACAGAAAACCTTTTTTAACAAATTTAGTGTAGCCTCAGTGTACAATGTTTACAAAGCTTACAGGAGTGTGCAGTGATGTCCAGGGACTTCCCATTCACTCACCACTCACGCACCGACTCACCCACAGCAACCTCCAGTCCTGCACCTCCATTCATAGTGAGTGCCCTATACAGATGAACCGTCTTTGATCTTTCATACTGTACTTCAACTGTACCTATTCTATGCCTAGATATGTTTAGATACACAAATCCTTCCCATTGTGTTACGATTGCCTACAGTATTCAGTACAGTAACATGTTGTACAGGTTTGTGTCTTAGGAGGAACAGCTATGCCATCTAGCCCAGGTGTGTAGTAGGCTAGACCACCTAGGTTTGTGTGAATACACTCTGATATTCGCACCATGATGGAATCACCTAATGACAAGTTTCTTAGAACACATCCCTCTTGTTAAGGATTGCCTGACTGTATACTCGGTCTCTCAGAAAAACCGATGATATACAGAGCTAGACACAGAGCATAAATATCACAAATACTGTGTGAAATTGGACAGTACCTGGGAGCAATCCAGCTCCAGGAGGGTCAGAAAACAAGCCACAGAGTTTCAGAGTTTCTTGCACTTCCTGTGTTTCCACTTTGCTTTTCTTGGTTTTTTATTGTTTTAATTTTATATGTAGAGATAAGGTCTCCCTATGTTGCCCAGGCTGGTCTCAAGCAATCCTCCTGCCTCGATCTCCCAATTCCTTATTTTTTAGTAATTTTTTTTTTAAAGGTTCTCACCAGTCTTAACTGTCTTTAGGAGAGCTGTGGAAGGGGAGTTTTTTCTAACTGGTACAAAATGGCCTGGAGTTTATTCTAAGCTTGCACAAAAATGCTTGCCATCATTATAACCATCATCATCATCAACAAACAAAGCCATAACAGTAAGAACTGAATTGTGAGAATGTACTGAAGACTTGGGAGAACAGAGGTCTAAGTACTATGTTAGCAACTCTAGCCCCTGGAGAATCTTCTTTCAGCGTTAGATCTTAGAGATCCTCATTTATATTTTATTTGTAAAGTCTGGCCTTCTGTTCCATTACCCTGCTACATCTGCAGCCTGTTCCACCTTACACTTTTTAAAGTGTAGAAAGTGTTGCTTTCTACACTGCAAAGCAGGAGATAGACTCTCAGTAAAAAAGATGTATGTAACTATTACATGCATTATCTCATTTAATACTTCCAAGGATAGGTAAGGACCTTATAACTGATGAGAAATTAGGTTGAGAGAGAGAAAATAATTCGTTCAAAGTAAGAGAGCTAGAATTGGCAGAACAGGGATTTCATAGTCATCTGTATGACCCTCCAATTATGTTTTTAGTTACTAGATCACATGGTCTTATGAGATGATTTAGTCAATTCTTAAGAAACCTGTGCTAAACAATTACTCTCTTTGATTTAGCAGCCTGGCAAGAAGGGAAGGGAAGGAAAGAAGGGAAGGGAAGAAGGGAAGGGAAGAAGGGAAGGGAAGGGAAGAAGGGGAGGGAAGGGAAGGGAAGAAGGGGAGGGGAGGGAAGGGAAGATGGGGAGGGGAAGGGAGGGGAGGGGAGGGGAGGGGAGGGGCGGGGACAGAAGCCATCATCAACCAGTATCCATTTCTCACCTTCGAGTTCTCAGGAACAATAGCAAAATGTACTAAGTTTCTCTGACAGAGGATGCACTAAGGCAGGCGTCCCCAAACTACGGCCCGCAGGCCCTATGCGGCCCCCTGAGGCCATTTATCTGGCCCCCTCCCACACTTCAAGAAGGGGCACCTCTTTTATTGGTGGTCAGTGAGAGGAGCACAGTATGTGGCGGCCCTCCAACGGTCTGAGGGACAGTGAACTGGCCCCCTGTGTAAAAAGTTTGGGGATGCCTGCACTAAGGGCTTTGTATGATTAACCTCATCTTAGTCCTCACAACCTTATGTCATCCCACTGCTTTTATTCCTAATGTACTGATGGGAAGTGGTGGCTGAGAAGCTTAGGCCACTTAACAAGTTAGCAGTAGGTCTGGGATCAAAAGCAGATTGGCAGATTCTAAGCCATGCCCTCTACCCACCTAAGAACTCAGCACCCTGATCCAATATGTCTATTCTCCATGCAGCTCCTTTTAGGGACACTTTCTAAGCATCCCTTGATACCATTTCATTTTGAGTTTCGAATCGGAATGTCCTGGAAAACTGGTTAACCATCCATGTAGCCCAGTTAGCATATCCTGGGGCTCCACCTCCTGGTTCAGAATCAGTTTCATCAACTGTTTTCCTTAACCATAGAACACCTGCCAGATTCACCTCCTGCACCTGAGCTCACTGACTGCTCCTAGCAATGTTGGGTGGTGGAAGTTTCTCCACTGCCATCCTCATTTCAGACAGGGGCCTGTGGCTCGGAGAGGTTGTGTTAACAGAGCTAGTGCACTGGAAAGCCAGGACTCGAGTTCAGCTCTTTGGATTCCGTGTCTCTGTTCTTTGTATCATGTAGACAGCTGGTTCTCAGGAGTGCATAATCCAGCCCTCCTCATTCCAGTTGCATTAGAAACTTGGTCCTATTTCCTATGGCTCAAATCCTCTTCTCAAGCCCTACTTCCTTTCCCAGAGGCAGAGCCTGGTTCACACTTTAAGAGGCGGGACCCTGAGGGGCACAGGCGTGGGTGGCAAGGGGACACCTTTTGGCCATCAGTGTGAACATGGTGCGTTTCTTTTTTCTACCTCTAATCTCTCACCATGATCCTAACAAGCATCATATCCATTTCCTACCTTCAAAATCACTGAGAGTGTCCTCTTTGGAACAGCAACCACTTGCCTTGCCTACCCTCCCAGCATATCTGTTCCAACCTCCCGCCCTCTGCTCCTGGCCAGACCCAGCCATCCCAGACACACACCAGGTAGCTGTCAGGCAGCCTTCCACATTTTGAAGTTTTCGGCAAACATAATAAGAGTTTCCTTTCCACCCGGGTTGGGAAAACCATCCCATCCTGAAAGACTGGACCACAAGCCTCTTAGTCTTAATACTTGCCGAAACAGAAGTAAAAAGTAAAGGGGCTTCTCAGTCTGGGGGCACCATCCTTGGCCTGGCAATCTTACTTCCCATGCTCTTCACTGTAGAGAGAGGAGAGAGCTGGAGCCGGAATGTGTGGGTTGGTAAGAGCTACCCCCTCCCTGTTTTTCTTGGTGTCAATTAGCATAATTGAAAAGGCAAGGGGAAAAAACTGCTATCTATGTGACTGCTTTCGCTTTAAACTTGTCCGTCTTCAGAGGCTGATTATGGCCAAGTGACCCATATTTTAAAAACATTTACAATAAAATGATGCATTTTCTTTTTGTACCATCAGCTTCCCTGCTGAAAAGCAGAAATGCTTTACAATTGTCCCTTTTTGTTAGCAGTAATGGGTGTGCTATATTTCGGCTCATCCCCCTCGTGGGCATAGAAAGGGAAGGGTAATAAAGGGCACAGCTGTAGACACTTTATGGCTTGGGGTGGGGTGGGGGGAGGGGGAGTGGAGGCAAGAAACAGATTGACTGTGTGTCAACAAATGCAGCTGGGAAAGAGAAAGCTCTTAAAGACCTCTGCAACTTAAAGTCCTGGATAAATGATGTTCCTATTTGGAAAGGGAAAAAAATGGAGGTGAAATTCAATAAAGGATGGCTGAAAAGAGAAGGGTTCCAAAGGCCTTTCTCTGCAGCTAGGCAGCTCCCAAGAGAAATGAGCAAAAGTGGCCATAGGCAACAGGGGTGGGGTGAGCTGCAGTCCAGAGACAACAAAGGCCTGTCCTGGCCAATGCATTACAACGCCAGGGTTGGCCAAGCTGGGCCCTGATGAGCCCTGCCAAGGTGGGGGTGGAAACGGTGGAGTTGAAAGAAATGCCCCAGGAAATCCTAACAGTTAGACTTCAGGCTGTGCTTATGCCTCGCATCTGAGGAAGAAAAAGGCAGAAAATAGATGACCCCTTAGGGGAGAGACTGAGTCAGGTTATGATAGAAAAAACATTGCTCTGGGGGTCAGGAGACAGACGGAGCCCCAGCTCTGGCACTGACCAGCTTTTCTAGGTAACCATGCCCATGAGCAGCATCAGCCCCGGATCTGTATGTAGGCCCTTGATTGGTGATGAAAACTTGCCCTCCCAGCGTCTCACAGGAGTCTCACCAGACCTTGGGAAGCAAGTTGCGATCCTTGGCTCCACAGTCTGCACATAAGAAAACCAAGTGTCAAGGAGATAAAGTGCTTGCCTGAGGGTCACACAGGTAACAAATCAAAGAAGCCATGTTCATCTCCAGGAGAAGCCCTTCCTTCCTTTTCCATTCCATTGGCCTCGGCGAATGGAGATAGAAGTTTTCCTTCCTGAGAACCCCATAGGAAAACCCTCCAGGAAGGAGCTGCATCTTCTGGGCACCAACTCGAAAGCAAATTTTATCTGTTAGAAAGCAAGGAACAGAACCCTCACTCAGTCTGGCTTAAACAAGACGGGAATCTATTAACTCACAAAACCTATACGCCCCAGAGGGTTGATCCAGCAGCTCCACGCTGGTAAGCAAAGCATCACTCCTCTCTGTCACTCCAGAGAGAAATTCACCTTGAAGCTGGTAGCCAAATGGCAGAAGTTCCAGGCATAATATTCAGACATGACAATATCCAAGGTTACCTTTCCCCACAACTCCCTCTTATGAGTAAGAAAACTTCCTAACAGACTTCCTGAAGATTCCTTGGACAGAATTGGGTCATCTGCCCGTTCCTGAACCAATTATCAAGGGGAGTGGGATTACCCTTAGTTAATAAAAGTCTTTACATGGAACCGGGGCTCAGGTCAGCTCTCCCCGAAGCCCACGATGAAGACTGGAGACATGAGATAGGTAGGATTCTGCTGGAAAGAAAGTTGTAGAAACAAATATTGGTAGGCAACCAATAGTGACCCCTGAACCAATAGCATCTGTGAAAGAGGTTTGAGAAATACATGGCTCTATGTACCTGCTGGAATGGCTAAAATAAAAAAAGATGAAATGTGCGTCAAAATGAGACAATGCATATTAGGTACTTAGCATAACACCAAGCATACGGTAAGTGATCAAAAAATAATATCTGTTATTATTATTATTGTTATTTTGAGATGGAGTTTTGCTCTTTGTTGCCCAGGCTGGAGTACAGTGGTTTGATCTTGGCTCACTGCAACCTCCACCTCCCAGGTTCAAGCAATTCTCCTGTCTCAGCCTCCTGAATAGCTGGGATTACAGGTGCCCTGCCTCCATGCCTGGCTAATTTTTGTATTTTTAGTAGAGACGGGGTTTCACCATATTGGCCAGGCTGGTCTCGAACTCCTGACCTCAGATAATCCGCTCACCTTAGCCTCCCAAACTGCTGGGATTACAGGAATGAGCCACTGTGCCCGGCCTATTATTGTTATTGGTAACAACAACACTTTATTGTAATGAGCCAGAGTAGGCCAGGAGAAAGTGGAAGGCTCGATGGGGTAACTTAACCCAGTGCTTCTCAAACTTTACTGGAGCTCTT